>NC_091981.1:4201812-4501812 GCF_044704955.1 Pristiophorus japonicus
CCCGCGCTCTCTTCCCCCCCCCCCGCGCTCTCTTCCCCCCCCCCGCGCTCTCTTCCCCCCCCCCGCGCTCTCTTCCCCCCCCCCCGCGCTCTCTTCCCCCCCCCCGCGCTCTCTTCCCCCCCCCCGCGCTCTCTTCCCCCCCCCCGCGCTCTCTTCCCCCTCCCCCCGCGCTCTCTTCCCCCTCCCCCCGCGCTCTCTTCCCCCCTCCCCCCGCGCTCTCTTCCCCCCCCCCGCGCTCTCTTCCCCCCCCCGCGCTCTCTTCCCCCCCCGCGCTCTCTTCCCCCCCCGCGCTCTCTCCCCCCGCGCTCTCCCCCCCCCCCCCGCGCTTCCCCCCCCCCCCCCCGCGCCCCCCCCCCCGCTCCCCCCCCCCGCGCTCCCCCCCCCCGCGCTCCCCCCCCCCCCGCGCTCCCCCCCCCCCGCGCTCCCCCCCCCCGCGCTCCCCCCCCCCGCGCTCCCCCCCCCGCGCTCCCCCCCCCCCGCGCTCCCCCCCCCCCGCGCTCCCCCCCCCCCCCGCGCTCTTCCCCCCCCCCCCGCGCTCTTCCCCCCCCCCGCGCTCCCCCCCCCCCCGCGCTCTCCCCCCCCCCGCCGCTCTCCCCCCCCCCCGCGCTCTCCCCCCCCCCCCCGCGCTCTCCCCCCCCCCCCGCGCTCTCCCCCCCCCCCGCGCTCTCCCCCCCCCCGCGCTCTCCCCCCCCCCGCGCTCTCCCCCCCCCCCGCGCTCTCCCCCCCCCCCCGCGCTCTCCCCCCCCCCCGCGCTCTCCCCCCCCCCCCCCGCGCTCCCCCCCCCCCGCGCTCTCCCCCCCCCCCCCGCGCTCTCTTCCCCCCCCCCCTGTGCTCCCCCCCCCCGCTCTCCTCTCTCCTCTCCCCCCGCTCTCCTCGCTCCTCTCCCCCCGCTCTCCTCTCCCTCCGCTCTCCTCTCTCCTCTCCCCCCTCTCTCCTCTCTCCTCTCTCCTCTCCCCCCGCTCTCCTCTCTCCTCTCCCCCCGCTCTCCTCTCTCCTCTCCCCCCGCTCTCCTCTCTCCTCTCCCCCCGCTCTCCTCTCTCCTCTCCCCCGCTCTCCTCTCTCCTCTCCCCCCGCTCTCCTCTCTCCTCTCCCCCCGCTCTCCTCTCTCCTCTCCCCCCGCTCTCCTCTCTCCTCTCCCCCCGCTCTCCTCTCTCCTCTCCCCCCGCTCTCCTCTCTCCTCTCCCCCCGCTCTCCTCTCTCCTCTCCCCCCGCTCTCCTCTCTCCTCTCCCCCCGCTCTCCTCTCTCCTCTCCCCCCGCTCTCCTCTCTCCTCTCCCCCCGCTCTCCTCTCTCCTCTCTCCTCTCCCCCCGCTCTCCTCTCTCCTCGCTCCTCTCCCCCCGCTCTCCTCTCTCCTCGCTCCTCTCCCCCCGCTCTCCTCTCTCCTCGCTCCTCTCTCCTCGCTCCTCTCCCCCCGCTCTCCTCTCTCCTCGCTCCTCTCCCCCCGCTCTCCTCTCTCCTCGCTCCTCTCCCCCCGCTCTCCTCTCTCCTCGCTCCTCTCCCCCCGCTCTCCTCTCTCCTCGCTCCTCTCCCCCCGCACTCCTCTCTCCTCGCTCCTCTCCCCCCGCTCTCCTCTCTCCTCGCTCCTCTCTCCTCGCTCCTCTCCCCCCGCTCTCCTCTCTCCTCGCTCCTCTCCCCCCGCTCTCCTCTCTCCTCGCTCCTCTCCCCCCGCTCTCCTCTCTCCTCGCTCCTCTCCCCCCGCTCTCCTCTCTCCTCGCTCCTCTCCCCCCGCTCTCCTCTCTCCTCGCTCCTCTCCCCCCGCTCTCCTCTCTCCTCTCTCTCCTCTCCCCTCTCCCCCCGCTCTCCTCTCTCCTCTCTCTCCTCTCTCCTCTCCCGCCGAGACGCAAGCGCGCAGCACGGCACCGCGCACCAAGAAGGAGCCGCGCGACACTCCCCCCGCTCTCCTCTCTCCTCTCTCCTCTCCCCCCGCTCTCCTCTCTCCTCTCTCTCCTCTCCCTCTCCTCTCTCCTCTCTCTCCTCTCTCCTCTCCCCCCGCTCTCCTCTCTCCCTCTCTCCTCTCTCCTCTCCCCCCGCTCTCCTCTCTCCTCTCTCCTCTCTCCTCTCCTCCTCTCTCCTCTTCCCCCCGCTCTCCTCTCTCCTCTCTCCTCTCCCCCCGCTCTCCTCTCTCCTCTCTCCTCTCTCCTCTCCCTCCTCTCTCCTCTTCCCCCCGCTCTCCTCTCTCCTCTCTCCTCTCCCCCCGCTCTCCTCTCTCCTCTCCCCCCCGCTCTCCTCTCTCCTCTCTCTCTCTCCCTCCTCCTCTCTCCTCTTCCCCCCGCTCTCCTCTCTCCTCTCTCCTCTCCCCCCGCTCTCCTCTCTCCTCTCCCCCCGCTCTCCTCTCTCCTCTCCCCCCGCTCTCCTCTCTCCTCTCTCTCCTCTCTCCTCTCCCCCCGCTCTCCCTCTCTCCTCTCTCCTCTCCCTCCTCTCTCCTCTTCCCCCCGCTCTCCTCTCTCCCTCTCCTCTCCCCCCGCTCTCCTCTCTCCTCTCCCCCCGCTCTCCTCTCTCCTCTCCCCGCTCTCCTCTCTCCTCTCCCCCCGCTCTCCTCTCTCCTCTCCCCCCGCTCTCCTCTCTCCTCTCCCCCGCTCTCCTCTCTCCTCTCCCCCCGCTCTCCTCTCTCCTCTCCCCCCCGCTCTCCTCTCTCCTCTCCCCCGGTCTCCTCTCTCCTCTCCCCCCGCTCTCCTCTCTCCTCTCCCCCCGCTCTCCTCTCTCTCTCCCCCCGCTCTCCTCTCTCCTCTCCCCCCGCTCTCCTCTCTCCTCTCCCCCCCTCTCCTCGCTCCTCTCCCCCCGCTCTCCTCGCTCCTCTCCCCCGCTCTCCTCCTCTCCTCTCCCCCCTCTCTCCTCGCTCCTCTCCCCCCGCTCTCCTCTCTCCTCGCTCCTCTCCCCCGCTCTCCTCTCTCCTCTCTCCTCTCCCCCCGCTCTCCTCTCTCCTCTCTCCTCTCCCCCCGCTCTCCTCTCTCCTCTCTCCTCTCCCCCCGCTCTCCTCTCTCCTCTCTCCTCTCCCCCCGCTCTCCTCTCTCCTCTCTCCTCTCCCCCCGCTCTCCTCTCTCCTCTCTCTCCTCTCCCCTCTCTCTCCTCTCCCCCCGCTCTCCTCTCTCCTCTCTCTCCTCTCTCCTCTCCCCCCGCTCTCCTCTCTCCTCTCTCCTCTCCCTCCTCTCTCCTCTTCCCCCCGCTCTCCTCTCTCCTCTCTCCTCTCTCCTCTCCCCCCGCTCTCCTCTCTCCTCTCTCTCCTCTCCCCTCTCTCTCCTCTCCCCCCGCTCTCCTCTCTCCTCTCTCTCCTCTCTCCTCTTCCCCCCCGCTCTCCTCTCTCCTCTCTCCTCTCTCCTCTCCCCCCGCTCTCCTCTCTCCTCTCTCTCCTCTCTCCTCTCCCCCCGCTCTCCTCTCTCCTCTCTCCTCTCCCTCCTCTCTCCTCTCCCCCCGCTCTCCTCTCTCCTCTCTCTCCTCTCCCCTCTCTCTCCTCTCCCCCCGCTCTCCTCTCTCCTCTCTCTCCTCTCTCTCCTCTCTCCTCTCCCCCCGCTCTCCTCTCTCCTCTCTCCTCTCCCTCCTCTCTCCTCTTCCCCCCGCTCTCCTCTCTCCTCTCTCCTCTTCCCCCCGCTCTCCTCTCTTGTGCTGCCCACTGGGCCACGGCTGCACTGTGAGCAGTGATGCAGTATACTAGATTGAAGAAATGTAGCTCATGTCGAATACCATATGAAAATCTGATGCCATGAATTTTAAATGCGGGATTTGTAGGCAATAATTAAAGTAACATATGGAATGTTACGAATGAAGTAATTATCATTCAAAGCTGGACCTGAGTCAGCTGTCAACTTGTGCTGCTAAATAGCTTGTCACGCACTAACCGGTGATGCTGAACCTGTTGAGAACCAGCACAGCATTACTCAAAAGAGTTTCAGATGGAGGGTGTTTTTGTATTTGAAATGCTGTGCTGGTTGTCAGCAGGTACAGCGTCTGCTGTTAGTGTGTGATGGGTAATTTAGCAGCACAAGTTGGCAGCTGCTTGGAGTGCAGCCTCGTGGGCCAATTACTGCACCCACACTGCCAGTGCTCAATCTGATGGGTGTCGATGAATTGGTCTGATTTCATTTGTGATCAGCATCTAAGGAAGCGTGACTGGACCGTCTGCTTCAAAGGGTACTGTATTGTTAAACCAAATTGTTATTGTAATTCATTGCGCGCAGGCTGGAGACAGAGGCGTGGGGTCTGGCCATGCAGGCTCTCTCCTTGCTCCAGAAACTCAATAATGCAGAGAGCCTAGCGGAGTGCAGAAAGTGCAGCGGGAAATTAAAAAGGAAAATTAGGAAAGCAAAGACAGGGCATGAAAAATATTAGCAATTAAAATCATGTAAAACCCAAAGATGTTTTTATGAATACATAAGGAGCAAAGAGGCTAACTAAAGAAAAAGTTGGACCTATTAGCGACCAAAAAGGTAATCTGTGTGTGGAGGTGGAAGGCATGGTTCTTAATGAATACTTTGCATCTGTTTTCACAGAAGAGAGAGGGGCGATGCAGACATTGTAGTTGAGGAGGAGGAATGTGAAATCTGAGCTGAGATAAATATAGTGAAGAGGAAACATTAAGGGGCTTGGCATCCCTGAAAGTAGATAAATCGCCAGGCCCAGATGAAATGTATCCCAGGCTGGTGAGAGAAGCAAGGGAGGAAATTGCAGAAGCTCTGACCATCATTTTCCAATCCACTCTGGCTACAGGTGTGGTGCCAGAGGACTTGAGGACTGTGAATGTTGTACCTTTGTTTAAAAAGGGAGAAAGGGATAGACCGAGTAATTGCAGGCCAGTCAGCCTAACCTCGGTGGTGGGAAAATTATTGGAAAAAATTCTGAGGAACGGTGTAAGTCTTCATTTAGAAAGACACGGATTAATCAAGGGCAGTCAGCGTGGATTTGTTAATCCTCTGTGTCTCACTGACTCTTTAAACACAGCGTGGCTGCTCCGACCTGCGAGGAAACCATCAGCAGCAGGTTGCGGCCATAAAAGGAGCGGCAAGCGCCGGCCATGGGCAGCGTGGCGGTGTACCACGGCAAGGTACACCGCGAGCTGGTGCAGGAGGGGGGCGGCAGTGAAGAGTGACGTCATCAAGGTCCAGGTTGGTGATTGGAGCGTGGGCAGGTACAGCGGGAGCGGCGAGGTCGGGGCGAAGGAGCGGCGAGAGATTGTAGAGGGACGTGATCGGGGCCCAGAAGAGGCGAGGGCCCAGGGGCAGCATGGGCCCAGCCCACACTGCGATATGTGAGCGCACTCGGTCCGTGCAGCAGAGCTGGTCTCCAGTCGTCCTGGTTAACCCTTGCCACTGGACCAAGACCTCGCTCTGTCACGCCCGTGTGGTGGCTGGTGTGCAACGGTCACCCCACGTTAAAAAAATCCACGCACAGGCATCTTCCACCCTTCAGGATGTAGTTCGGGATCTGGAATATCAGGTCCTTCATTGAAACACCTGTGAACGCATCCCTTTTTTGGCGTGGAAGCAAGTCATCCTCGCTTTGAGGGGCTGCCTGTGATGATAAGGGAAAGTCGTGACTTACTGACTTGATTGAATTTTTGGGGGAAGTAAAAAGGAGGGTCGATGAGGGCAGTGCGTACGATGTAGTGTACATGGATTTTAGCAAAGCTTTTGTTAAGGTCCCACATGGCAGACTGGTCAGAAATGTAAAAGCCCATGGGATCCCGGGAAAAGTGGCAAGTTGGAGCCAAAATTGGCTCAGAGGCAGGAAGCAAAGAGTAATGGTTGATGTGTTTTTGTGACTGGAAGGATGTTTCCAGTGGGGTTCCGAAGGGCTCAGTGCTGGGTCCCTTGCTTTTTGTGAGATAATGCATTTGGGGAGGGCTAACAAGGCAGGGGAATACACAATAAATGGGAGATACTGCGAAGTGTAGAGGAACTGACGGACCTTGAAGTAGGTATCCACAGATCCCTGAAGGTAGCAGGCAAGGTGGATAAGGTGATTAAGAAGGCATACGGAATGCTTGCCTTTATTAGCCGAGGCACAGAATACAAGAGCAGGAAGGTTATGCTTGAACTGTATAAAACACTAGTTAGGCCACAGCTGGAGTACTGCGTGCAGTTCTGGTCACCGCATTACAGGAAAGATGTGATTACACTGGAGAGTGTACAGACGAGATTTACCAGGATGTTGCCAGGATCGGAGAATTTTAGCGATGAGGAAAGATTGGGTAGGCTGGGGTTGTTTTCTTTGGAACAGATTTGGAGAGATTTAATTGAGGTGTATAAAATTATGAGGGGCCTGGATAGAATGGATAGGAAGGGCCTATTTCCCTAAGCAGAGGGGTCAACAACCAGGGGGCATAGATTTAAAGTAATTGGGAGAAGGTTTAGAGGGGAGATGAGGAGAATGTTTTTCACCCAGAGGTTGGTGGGGGTCTGGGACTCACTGCCTGAAAGGGTGATAGAGGCAGAAACCCTCACCACATTTTAAAAAGTACCTGGATGTGCACCTGAAGTGCCGTAACCTACAGGGCTACGGACCGAGAGCTGGAAAGTGGGATTAGGCTGGATGGCTCTTTGTCGGTAGGCGCGGACATGATGGGCCGAAATGGCCTCCTTCTGTGCTGTAAACATCTACAATCATCCTGTATCACTTTGAAGAGCACTTTCTGGAAGCAGAAAGATTGTAACAGGCTCATCGGTCTCAATTCATGCTACTAATGGAAGGAAAGCTATAATTGGCGTCCCAGCGTGAAGTTGAGGTTAGTAAGGTCATTTTGTTATGCCGTCTCTGGAATACAGGTCTATATTTTTTACAGGTGTATACAAACTCAATTATTGTAGATGTCACATGACAGAAAACACCTGAATTACAATAGAATAGAGGATCTGCAGTATGCCAAAGGGGGCTGGAAACCTTCAGACTTCACTTCCAGTCAATTGGAGGACTGCCATGTTGCGTTGGATCTCGAGCAAGTGTTTACATGTAGATTCGGGCTAGGACGTCTTTCTCAAAGTAACTTTCCACTTCTGGAGAGTTGAGGAAACAAAATAACTTGCTGCTTTGTTGGAGTTGTTCGTGTGTTTGTTCTGGCCCCCGACTCTAAATCTTCTCCCTCTCCTTTTCATTTGGCTTCTTGTTGGTGGGTGTCAGGCGGGGGGCAGTGAGGGAGATCAGTTTACCACTTTAGCAGAGTGATCAGCTATAGAAACAGGAGGAGGCCATTCAGCCCCTCGAGCCTGTTCCACCATTCAATGAGATCTGGCTGATCTGCGACCTCACTCCATCGACCCGCCTTTGGCCCAAATCCCTTAATGCCTTGGGATAACAAAAATCTATCCACCTCCGATTTAAAATGAACAATTGACCCCAGCATCGATTGCCGTTTGCGGAAGAGAGTTCCAAACCTCTCCCACCCTGTGTGTGTAGAAGTGTTTCCTAATTTCACTCCTGAAAGGTCTGGCTCTAATGTTTAGACTCTGCCCCTAGTCCCAGACTCCCCAACCAGCGGGAATAGTGTCTCTCTGTCTACTCTCTCTGTTCCCTGTAATATCCTGAAAACTTCCATCAGATCGCCCCTTAACCTTTTTAAATTCCAGGAAATGCAACCCTAGTCTGTGTAATCTCTCCTTGTAACTTAACCCTTGCAGTTAGCTGAGGTGAGGTTATAGTAGTCCTATTCTCCATGTGTCTACCACATTTTAATAACATTTTCCAACATGGATGGGAGTTACATGCGTACTCTGGTTCAGATTTCTGCTTTTAATGCCTCTTCTCTGCCTGAAGAACAATGGGATGGGGGAGAGGGAGGGAGAGAATTTGCCTCAGCACCATTTGACCGTCAATGGCTTTTAATTTTTCCCCTCAATGTCATTAAATGTGTTTTGCCAGCTTTTAGTAAGATTCCCTTTCAGGTTGCAAAGTGTCCCTGAGGTTTAGGTGCCTATAACTAGAATTATCCTCGCGGGATGTGTGTGAAAATTCCCACCTTATTGACAGTGTTGCCCCAGCCACCAGCGGTGATGCCATTATTCCAGGTTGTCTTGTTTCAGGTGCCCCGTTACTATGGTCATCTTTCAGCCCCCCCCCCCCCCCCCCCCCATGGTTTATATCAAGCAACTACTACAACTACAACAACTTGTATTTATATAGCGCCTTTAACGTAGTGAAGTGTCCCAAGGCGCTTCACAGGAGTATTATGAGATACAAATTTGACACCGAGCCGCATAAGTAGAAATTAGCGCTGGTGAAAAGAGGCAGGTTTTAAGGAGCGTCTTGAAGGAGGAGAGAGAGGTAGAGAGGAGGAGAGGTAGAGAGGCGGAGAAGTTTAGGGAGGGAGTTCCAGAGCTTGGGGCCCAGGCAACAGAAGGCACGGCCACCGATGGTGGAGCGATTATAATCAGAGATGCTCAAGAGGGCAGAATTAGAGGAGTACAGACATCTTGGAGGAGGCGGAGGGGGGTGGGGGTTGTGGGGCTGGAGGAGATTACAGAGATAGGCAGGGGTGAGGGCCATGGAGGGATTTGTAAACCAGGATGAGAATTTTGAAATCGAGGCATTGCTTAACTGGGAGCCAATGTAGGTCAGCGAGCACAGGGGGTGATGGGTGAGCAGGACTTGGTGCGAGTTAGGACACGGGCAGCCAAGTTTTGGATCACCTCTAGCTTACGTAGGGTAGAATGTGGGAGGCCAGCCAGGAGTGCGTTGGAATAGTCAAGTCTAGAGGTAACAAAGGCACGGATGAAGGCTTCCGCAGCGGATGAGCTGAGGCAGGGGCGGAGACGGGCGATGTTACGGAGGTGAAAGCAGGCAGTCTTGGTTATCTTCAAGTTACCTCCACAGTCGTTGAAACATTCATGTAGCTGGTTGGTCGCTAAAAGAAATTGGACAGCGGGAATTAAATGATTTGGAATGATTCATGCTCTGGCCATTGCTGGCTTCAGTTTTGCAGCTTCGAATACAAATTGAGCAATTTGATTTTTGTCTTGTGCGTGGGTTGCTGGTTCCCAGTTAGTCGTTTTTCCTGCATGCTTACTGACATTTAGCCAAGACAATCAGCAGGGCTGAGGTAGTTATTTAAGTCACAGTTCTGAAATGCTTTATGACCCTGAACATCCTGCGGGCAGTGAACACGTTTTACGCTGCGATTGATGCTAGGTTGAAGACTTTCCAATTTTAAAAAAAAAATTGTTTATTCGTTCACGAGATGTGAGCATTTATGTTAGGCTGGCATTTATTGCCCATCCCAAATTGGCCTCGAGAAGGTGGTGAGCCACTGCAGTCCATGGGGTGAAGGTGTACTTCTTTGTAGCGGTTTGATACAACAGAGTATCTCGCTGGGTCATTTCAGAGGGCAGTTAAGAGTCAACCACGTTGCTGTGGGTCTGGAGTCACACATCGGCCAGACTGGGTAAGGGTGGCAGATTTCCTTCCCTAAAGAACATCAGTTAACCAGTTGGGTTTTTACGACAATCCGGTAGTTCCATGATCACCATTACTGACACTGGCTTTTTAATTCCAGATTTATTTAATTAACCTGAATTTAAATTCCCCAGCTGCCGTGGTGGGATTTGAACTTGTGTCTCCGGATCATTAGTCCTGGGCCTCGGGATTACTGGTCCAGTAACATCACCGCTATGCTCCAAATACCCCAATTGTATCGACATGTATGATTAACTTTTTAATTCTACAGTGTTTCTGTTTTTCAGTCCTTGCTTGATGCCCTGGAAGACCTCCCTGACTGGTACGGTGTCAAAGAAATGCAAGCAAACTGGATTGGGGTCTGCACGGGAAGCTACTTCGACTTTGATTTGAAGGTAAAGGGTTTCGGAGATTCAGGCTGCCATTTCCATGCTCATCGGTCTGAAACTTCCTACAGTTTAGAGAGAGCAGTGGGTGGCAAGTATTCATCATCATCATCATCATCATAGGCAGTCCCTCGGAATCGAGGAAGACTTCCTTCCACTTTAAAAGTGAGTTCTCAGGTGGCTGAACAGTCCAATACGGGAATTACAGTCCCTGTCACAGATGGGACAGACAGTAGTTGAGGGAAGGGGAGGGTGGGACTGGTTTGCCGCACGCTCCTTCCGCTGCCTGCGCTTGGTTTCTGCATGCTCTCGGCGACGAGACTCGAGGTGCTCAGCGCCCTCCCGGATGCACTTCCTCCACTTAGGGCAGTCTTTGGCCAGGGACTCCCAGGTGTCGGTGGAGATGTTGCACTTTATCAGGGAGGCTTTGAGGGTGTCCTTGTAACGTTTCCTCTGCCCACCTGGGGCTCGCTTGCCGTGGAGGAGTTCCGAGTAGAGCGCTTGCTTTGGGAGTCTTGTGTCTGGCATGTGGACAATGTGGCCCGCCCAGCGGAGCTGGTCGAGTGTGGTCAGTGCTTCCATGCTGGGGATGTTGGCCTGGTCACGAACACGGACGTTGGTGCATCTGTCCCCCAGGGGATTTGCAGGATATTGCGGAGACATCGTTGGTGATATTTCTCCAGCGATTTTGTTAGGGTAGAGAGTCTTCAATCAGGGGCAAGGTGAGCGAGTGACTCTTGTAAAATACTAGCAACTCGAGGGCATTCTGTCCTTGCTTGGCTGATGTTTGTTAGTAAAGATTTCAGCCCATGCATGAAAACATGGAAGTACTGGAATCAAAATATGTTGTTAAACGATTAAACTACCATGGTTTTGTGAAAATTTCCCTCGCCTCCACTTTTTATTCATTTGTGCTTCAAAAAAAAAAATTTTTTAAACCTTGAGAATACAGGCCCAAGGTAAACCTTCTCAGTTAATGGAGCAGTGTGAGTGGGCACTTCTCAGGTAACAATCTGTGTATTGATACCCTTTAAACTGCCTCTGCTTTGTTACCTGTTGATCCTACAAGACCTAGCGTCCTCGACCAGGCCAGCATCCCCAGCATCGAAGCACTGACCACACTCGATCAGCTCCCTGGGCAGGGCCACATTGTTCACATGCCAGACACGAGACTCCCAAAGCAAGCGCTCTACTCGGAACTCCTTCACGGCAAGCGAGCCCCAGGTGGGCAGAGGAAACGTTACAAGGACACCCTCAAAGCCTCCCTGATAAAAATGCAACATCCCCACTGACACCTGGCCAAAAACTGCCCTAAGTGGAGGAAGTGCATCTGGGAGGGTGCTGAGCACCTCGAGTCTCGTCGCCGAGAGCATGCAGAAACCAAGCGCAGGCAGCGGAAGGAGCGTGCGGCAAACCAGTCCCACCCACCCTTTCCTTCAACCACTGTCTGTCCCACCTGTGACAAAGTCTGTGGTTCTCATATTGGACTGTTCAGTCACCTGAGAACTCCTGTTAGAAATGGAAACAAGTCTTCCTCGATTCCGAGGGACTGCCTATGATGATGATGATGACCTGTTGACTGAATAGCTTTGGAAATCTAGTCACAGTGACCTATGCAGTGCAGTCGCTGCCTGGCAGTAAAATCTATCAGAAGAGACCTGTCCGTGACCACAATAGACCATGTATATTGTAAATAAGTACAACAGATTTTATTAAATGGTTTACTTGCAGTACAAAGAAATATTACTTAACAAGGCGATAGTCGACAGTCTGTTCCTCGAACCCTCAACGGAAGCCCACTGCGTGACTGTGGCGCTGTCTCTCGCTGTGTTCTGTTGACTCTAGGTCCCCTCCAGTCTTCCTCTGTTTGCACTGCCTTCAGGGTTCAATAGCTGCTTCTCTTATACCTTTTCCTCCCTTTCAAATGCTGTGAGCTGCAGCTGTCTAAGCCTTAGAATGAGATGTACTGTGAGGCTTAAACAGCCGCAGCTTCATTACTGAGCTTGGCTTTGCAAAATTAAGATAAGAAAATGTTGCATGGTGCAGACCTTAGGAATTAATATTCTGGCCTTGACTACCCTGGCTCCAACAAAGCTGTTTCAGCACTTAAAAATGGTTCACATAATATTGGCTCAATTTACCATGATGTTTTGATGTTTTGCTGCTCAGCTTTTACCATGACATTTGAGTTAATTTTATCATATAACCGTTAAACAGAAGCATCATTAAAACATTATCACAACATGCAGATAAGTTTTGTCTGGCACAGACGTGAAAAGCCCTGCCCATGGTGTTCAACGCTGTTTGCTAACCAACCAGGAAGAGCTAAAGCTCCAGTGCTACTTTTCGTTTGTCGTGGAGTTCGAACGGGGTAGGGGGGGCAGTATTTCCCGTCATTATTTTTTTAATGGACCTCGCGACTCACTCAAATTACCGTACGTGCGCGGTTTGTGACATTAGAACGCCGTGGAGATGGCTGCGCGGGTCCCGCAGATCGGCCGCGCGGCTAAACGGGAACGTTGGGTAGCCCGGGGGCGGGGGAGGAGGGGCACGAGCAAGAGGACGCGCGCAGCCTGGTCAGCGATCGAGACCGCGGGAGCAGAGGAGATGCTGAGGTGGGGGGTAGTGGCCATGAGTATGGGTCAGCAGGAATATGTGTGTGTGTGCTAGGCTCATGCAGCAGAGCTGGTCTCCAGTCGTCTTGGATAACCCTTGCCACTGGACCAAGACCTCGCTCTGTTAAGTCCATGTGGTGGCTGGTGTGCAACGGCCACCCCACGTTAAAAGAACTCACACACAGGCATCGTCCACCCTTTAACATGAAGTTCGGGACCTGGCATCAGTCACCTTAGAACTCATTTTAGTGTGGAAGCAAGTCATCCTCAATTCCGGGGGACTGTCTGAGAGGGGTAAGAGAGTTTATACCGAGGCAGAGGTCATGGGCCGTGAATTCCGAGGGTAAGGGGAGCATTGATGGAGATGGAGTCGCTCAACGCAGAGGCTGAGGGAGGTTATTTCGGGGAGAAACTCGGGGCTGGGGGGGGATGCTGCTCGGGAGGCGACATTTTAACGGAGAGGTGAAAGGATTGGAATGAGATGCGGTGCTTGGAGGAGGGGTAGGTACCACAGGAGTAGGGAGACAGACCGTGTGGTTTGGTGATAAGGGACACAGTGCCACTGGGGCAGGTTAGACGGAGCAGTGGGTGGTCAGTATAGGCAGGTAGAGAGTCTTCAGCAAGGGGCAGGGTGTCCCCACCCGTGAGCGAGTGACTCTTATAAAGTACTCGAAACTCAGAGACATTGCTTGGCTGACGTTTGATAGTAAAGATTGCAGCCCATGCCTGAAAACATGAAGGTACTGAAATCGAAATGTGTTCTTGAAAGATTAAACAACCATGGTTTGTGAAAGTTTCCCTCGCCTCCACTTTTCTATTAATTTGTGCTTCAAAAAAAACTTATTTTAAACTTTGAGAATACAAGGTTGTGTCTGTTCCAAGGTAAATGCTCTTAGCTAATGTAGCGGTATGACTGGGCACTTCTCGGGTAACAGTCTGTATTGATATCCTTTAAGCCGCCTCCGCTTTGTTACCTGTTGACTGAATAGCTTCGGAAATCCAGTCACAGTGACCTATGCAGCGCACTCGCTTCACAACCTCTCCTCCCACTGCATGCAGAAGTATTTCATCATAAGAATTAGGAGCAGGAGTCGGCCATTCGGCCCCTCGAGCCTGCTCCGCCATTCAATAAGGTCATGGCTGATCTTCGACCTCAACTCCACTTTCCCGCCCGATCCCCATATCCCTCGATTCCCCGAGTCCAAAAATCTATCGATCTCAGCCTTGAATATACTCAACGACTCAGCATCCACAGCCCTCTGGGGCAGAGAATTCCAAAGATTCACCACCCTCTGAGTGAAGAAATTCCTCCTCATCTCAGTCCTAAATGGCCGACCCTTTATCCTGAGACTGTGACCCCTGGTTCTAGACTCTCCAGCCCGGGGGGAAACACCCTCCCTGCATCTACCCTGTCAATCCCCCTCAGAATCTGGTATGTTTCAATGAGATCACCTCTCATTCTTCTAAACTCCAGAGAGTATCGGCCTAATCTACTCAATCTCTCCTCATAGGACAACACTCTCATCCCAGGGATCAGTCTGGTGAACCTAATGTGATTTGCTAATGTCATTTGTGTTAGATATAGCCTGCAGTGGTGAAGCTGCTGTGTTATTCAGGCAATGTGAATGTCTGTTGTGCCCTAGGTGGATGGAAGACACGTTGGTGAAAAGCTCCCTGCCTATGCCTCAAGCCCAGAAGCGGTTTATGGTGCATCGCACGTCTCCATCCTGCCTAGTCACAGATTGCTGCATGGCAGCAGTCACCTGACAGACATTCTTCACAAGAGTTTGGTATCTGACACAGGTGAGAATTTCTGGAAATCTTAACAGAAAACCAAAAAAAAAATATTATTCCAACAATCCAACCATGGGGTTCGACAACCAGACCCTACTTTACAATCACAGAACGGTCACAGTACGGAAGGAGTCCATTCGGCCCGTCGAGCCCGTGCCGGCTCTCTGCAAGAGCACCTCAGCCAGTCCCCCCCACCCCCGCCCGTTCTTCCCCCTCCCCCGCCCGTTCTCTTCTCCCTCCCCCCCCCCCGGCCCGTTCTCTCTTCCCCGCCCCCGCCCCCCCCCCGCCCATTCTCGTTTTCTCTCCCACCCCCCCCCCCCCGCCCATTCTCTCTCTCTCTCTCTCTCTCTCTCTCTCTCTCTCTCTCTCTCTCTCTCTCTCTCTCTCTCTCTTCTCCCCCCCCACCGGCCCGTTCTCTCTCTTTCCCCCCGCCGCCCCCCCCCCCCGCCCCGCCCCCAACCCATTCTCTTCCCTCCCCTTTCCCCGTAGCCCTGCACAAAACACTTGTTCAGGTGCATTGAAGGAGAAGCTGTATAAACATGAGGGAGAAAGGACTCGAGGGATATGTTGATGGTGTGGAGCATAAACCCCAGCATGGCCCTGTTGGGCCGAATGGCCTGTTTCTGCGCTGTAAGTACCATTTGGCTCTGTAATAGAGTAGGTCTGGGGCGCTGCAGGTGACCCTGGAACTGTGCCCCAGAATGAGTTGCTATTCTCCGAAGCGGAGCGGAGAAAATTGGCCGCGGGTGGTGGGGGCGGGGCGGGGGGCGGAATGGGGAAACGCAAACATTTCAACAATAGCTGCAAATAACTTTTGCTCTCAGCTGATTTTCAGATTTACAAACAGTGACCCTCTGGTCCATCCAGCCAGTCCCACACAATTGCATCACCTTGTGCATCACAATATATACTCTCTCCACCTTACCTGAAACCCTGCGATCTCCTGGGAGAGGCAAAAAAACTAGATTTAAAAAAAAAACCTGGCCAATTTGGCGGGGGGGGGGGGAATCTGGAAAATTCCTCTCCGAAACTAGTCCAAGAGATCATTCATCATTCATAAGCAGTCCCTCGAAACGAGGATGACTTGCTTCCACGCCAAAAAGGGATGAGTTCACAGGTGTTTCAATGAAGGACCTAATATTCCGGGTCCCGAACGACATCCTGAAGGGTGGAAGATGCCTGTGCGTGGATTTTTTTAACGTGGGGTGACCGTTGCACACCAGCCACCACACGGGCTTGACAGAGTGAGGTCTTGGTCCAGGGGCAAGGGTTAACCAGGACGACTGGGAGCACGAATACATCGCCGTAACCTCAAGATAAATAACATCATCTGTGTGACACTGAATCAAGAGATCACTGTGACCCCGAATTCCCCTTAAGAGGCGCTCCCCGCCCCAGCCAGGAACAGGTCCAGCTCTCGCTTGGTTTGGGTGTTTGGGTAGATCAGATATAAATATTGTGCAATGGGTAGCAAATATGCGGGTCGCACACTTCAGGTTTTGTGGTAGTTGGTGGGGTGCCAAGAGGGTTGTTCGCGTCACTGTACAAGCTGCATTTCAAGGTCATAAAGACCTCGCTGAAATATGCCAGAAATGCGTTGTTTTATTTTATCTCATTGTTTGCTCTTCATTGAATTGCGTAACTCGGATAACGTAAGCCCCTTGCCGCAGGAGGTCTCCTTTCCTTTATCTGGTTTCTGTATCCGCTCGCTCGCTATTGTCCAGGGAAATGCTGAAGGCTCATCGCATTTCCCCTAACTGCTAAAATGGTGCAGAGACAATGAGCAGAGGAAGCGGACCGATTAAGTTTTACACTTGTTGCGTTTGGCACGCTTGTGCACAGGCGCATGGACCGATTCCCCTTTAAATGCCTTTGGAATCGTGTTTCCCAAGAAACCCACTTGTTTTAGCGCAAGTTATATTATGGGCCCGGGAACAGTTCAGCAAAATTGGGCAGCTGGGCCCTGAGTGTGGGGCGGGGCACTAAGGGAGGCGTTGTACACCTCTCTCAGGGCACTAGACTGGCTGAGCAAGCGCAAATCCCGAGCTAAACAGCCGGCCCAGGGGCGCTCAGAGAGGTCTGGGGAAAGAAAAAACTCGGCAAGATAAAACACCAAAAATATTCCCAATAAATAACTCGCGCCACCACAACATAATCACAAAAAAAAAATTAAAGATAAAACAAACACAGTTACCTGCGATGGTCATTCCTTCCCTCGCTGCAGCCGCTACAGCTCGGACCGCCCGTTTTCTTATGGCCGATGCTTGATCAAAGAGGTAGGTTTTAAGGAGCCTCTTAAGAGAGGCAGAGAGGTTTAAGGAGGGAGTTTCAGAGCTTGGGGCCCAGGCAACAGAAGGCACGGCCACCGATGGTGGAGCGATTATAATCAGGGATGCTCAGGAGGGCAGAATTAGAGGAGCGCAGACATCTCGAGGAGTTGTGGGGCTGGAGGAGATTACAGAGATAGGGAGGGGCGAGGGCCATGGAGGGATTTGAAAACATGGATGAGAATTTTAAAATCGAGGCATTGCTTAACCGGGAGCCAATGTAGGTGAGCGAGCACAGGGGGTGATGGGCGAGTGGGACTCGGTGTGAGTTAGGACATGGGGCAGCGAGCACAGGGGGCGATGGGTGAGGGGTACTCGGTGCGAGTTAGGACATGGGGCAGCGAGCACAGGGGGTGATGGGTGAGCGGGACTTGGTGCGAGTTAGGACATGGGGCAGCGAGCACAGGGGGCGATGGGTGAGCGGGACTTGGTGCGAGTTAGGACACGGGGCAGCGAGCACAGGGGGTGATGGGTGAGGGGTACTCGGTGCGAGTTAGGACATGGGGCAGCGAGCACAGGGGGTGATGGGTGAGTGGGACTTGGTGCGAGTTTGGACACGGGGTAGCCGGGTTTTTGATGGCCTCATGTTTGCGGAGAATTCCATTGTTCTCTCATTATATCCTGAATTTGTAGGCGAAAGGTTGCTTCGCATTGAGTCCATTTTTGCTTGGGACACCGCAGAGTGATGCTCTGTTTAAGGAGGGAGTTTCAGAGCTTGGGGCCCAGGCAACAGAAGGCACAGTCACCGATGGTGGAGCGATTATAATCAGGGATGCTCAGGAGGGCAGAATTAGAGGAGCGCAGACATCTCGAGGAGTTGTGGGGCTGGAGGAGATTACAGAGATAGGGAGGGGCGAGGGCCATGGAGGGATTTGAAAACATGGATGAGAATTTTAAAATCGAGGCATTGCTTAACCGGGAGCCAATGTAGGTGAGCGAGCACAGGGGGTGATGGGCGAGTGGGACTCGGTGTGAGTTAGGACGCGGGGCAGTGAGCACAGGGGGTGATGGGTGAGCGGGACTCAGTGCGAGTTAGGACACGGGGCAGTGAGCACAGGGGGTGATGGGTGAGCGGGACTCGGTGCGAGTTAGGACACGGGGCAGGGAGCACAGGGGGTGATGGGTGAGCGGGACTCGGTGCGAGTTAGGACACGGGGCAGCGAGCACAGGGGGTGATGGGTGAGCGGGACTCGGTGCGAGTTAGGACACGGGGCAGCGAGCACAGGGGGTGATGGGTGAGCGGGACTCGGTGCGAGTTAGGACATGGGGCAGCGAGCACAGGGGGTGATGGGTGAACGGGACTCGGTGCGAGTTAGGACACGGGGCAGTGAGCACGGGGTGATGGGTGAGCGGGACTCGGTGCGAGTTAGGACACGAGGCAGCGAGCACGGGGTGATGGGTGAGTGGGACTTGGTGCGAGTTAGGACACGAGGCAGCGAGCACGGGGTGATGGGTGAGCGGGACTTGGGGCAAGTTAGGACACGGGTCAGCGAGCACAGGGGGCGATGGGTGAGTGGGACTTGGTGCGAGTTAGGACATGGGGCAGCGAGCACAGGGGAGTGATGGGTGAGTGGGACTTGGTGCGAGCTAGGACATGGGGCAGCGAGCACAGGGGGCGATGGGTGAGCGGGACTTGGTGCGAGTTAGGACACGGGGCAGCGAGCACAGGGGGTGATGGGTGAGTGGGACTTGGTGCGAGTTTGGACACGGGGTAGCCGGGTTTTTGATGGCCTCAAGTTTGCGGAGAATTCCATTGTTCTCTCATTATATCCTGAATTTGTAGGCGAAAGGTTGTTTCGCATTGAGTCCATTTTTGCTTGGGACACTGCAGAGTGATGCTGCTGATACACGATACTGGCCAGCGCTCACTGGGGAGGTCATGTTTGGGAGGTGTGATGTTTGAGCAGGAAATTCCAATTGCCGCAATTTTCCTGCAACAGGATTTAATTGTCAAAAAATGTGCGCTTTTTAAAAAAAAAAATGTATCGAACTGGAGGAAATTGTTGTCAACAAAACTTTCTGTCTCCATCAGGAAGTGCCTGCAGTTGGAATGTCCTTCCCTATTAGCAGATGGCACGGGTGGTGATGGAGTGATTTTCTCGTACCCAGCTGAGCTCCCTGCATTTTCCAGGGCCAGCAACATTATTCAGTCAGACAAAATGTAACCTCAGTGGGGAGACCACATCCTGTTAGCTCTGTTGCCCCTCGAAAGGTTTTCCTGTTGTGATTGGGTTATTTTGTGCACTATCTCCCTTCCGTGAATCACCACTAGCCCCACACTAAAATATCCTGGCAAAACATTTGCTCGTTAGGGAAAAAGTGCATCTTTCCCGTAAACATTCTGGATGTACAGCAGCGCCTCTCGCGCCGTGATCCTGTAAAACACCTTAGCTCACTCATCGACAAACAAACTAATCCCTCCTCATAGCACATGCCCCCTTTAAAGTAATTTATAGAAAGGTTCAAGGGGAGTTGGGAACATTTTTCACCCGGAGATTGGAACTCACTGCCTGAAAGGGTGGTAGAGGCATTTAAAGAAAGACAGACTTGCATTTATATAGTGCCTTTCACTACCACCGGACATCTCAAAGCACTTTACAGCCAATTGAGTTCTTTTGGAGTGCAGTCACTGTTGTAATGTGGGAAACGCGGCAGCCAATTTGCGCACAGCAAGCTCCTACAAACAGCAATGTGATAATGACCCAGATAATCTGTTTTTTTGTTATGTTGATTGAGGAATAAATATTGGCCCCAGGACACTGGGGATAACTCCTCCTGCTCTTCTTCGAAATAGTGCCGAGGGATCTTTTGCATTCACCTGAGAGATCAGAGGGGGCCTCGGTTTAAAGTCTCATCTGAAAGATGGCAGCTCCGACAGTGCAGTGCTCCCTCAGCACTGCCCCTCCGACAGTGCAGCGCTCCCTCAGTACTGCCCCTCCGACAGTGCAGCGCTCCCTCAGCACTGCCCCTCTGACAGTGCAGCGCTCCCTCAGCACTGCCCCTCTGACAGTGCAGCGCTCCCTCAGTACTGCCCCTCTGACAGTGCGGCGCTCCCTCAGTACTGCCCCTCCGATGGTGCAGCACTCCCTCAGCACTGCCCCTCCGACAGTGCAGCACTCCCTCAGTACTGCCCCTCCAACAGTGTGGCGCTCCCTCAGTACTGCCCCTCCGACAGTGTGGCGCTCCCTCAGCACTGCACTGGGAGTGTCATATTTTTTTGTAAAAAAATGTCCGCGTTTTATTTTAAGTATCGAACTGGAGAAAATTGTTGTGTCAAGACTTTCTGTCTCCATCAGGAAGCGCCTGCAGTTGGAATGGGTTTTTTTTGTGCTGAAGTCCCCGGATAGGCACCTGAAGTGCTGTAACCTACAGGGCTACGGACCAAGAGTTGGAAAGTGGGAGTAGGCTGGATAGCTCTTGGTCGGCTGGTGATCAATGAGGCCAAATGGCCTCCTTCTGTGCCGTGAATTTCTATGATTCTCTCACTTGGTTTAGTGTTTGGTTGGTTTCCCTTGCATTGGAATGCAGGATCTTTACTGGTGTTTTGCTGGGTTCCAATGACGTGATTTCTTGCATTTTGCTTCCACTGGTAAACCAGGGGCTTTGCAGATAAATATACAAAGGAGCTGCTACTCCTTATGGTCAGGGCCACTGACTTAACGTGACTGAGCAAGGCAAATTTGATTACAGTATGGCTCACCTACAAATTTGATTGCGATATTGGGAGTACGGGAGCCTAGCGATTATGTTACTCGACCAGTAACCCAGAATCCTGGACTAATGATCTGGAGATCCCGTCTACGGCAGCTGGGGAATTTAAATTCAGTTAAATAAATCTCGAATAAAAAAAGCTAGTATCAGTAATGGTGACCATGGGTTAAATTTTCCCCAAGCCTGTTTTCTGGCGTATTGCCAGGGTTATACCGGGTTTTCTAGACCAGAAATGCGGCAGAAATATTTTGCCAAACTTTCCACGATGTATAATTCGAATTTGGCGCGCGCAGCATGTCCAACTACCGGATTGTCATTGGAGGAAGCAGCGTGCGGCGGCCCGAACCGAAATCGGCGTGGTCCGGCCTGTAAGACCATCAGCAGGCCGGGGTCATTGGAGGGAGCAGCGTGCGGTGGTATACCACTGCAGGGAGCAGCACGTGCTGCTGCAGGAGGGCGACGGCTGTGAAGTCAGGTCGCTGATTACAGTGCGGGCAGGTACAGCAGGAGGGGCGAAGGAGCGGCAAGAGTCCGTAGAGGGAAGTGACCGGGGCCCAGGAGAGACGTGAATCTGCGACCCAGAAGAGGCGAGGGCCCAGGGGCAGCACGGGCCAAGCCCACACTGCGATATGTGAGCGCACTAGGTCCATGCAGCAGAGCTGGTCTCCAGTCGTCCTGGTTAACCCTTGCCACTGGACCAAGACCTCGCTCTGTCAAGCCCGTGTGGTGGCTGATGTGCACCCACTGACATCTTCCACCCTTCAGGATGTAGTTCAGGATCCGGAATATTAGGTCCTTCATTGAAACACCTGTGAACTCATCCCCTTTTGGCCTGGAAGGAAATCATCCTCGTTTCGAGGTTCCGCCTATAGTGATGATGTCTGGTTCACTCAGGCCCTTCAGGGAAGGTAATCTGCCGCCCTTACCCGGTCTGGCCGGTATGTGACTCCAGACCCACAGCAATGACTCCAGACCCAGACCCACAGACTCTTGACTGCCCTCTGAAATGGCCCAGCGAGACACTCGGTTGTACCTAACCGCTACAACAGAATTCACTGCACGGCAGCTCACCACCACCTTCTCGAGGGTCATAAATGCTGTCATTGCCAGCAACGCCCACATCCCGTGAATTAATAAATACATTTTTAAAAAGATTGATTACATGGATGTTCTTTTGCGCATTTCCGTCCGTTTTCCCCCGAAAGTCAACGGCCTTGACTGTGGGTACATTTAAACTGTTATAACCATGAATGTGCCGCTCATGCTGATAATCGAAAGCATGAAGGTTTCGTTAGAAATACAAGCAAGGCTGTTTATTGAAAAGAAAAGTTCAGTGAGTAAATGATCACAGTTGGCTTGCCGCCATGTTATACTAGACTAGAGAGGCTCTGCTGAATTTACCGATCTCGCCTGGGTCTCTTTTCTCTTGAAAAGTCAAGGCTGAGGGATGACCTAATAGAAGGCTTTAAAATTATGAAAGGTTTTGATAGAGTGGATACAGAGAGAATGTTTCCACTTGTGGAGAAGAACAAAACTCGAGGCCATCAATATAAGATAGTCACTTATAAATCCAATGGGGAATTCAGGAGAAACTTCTTTACCCAGAGAGCGGTGAGAATGTGGAACTCGCTGCCACAGGGAGGGGTTGAGGCGAATAGTATCGATGTATTTAAGGGGGGTCTGGACAAGCCAATGGGGGAGAAGGGAATAGAGGGTTATGCTGATAGATTTAGATGAGGAAAGACGGGAGGAGGCTCGAGTGGAGCATAAACGCCGGCACGGACTGGTTGGGCCCAATGGCCTGTTTCTGGGCCGTATAGCCAATGCTTCACATACAGTGAATTGTTTTGCGTTGCGCTGTTGCAGAGATGAATGGGAGAGCCACTTTTCACACATCACTGTTCCACAAACCACAGGCAAAAGTGAATGACTAATTGTTTTTTGATGATGTTGGTTGAGGGAGGGCTGTTGGCCAAGATCCATAACTCCGAGTTTTTTGGGGGTTGAAAATACCATGTGATCGTAAAAAATCATCGTAAATGAGGAGGAGGCCATTCGGCCCATCGTGTCTGCGTCGTCACCAATGTTCCCTGGGAAGCTGCGTGACCGAGCAGCGCTCTGGATCTCCCGCGCTCGCCTCTCAAATGGATGCGTGGAATTTTGAATGGGCCCCGCAGCTGGTTAAAGGGGCCACACCGACCAAGACGTAATGATGGGGAACATTGTCTGGCACCCATCTGATTCACCGCAACGGAAAGATGGCGTCCGTTGGCAATACAGCACCCCCTTCGTACTGCACTCTGTGTCCGCCTTGATTACGTACTCGGCTGCTGGAGCTGGGCAACAACCCTGAGTGGGTTTCACCCTCTCTCACTTTCATTTCTGCTCAATGATTCTATCCTCTTGGTGTAACTCGCTCCTATCCCTTCTTTCTTTCCTGAGAACATTAGTAGCAGGAGTCGGCCATTCGGCCCCTCGAGCCTGCTCCGCCATTCAATAAGATCACGGCTGATCTTCGACCTCAACTCCACTTTCCCGCCCGATCCCCATAATCCCTCGATTCCCCGAGAGTCCAAAAATCTATCGATCTCAGCCTTGAATATACTCAACGACTCAGCATCCACAGCCCTCTGGGGCAGAGAATTCCAAAGATTCACCACCCTCTGAGTGAAGAAATTCCTCCTCATCTCAGTCCTAAATGGCCGACCCCTTATCCTGAGACTGTGACCCCTGGTTCTAGACTCTCCAGCCCGGGGGGAAACATCCTCTCAGCATCTACCCTGTCAAGCCCTGCAAGAATGATGCATGTTCCTCTCTCTCTCTCTCTCTCTCTCTCTCTCTCTCTCTCTCTCTCTCTCTCTCTCTCTCTCTCTCTCTCTCTCGCTTGCTGTGTCTCTGCACGTGTGCTACATCTGTTTTATTTTCATTATTAAGCCGCTGTATACGTCATTACAGTTCTATAGACAATGTCACGCTGAAGCAACGGCCAATATATTTCAGAGTCAGGATGGTGTGTGACTTGGAGGGGAACGTGGAGGTGGTGGTGTTCCCATGCGCCTGCTGCCCTCGTCCTCCAGGCGGTAGAGGTCGCGGGTTTGGGCAAAGTTCATAAAGAAATAGCATTTACTGGCCCTGAAATCCCGGCTCTGGGCTTCCCGCGGGCGCCTGAAAAGAAGTAAAAAGATGCGCACTTACCTTTTGCTCCGGCGCCCGCCAGCGATCCCAGTCCTGGAGCCTCCTCTCCGTGCGCGTCGGAGCGCGTTCACGTCTGAACACAGTCACGTGGGCCTGGACACCCAATCAAAATAAAGTATTCTCATTCATAATAATGGGAACTTCGTAAGTAGGAGTTCTCAGTATTATGAATGAACAACCCCCCCCCCCGTCCTTGTCCCCCAACACAAATTTTAAAAAAATAGGGGGGAAAAACTCACATATTTAACATTAATTTAAATTAAAGTTGATAAATGTGTTACAAAAAATACATATTTATCGGATTTTTAAAAAAAGTTTTGTCGTTAGCGTTTAAAATAAACTTACCTTAGTGGGCAGGGTTTTTAACAATGTGTTTTTAAATTTTAGTTTTACCTGTTTTTTTAATATGTTTTAAACCTCTTACACGGGTAAAAGTACGCCATGTGCCTGCTTTTACTAGGCGCAGGAGTTTTAAGGATATTCGCTGGGCAAGAGACGGGCAAATATCGCAATCTCGCCCATGCCAATGTCCTTCTCCCCGAGATGCGGAGAATCTGTCAAACCAGAACTTGACAGAGCGGCAAAGCTGGTTTTCGCCGCAAGCGCAGCGCGGGTCCATACACTGACCGGGCGATGCCGGGATTTCCGGCCCAATATCAAGGGATATGGGGATTGGGTGGGAAAGTGGAGCTGAGGTCAAAGATCAGCCGTGATCTCGTTGAATGGCGCAGCAGGCTAGAGGGGCCGAATGGCCCACTCCTGCTCCTAATTCTTATATTCCTGTTTGTGAGCAATGAGGACCACTCGTGAGAACTCGCCCGCACACTTGTTGAATATAAAATGATGTATTTAAGAGTCTAACCGTGGTTCATTATTGATTGCTTCCCAGACTGTCGGACACCAGTGACTGCCGTGAACCTGTTCAATGGTCAGGAGATCCCTGTGGTCATTTCAGCCAAGAAAGAGTTTGAAGGTCATTTGGACACGGTGCTCGGTAAGGCAGCCATTCCTGCTTTCTTTTACCCTGAGTGATGGGAGGTAATACTTGGAGATTGCGTTACCTTATTGAGTGAACAGACTCTTAACATCCATAAATACCTTCAGTGAACTCTGCCAGTTTTGCAATTTGCTTAATTTTGTTTTCTATATAAACCTTCCTAGTTGAGGTTTCGTAGCATTGGACAAAAATAAAATGGAAGTGAACAGTTTTGGGATCGTCTCTCATTTACTTTTTTTTGTATTGCTGTGCCAGAGGGTTGTGGATTCAAGCCCCACTCCAGAGACCTGAGCACATAAATTTAGGCTGACACTCCAGGGCAGGACTGAGGGAGTGCTGCACTGTTTGAGGGGCGCACCGACAGTGCGGTGCTCCCTCAGCACTGTCCCTCCGGCAGTGCGGCGCTCCCTCAGCACTGTCCCTCCGGCAGTGCGGCGCTCCCTCAGCACTGTCCCTCCGGCAGTGCGGCGCTCCCTCAGCACTGTCCCTCCGGCAGTGCGACGCTCCCTCAGCACTGTCCCTCCGGCAGTGCGGCGCTCCCTCAGCACTGTCCCTCCGGCATTGCGGCGCTCCCTCAGCACTGCCCCTCCGACAGTGCGGCGCTCCCTCAGCACTGCCCCTCCGACAGTGCGGCGCTCCCTCAGCACTGCCCCTCCGGCAGTGCGACGCTCCCTCAGCACTGTCCCTCCGGCAGTGCGGCGCTCCCTCAGTACTGCCCCTCCGGCAGTGCGGCACTCCCTCGGAACTGCCCCTCCGGCAGTGCGGCGCTCCCTCAGCACTACACTGGAGTGTCAGCCTAGATTTTTTTTTTTTGCGCTCGCGTCTCTGGAGTGGGACTTGAACCCACAACCTTCGGACTCTGAGGCGAGAGTGCTGTCCACTGAGCCCCGGCTGACACGCAGCACAATGAAGCGCTTCCCTGGCAGAGGCAAAGTCCTCCGGCGCCGATGCAGTGCACTTTCTGTCGGCTGGCCGCGATCAGAGTTTGCAGAGGCGTGAGAGCACGTCACCACAGGCCCCCGTCACTGCACTGAGGGGAGCCGCAGAGAAACCGCAAAAAGGAGGAAAAGACAAAGGAAACTGTTTAAATTCAGCAACATTTTATGGCAACTTGATGGAATGTTTCTTAAAATTGCCCGATTTAATTCATCCCCTGTTTCTGTGTTTTTTTTTATCAACAAAGGTATTCCCAGCCTCAGTCCAGAAGACGCAGCGGTTGCAAAAAAGTTGGGTCTGGAATGGTGCGAGGTTTTTGAAACCCTGCCTGATGGCACCGAGCGGTTACAGAATTCTGGCGAGGTTCGTGAAGTGGCTCTCGGAGCTGTGGTCTGGGCACGCATAAGCAAAGACTTGCATTTCTATAGCGCCTTTCACCGGATGTCCTGATGCACTTTACAGCCAATGAAGTATTTTTTGAAGTGTAGTCACTGTTGTAATGTGGCAAACGCGGCAACCAATTTGCACACAGCAAGCTCCCACACAGCAATATGATAATGACCAGATAATCTATTGTTAGTCATGTTGGTTGAGGGATAAATATTAGCCCCAGGACACCGAGGAGAACTCCCCTGCTCTTCTTCGAATTAGTGCCGTGGGATCTTTTACGTCCACCTGAGAGAGCAGACGGGGCCTCGGTTTAACGTCTCATCTGAAAGACGGCACCTCCGACAGTGCGGCGCTCCCTCAGCACTGCCCCTCCGACAGTGCGGCGCTCCCTCAGCACTGCCCCTCCGACAGTGCGGCGCTCCCTCAGCACTGCCCCTCCGACAGTGCGGCGCTCCCTCAGCACTGCCCCTCCGACAGTGCGGCGCTCCCTCAGCACTGCCCCTCCGACAGTGCGCCGCTCCCTCAGCACTGCCCCTCCGACAGTGCGCCGCTCCCTCAGCACTGCCCCTCCGACAGTGCGCCGCTCCCTCAGCACTGCCCCTCCGACAGTGCGGCGCTCCCTCAGCACTGCCCCTCCGACAGTGCGGCGCTCCCTCAGCACTGCACTGGGAGTGTCAGCGGAAATTTTTGTGCTCAAGTCTCTGGAGTGGGACTTGAACCCACAACCTTCTGACTCAGAAGCGAGAGAGTGAGTGCTATACCCTTAGCCACTGGCTGAAGCGGACGATTAATTTCTGAGGATAAGAACCGGTGCTGTAGTGAACTGGGTGATGGTTTAATATTAATCTACCAAAAATTTGTCAAACATTAGAACAAATGTCATTAACAGAACTTGCTTCCTAACAGTTACTTCATTTATAATCCTAAATCGGGCTGTTTATCTTTTCAGTTCACGGGACTCGATAGATTGTCGGCAATTCAGGCCGTTTTGCTGCAAGCTCGGGACCTTGGTGTTGGCGGCTACCTGACCAGCTCGAAAATGCGCGACTGGTTGATATCCCGCCAGCGTTACTGGGGCACCCCGATTCCTGTGGTCCACTGCAGCTCCTGCGGCACCCTGCCTGTCCCGTACGAAGACCTCCCTGTGCTTTTACCCAAGATTAAGTCATTTGCCGCCAGAGGGCTTTCCCCGCTAACGACAGCCTCCGATTGGTTCAACTGCACTTGTCCCAAGTAAGTAAATTATTCTTGGTTGCTTAACGATCTCGCTCCAGAACTGCTCCAGTAGCTTTGGGAATAGAAGACGGAATATGCAGCATGGGTGCTGAGGAGAAACCGAGTTAATGTTCCAGGGCAATGACCTTTCATCGGCAGTTTTTGAAACGGTTACTAAAGAGAAAAGGAAATGATTTAAAGAAGAGATAACTGATGTGATAAACCTTTTAAATTGTAAAGTACAACAGATTCTAATGTGTAAGTCGATCACACGAACATAAGAATTAGGAGCATTCTCACCACTCTCTGAGTAAAGAAGTTTCTCCTGAATTCCCCATTGAATTTATTGGTGACGATTTTGTATATGTTGCACCAGGGTATTGCTTGATGCTCTCTCCTGGTACCATTGATTGTGGGGCTCATCCGGCATTTGGAGAGCGATATGCATGGTACATAACGTACGCATCGTGGAGGCCCCGACCTGCAAGAGGCCGTCAGCGGCAGGTCGGAGCCATAAAAGGAGCGGCGAGCTGCAGCCTGGGGCAGTGTGGCGGACAGCGCGAGCTGGTGCAGGAGGGCGACGGCAGCGAAGAGTGACATCATCAAGGTCCAGGTCGGTGATTGGAGCGTGGGCAGGTACAGCAGGAGCGGCGAGGTCGGGGCGAAGGAGCGGCGAGAGATTGTAGAGGGACGTGATCGGGGCTCGGGAGAGGCGAGGGCCCAGGGGCAGCACGGGCCCAGCCCACACTGTGCGATATGTGAGCGCACTGGGTCCGTGCAGCAGAGCTGGTCTCCAGTCGTCCTGGTTAACCCTTGCCACTGGACCAAGACCTCGCTCTGTCAAGCCCGTGTGGTGGCTGGTGTGCAACGGTCACCCCACGTTAAAAAAATCCACGCACAGGCATCTTCCACCCTTCAGGATGTAGTTCCGGATCCGGAATATTAGGTCCTTCACTGAAACACCTGGGAACTCATCACTTTTTTGGAAGCAAGTCATCCTCGCTTCGAGGGACTGTCTATGATGATGATGACATAACGGAACCTGGTTAGAGGTCATTCTGTCTCTAATTAGGTTTTTCTGTTTAAAAAGAATGACCTAACCCTTTGTTGAGTGAAGTTGCTACTTACTGATGGTGCTTGGAGCAGCATCGCTAGTACTGTTGCTTAATTCAGTCTGCACTGTTCCATGTTTGTCGTGTGGTTTAATCATTAAAGCTTCAGTCAGAAGGTTGTGGGTTCAAGTCCCACTCCAGAAACTTAAACACAAAAATCTAGGCTGACACTCCCAGTGCAGTACTGAGGGAGTACTGCACTGTCGGAGGGGCAGTACTGAGGGAGTACTGCACTGTCGGAGGGGCAGTACTGAGGGAGTACTGCACTGTCGGAGGGGCAGTACTGAGGGAGTACTGCACTGTCGGAGGGGCAGTGCTGAGGGAGCGCCGCACTGTCGGAGGGGCAGTACTGAGGGAGTGCCGCACTGTCGGAGGAGCAGTACTGAGGGAGTGCTGCACTGTCGGAGGGGCAGTACTGAGGGAGTGTTGGAGGGGCAGTACTGAGGGAGTGCTGCACTGTCGGAGGGGCAGTACTGAGGGAGCGCCGCACTGTCGGAGGGGCAGTACTGAGGGAGCGCCGTACTGTCGGAGGGGCAGTGTTGAGGGAGTGCCGCACTGTCGGAGGGGCAGTACTGAGGGAGTGCCGCACTGTCGGAGGTGCCGTCTTTCAGATGAGACGTTAAACTGAGGCCCCGTCTGCTCTCTCAGGTGGATGTAAAAGATCCCACGGCACTATTTTGAAGAAGAGCAGGGAAGTTATTGCCGGTGTCCTGGGGACAATATTTATCCCTTAATCAACATCACTAAAACAGATTATCTGGTCGTTATCATATTGCTGTGTGTGGGAGCTTGCTGTGCGCAAATTGTCTGCTGCGTTTCCCACATTACAACAGTGACTGCACTTCAAAAAGTACTTCATTGTCTGTAAAGTGCTTTGGGACGTCTGAGGTTCGTGAAAGGCGCTATAGAAATGCAAGTCTTTTATTCTTTTTACAAAATAAATAGTAACAGAACTTGTAATTTGCCTCTTCCTATGCAGATGTAAGGGCCCTGCTCAACGAGAGACCGACACCATGGATACGTTTGTGGATTCGGCTTGGTATTACTACAGATACACTGACCCTCGTAATAGTCAGAAGTGAGTTTGAAAATGACTATGTGCTTTCGCATTTGTGTGTTTTTTCATATTTATTTTCTCTCCCTTTTTTTCCCTCATCTGCTCGGCCAGACTTTAACTGCTGCCTGGGGAAACCGAGGAACAGGAGGAGGCCATTCAGCCTGTTTCACCATTGGATCACGGCTGATCTCTCTCATAACTCCACTTGGTTCCGTATCCCTTCATACCCTTGTCCAACCAGTCTCTGGCAATCTCACTTTTAAAGCCACAACAGCTTTTTGGGGGAGAGAGTTCCAGATTCTCACTGCCTTTCGTGCGAAGAAATGCTTCCTGGCATCACTCCCGAACGGCCTGGCTCTAATTTTAAGGTGATGCCTCTTTGTTCTGGACTGCCCCCACAAGAGGGAATAGTCTCTCTCTACCCTATCAACTGCTTTAATCATCTTAAACACCCCAATTAGATCAGTTCTTAATCTACAACTCAAGGGAATGCGAGCCTAGTGCACTCAACCTGCCCTCATAACTGAATGCTCTGAGAGTTCCTGAGGTGCGGTGCTCACAACTGAACGCAGTACTCCAGAAACAGCGATTTACTTGTACTTCTTTCAATGTAGTACACTGTATCCGCTGCTCACGATGCAGTCTCCTCTACACCAGGGAGACCAAGCGCATATTGGGTGAGCGCTTTGCGGAACACCTCCGTTCAGTCCCTGAGCTTCTGGTCGCCTGTCACTTTAATTCCCCGCTCCACTCCCACTCTGACCTCTCCTTCCCCGGCCTCCTGCACTGTTCCAACGAAGCTCAACGCAAGCTCGAGGAACGGCACCTCATCTTTCATTTGGGCACTTTACAGCCTCTGGACTCGACATCCAGTTCAACAATTTCAGAGCGGAACCCTGCCCATCTTTGGCTCCCTCCCCCCTCTCTCCCCCTCCCACCCCTTCCCCTCCCCCTCCCACCCCTCCCTCCCCACCACCACCCCCCCCCGGAACCTGTTTCTTTTTCTCTCTGTGTCTCCAATGGCCGCTGTCATTATCCCGCCATCCACACCCTATCTTGACTAATGGTTTTTCTAACTCCTGCCATTGCCATTTGAATTTGGCCCATCATCCCTTTTGTCTCTCTAATCTCTCCTGTCTTCCACCCGATCACAGACCTTCCCTTTTGTTGTTCCTCCCCTCCCCCTCTCAGTGCTGGTTCAGAATCCGTTCTTTCCGAACACACTCCAGTTCTGACGAAGGATCATCGACCTGAAACGTTAACTCTGTTTCCTCTCCAGGATGCTGCCTGACCCGCTGAGATTTCCAGCATTCTCCGTTTTTACTCCAGATAATGTCTAGCCATAGCTTTATGCAACTGTAGGATAAATTCCACCCCTTAGTATTCCAGTCCTCCTGAGATTCCTACAGTGTTTTTCTATCTTCATGTCGGGCATTTTTGTGCCCTGAAATTTATAATTTCTTATTAACAATTAAATCATATTGTGCCGGTATAATGTCAACATTAAAGCTATTTGAGAAATTACAATTCATTGTGAAAGAAGGTGGGATCATTGAGGTTGGGCTGAAGCTGGGAATAGTGGTGTAAATTCATCCTTGTGTTCTGGATCGCGGAAGGGCTCGGACTAACTCACTTTGTCGATTGGTTTTGAGACGGTCACAAGTCAACATTAGAATTAGGAGCAGGAGTAGGCCATTCGGCCCCTCGAGCCTGCTCCGCCATTCAAATAAGATCACGGCTGATCTTCGACCTGAACTCCACTTTCCCGCCCGATCCCCATATCCCTCGATTCCCTTAATATCCAAAAATCCATCGATCTCAGCCTTGAATATACTCAACGACTCAGCATCCACAGCCCTCTGGGGCAGAGAATTCCAAAGATTCACCACCCTCTGACTGAAGAAATTCCTCCTCATCTCAGTCCTAAATGGCCGACCCCTTATCCTGAGACTGTGACCCCTGGTTCTTGACTCTCCAGCCCCGGGGGAAACATCCTCTCAGCATCTACCCTGTCAATCCCCCTCAGAATCTTGTATGTTTCAATGAGATCACCTCTCATTCTTCTAAACTCCAGAGAGTATCGGCCTAGTCTGCTCTCTAAGGTGGTAAAATGCCTTCTCTTATCCATGTGGCAGAATCGGCAGCCTATATTCTGATATTTGTTAGAATATTTGCACCTTGGCTGACTAGGTCCGTGCAGCAGAGCTGGTCTCCAGTCGTCCTGGTTAACCCTTGCCACTGGACCAAGACCTCGCTCTGTGAAGCCCGTGTGGTGGCTGGTGTGCAACGGTCACCCCACGTTAAAACAATCCACCCACAGGCATCTTCCCCCCTTCAGGATGTAGTTCAGGACCCGGAATATTAGGTCCTTCATTGAAACACCTATGAAACTCGTCCTTTTTTTTGGCCTGGAAGCAAGTCATCCTCGCTTCGAGGGTCTGCCTGTGATGATTTATTACATATTCTCATCCGGTTACTTGCCGACCAATTATTCCAGAAAGATGAGGGTGGGGAATGTTTTATTTTTTTTTTTAAAAGTCCTTAACCAAGGAATTAATATTCTGCATCCATGCATACAAGGCTGTAAAACATGGCCTTTTTATTCTTTGGCTTCCCGGGAGTGAATTGGCTGCCCCGCCCATCCCTCCATCCTGCCTCCGTTAAACCTGGTAGTGGATGGGTTGGGGTCGGGATTCAGTTTTTTTAACATTTTAACTTCTCACCCACCCGTTAAGAATCCCCCCCCCCCCGCCCAAACGGGCTCAGCCATAGATGTAGTTGTTAACTGTGTGTAACTCGCTTGTTTCAAAGGCCCTTTGACAAGGCGCTGGCGGACTTCTGGATGCCTGTTGATCTGTACGTCGGAGGGAAAGAACATGCTGTCCTGCACCTGTACTATGCAAGATTTCTGAGCCACTTCTGCAATGATCAGAACATGGTCAAGTACAGGCAAGTGTACTTATCACGGACAGTGTGTATCGCTGCGGTCGTGACGTGAGTTTTCATGGTCCTGGAGTAACCCAGACATCGCGCTGCGTCACTCGAGTTGACTTTTTCCCTGTTTTCTTAATGCACCGTGATGTGCGGGAGGATATGTTTTGTTGAGGGGGGGGGTGGGTGTGTTGGTGTGTGGCATGCTCGTGTCAACAAAATGCACGTCAGCCCATTCTGTGCCGCACCAGCTACATGAGAACATAACAGGAGCAGGAGTAGGCCATACGGCCCCTCGCGCCTAGCTTCGGAAATCCAGTCACAGTGACCTATGCAGTGCACTCGCTTCACAACCTCTCCTCCCATTGCATACAGAAATATTTCAATATAAGAAATAGGAGCAGGAATCGGCCATTCGGCCCCTCGAGCCTGCTCCGCCATTCAATAAGATCATGGCTGATCCGATCATGGACTCTGGTCCACTTCCCTGCCCGCGCCCCATAACCCCTTATTCCCTTATCGGTTAAGAATCTGTCTATTTATATCTTAAATATATTCAATGACCCAGCCTCCACAGCTCTCTGAGGCAGCGAATTCCACAGATTTACAACCCTCTGAGAGAATAAATTCCTCCTCGTCTCAGTTCTAAATGGGCGGCCCCTTACTCTAAGGTCATGCCCCCTAGTTCTAGCCTCCCCCATCAGTGGAAACATCCTCTCTGCATCCGTCTTGTCGAGCCCCCTCATAACCGTATACCTTTTGATAAGATCACCTCTCATTTTTCTGAATTCCAATGAGTAGAGGCCCAACCTTTCCTCATAAGTCAACCCCCTCATCCCCGGAATCAACTGAGTGAACCTGCAGTTCTGGCCACCTGCCCCAAGGGGGTGCAAGTGAGCTTCACATAGACTGACGTATCCTCCACTGGCCCAAGTTTGTGACTGCAGTGGTCCAGTGATAACGGCGAACTCCTTTAAATCTGTTCGCAACTTCAGGATTTAGCGCATGCACATCCGAACGCGGAAATCCTGAAGTTGCAGTCTTGTCATTCGCTGCTCCGACACCGGCTGCGCTGATTCCCCCCCCCCCCCGGCCGCCCCCACAGAGCCGGCAAACAGTGAAACTGATGAAACCTTGGTCTCCCGCGGAAATACCGCTGTTAAATTCCCCACTAAATGTTAGACCCAAAGGGATTCGGTGTAACTGGGGTTTTAACAGCGTACTGACTGCTAAACAAAGGTTATCACCCCTCTCCCCCGAAACACTCATTTTAATTTTGTACAGTGTCAAATTTATCCATTTTAATAAAAATTAAAAATGTACTTTTAAAAAGACTAGAACTAGAGGGCATGATCTTAGAATAAGGGCCCGCCCATTTAGAACTGAGATGAGGAGAAATTTCTTCTCAGAGGGTTGTGAATCTGTGGAATTCGCTGCCTCAGAGAGCTGTGGAAGCTGGGACAGTGAATAAATTTAAGACAGAGACAGACAGTTTCTTAACCGATTAACATAGAAACATAGAAAATAGGTGCAGGAGTAGGCCATTCGGCCCTTCGAGCCTGCACCGCCATTCAATAAGATTATGGCTGATCATTCCCTCAGTACCCCTTTCCTGCTTTCTCTCCATACCCCTTGATCCCTTTAGCCATAAGGGCCACATCTAACTCCCTCTTGAATATATCCAATGAACTGGCGTCAGCAACTCTCTGCGGCAGGGAATTCCACAGGTTAACAACTCTCTGAGTGAAGAAGTTTCTCCTCATCTCAGTCCTAAATGGCTTACTCCTTATCCTAAGACTATGTCCCCTGGTTCTGGACGTCCCCAACATCGGGAACATTCTACCCGCATCTAACCTGTCCAGTCCCGTCAGAATCTTGTATGTTTCTATGAGATCCTCTCTCATCCTTCTAAACCCCAGTGAATAAAGGCCCAGTTGATCCAGTCTCTCCTCATATGTCAGTCCGGCCATCCCTGGAATCAGTCTTGTGAACCTTCGCTGCACTCCCTCAATAGCAAGAACGTCCTTCCTCAGATTAGGAGACCAAAATTAAACACAATATTCCAGGTGAGGCCTCACCAAGGCCCTGTACAATTGCAGTAAGACCTCTCTGCTCCTATACTCAAACCCCCTAGCTATGAAGGCCAACATACCATTTGCCTTCTTCACTGCCTGCTGTACCTGCATGCCAACTTTCAATGACTGATGAACCATGGCACCCAGGTCTCGTTGCACCTCCCCTTTTACTAATCTGCTGCCATTCAGATAATAATCTGGCTGACCCCTTATCCTGAGACTGTGACCCCTGGTTCTAGACTCTCCAGCCCGGGGGAAACATCCTCCCTGCATCTACACCTGGAGTACTGCGTACTGTTTTGGTCTCCATATTTAAGGAAGGATATACTTGCATTGGAGGCAGTTCAGAGAAGGTTCACGAGGTTGATTCCGGAGATGAGGGGGTTGATTTATGAGGAAAGGTTGAGTAGTTTGGGCCTCTACTCATTGGAATTCAGAAGAATGAGAGGTGATCTTATAGAAACCTATAAGATAATGAGGGGGCTCAACAAGGTGGATGCAGAGAAGATATTTCCATTCATGGGGGGAAAATAAAACTAGGGGACATCGTCTCGGAATAAGGGGCCTTCCATTTAAAACTGAGATGAGGAGGAATTTCTTCTCAGAGGGTTGTAAATCTGTGGAATTCTCTACCCCAGAGAGCTGTAGAGGCTGGGTCATTGAATATATTTAAGGCGGAGATTGACAGATTTTTGAGCGATAAGGGAGTTAAGGGTTCTGGGGAGCAGGTGGGGAAATGGAGCTGAGCCCCATGTTCAGATCAGCCATGATCTTATTGAATGGCAGAGCAGGTTCGAGGGGCCGAATGGCCGACTCCTACTCCTATTCCTTATGTTGTGTACCTTGTCAATCCCCCTCAGAATCCTATATGTTTCAATGTGATCTCCTCTCATTCTTTTAAACTCCAGAGCTTATAAGCCCCAAAGAAATTAGTGCTCTGATTTTATTGAAATGTCATTGGTTTTGACTCTGATCTCTCTCCGTGGCTCCAGTGATGTGAAAGTTGAACTGCGATGCCTACTTCCCCCGCTGAGGATAATTGTCTGTGTTTGGTCCGTTGTCCGGCTCTGCTATGGCTGCAATGGTTCAATAAGTGTCATTCCGTCGCGGCGATTTCCTTGGCATAATCTGTGCTTTCCCTTCTCCGGGCTGGGTTCAGGGAGCCTTTCTGCAAACTTCTGGTGCACGGCCTCATCAAGGGCAAGACATTCCGATTGGCGTCAAGCGGACAATATGTGAAGAAAGAGGAAATAAATTTCAGCGGTAAGTGGCCATCGAAACCGATTGAAAAGTGGGTAAGAAAAGATGTCCGTGACAATTATATCGATGTTAAAAAATAAAAAAAATTGCTGCAATTTAGCAGCAATTCTATTAGCCGAGGGCACAGAATACAAGAACGGGGGAGGGGTGGGGGGGGGGGGGGGGGGTTATGCTTGAACTGTATAAAACACTAGTTTGGTCACAGCTGGAGTACTGCGTGCAGTTCTGGTCACCACATTACAGGAAAGATGTGATTGCACTAGAGAGGGTGCAGAGGAGATTTACGAGGATGTTGCCGGGACTGGAGAATTTTAGCTATGAGGACAGATTGGATGGGCTGGGGTTGTTTTCTTTTGGAACAGAGGAGGCTGAGGGGAGACCTGATTGAGGTGTATAAAATTATGAGGGGCCGAGATAGAGTGGCGAGGAAGGACTTATTTCACTTAGCAGAGGGGTCAATAACCAGGGGTATAAGTAATTGGTAGGAGGTTTAGAGGGGATTTGAGGGGAAATTTCTTCACCCAGAGGGTGGTGGGGGTCTGGAACTCACGGCCTGAAAGGGTGGTAGAGGCAGAAACCCTCACCACATTTAAAAAGTACTTGGATGTGCACCTGAAGTGCCGTAACCTACAGGGCTACGGACCGAGAGCGGGAAAGTGGGATTAGGCTGGGTAGCTCTTGGTCGGCCGGTGCGGACACGATGGGCCGAATGGCCTCCTTCTGTGGTGTAAATTTCTATCATTTGATCCTGAGCTCTGTGTGAAATATCTGGTTACAGAGAGGCTCGGGACACGCAGGCTTTGCACATTGCTGTCACTGGGTGCGCTCGCTCACGGCCTTTCCTCTTCCCCATTCAGCAGAAATCAGCAAAAGGAAATTCCGATCTTGATTTCTCCCCCCCCCGCCCCCCCCCCCCGTCGCTCCCCCTGCCCCGGAAGGAATTGACGTTGGGCTTTGTTGTCGATGCCCCGAAGCTTTTTGTGACGTGAGCCTCGAGGCTGACTGACGTCATGACGTCATCGCTGATGCTGGACTCGTAGTCCCCGGAATATAGACGTTAAGATGTTGTTTTGATTGAAGTTTGTAGAATTTTGAAAGGAACTGATCGGGTTGATAGAGAGAAACTTGTCCAGGGCAAGGGGGACGTGACCTTAAAGTCGGCCAGACCATTCAACAACAACCACAACTTGTATTTATATAGCACCTTTAACGTAGTGAAATGTCCCAAGGCGCTTCACAGGAGTGTTATGAGATTTTGAAAAATGTGACCAAGTCGCATAAGTAGAAATTAGCGCAGGTTAGTTACAGAGGTCGGTTTTAAGGAGCGTCTTGGCGGAGAGGTTTAGGCAGGGAGTTCCAGAGCTTGGGGCCCAGGCAACAGAAGGCACGGCCACCGATGGTGGAGCGATTATAATCAGGGATGCTCAAGAGGGCAGAATTAGAGGAGCGCAGACATATCTGGCCAGGTTGTGGGGCTGGAGGAGATTACAGAGATAGGGAGGGGTGAGGCCATGGAGGGATTTGAAAATAAGGATGTGAATTTCGTTATCGAGGCATTGGGAAACACTTCTGGCAAAGGGCAGTAGAAGTATGGAACTTTCTCCCACAAAAAGCAGTAGTTGTTAGCTCAATTAATCATTTTAAATCGTAGAGTGATAGATTTTTGTTAGCCCAGGGTATAAAAGGATATGGAATCAAGGCGGGTGAATGGAGTTAGGTCGCAGATCAGCCGCGATCTCATTGAATGGCGGAGCAGGCTCGAAGGGCTGAATGGGCGGCCTCCTGTCCTGTGTAACAGGCTTGAGGTGCTGAATGGGCCTCCTCCTGTCCTGTGTAACAGGCTCGAGGGGCTGAATGGCCTCCTCCTATTCCTAATGTAACAGGCTCGAGGGGCTGAATGGGCCTCCTCCTGTCCTGTGTAACAGGCTCGAGGGGCTGAATGGTGGTCTCCTGTTCCTGTGTAACAGGCTCGAGGGGCTGAATGGGCCTCCTCCTGTTCCTGTGTAACAGGCTCGAAGGGCTGGATGGTCTCCTCCTGTTCCTAATGTAACAGGCTCGAGGGGCTGGATGGTCTCCTCCTGTTCCTGTGTAACAGGCTCGAGGGGCTGAATGGGCCTCCTCCTGTTCCTGTGTAACAGGCTCGAAGGGCTGGATGGTCTCCTCCTGTTCCTGTGTAACAGGCTCGAAGGGCTGGATGGTCTCCTCCTGTTCCTAATGTAACAGGCTCGAGGGGCTGAATGGCCTCCTCCTGTTCCTAATGTAACAGGCTCGAGGGGCTGAATGGCCTCCTCCTGTTCCTGTGTAACATAGAAACATAGAAAATAGGTGCAGGAGTAGGCCCTTCGAGCCTGCACCACCATTCAATAAGATCATGGCTGATCATTCCCTCAGTACCCTTTTCCTGCTTTCTCTCCCTACCCCTTGATCCCTTTAGCCGTAAGGGCCATATCTAACTCCCTCTTGAATATATCCAATGAACTGGCATCAACAGCTCTCTGCGGCAGGGAATTCCACAGGTTAACAACTCTGAGTGAAGAAGTTTCTCCTCATCTCCGTCCTAAATGGCTTACTCCTTATCCTAAGACTATGTCCCCTGGTTCTGGACTTCCCCAACATCGGGAACATTCTTCCCGCATCCAACTTGTCCAGTCCCGTCAGAATCTTGTATGTTTCTATGAGGTCCCCTCTCATTCTTCTAAACCCCAGTGAATAAAGGCCCAGTTGATCCAGTCTCTCCTCATATGACAGCCCAGCCAACCCTGGAATCAGTCTGGTGAACCTTCGTTGCACTCCCTCAATAGCAAGAACGTCTTTCCTCACATTAGGAGACCAAAACTGAACACAATATTGCAGGTGAGGCCTCACCAAGGCCCTGTACAACTGTAGTAAGACCTCCCTGCTCCTATACTCAAATCCCCTAGCTATGAAGGCCAACATACCATTTGCCCTCTTCACCGCCTGCTGTACCTGTATGCCAGCTTTCACTGACTGATGAACCATGACACCCAGGTCTTGTTGCATCTCCCCTTTTCCTAATCTACCGCCATTCAGATAATATTCTGCCTTCGTGTTTTTGCCCCCAAAATGGGTAACCTCACATTTATCCACATTATACTGCATCTGCCATGTATTTGTCTACTCACCTCACCTAACCTGTCCAAGTAACCCTGCAGCCTCTTAGCGTCCCCCTCACAGCTCACACCGCCACCCAGTTTAGTATCCTCTGCAAACTTGGAGATATTACACTCAATTCCTTCATCTAAATCATTGATGTATATTGTAAAGAGCTGGGGTCCCAGCACTGAGCCCTGCGGCACTCCACTAGTCACTGCCTGCCATTCTGAAAAGGACCCATTTATCCCGACTCTCTGCTTCCTGTCTGCCAACCAGTTCTCCATCCAAGTCTGTATATTACCCCCAATACCATGTGCTTTGATTTTGCACACCAATCTCTTGTGTGGGACCTTAAAAGCCTTTTGAAAGTCCAAATACACCACTTCCACTGGTTCTCCCTTGTCCACTCTGCTAGTTACGTCCTCAAAAAAATTCCAGAAGATTTGTCAAGCATGATTTCCCCTTCATAAGCCCATGCTGACTTGGACCGATCCTGTCATTGCTTTCCAAATGCGCTGCTATTTCATTCTTAATAATTGATTCCAACATTTTCCTCACTACTGATGTCAGGCTAACCGGTCTATAATTACCCGCTTTCTCTCTCCCTCCCTTTTTTAAAAAGTGTTGTAACATTAGCTACCCTCCAGTCCATAGGAACTGATCCAGAGTCGATAGACTGCAGGAAAATGATCACCAATGTATCCACTATTTCTAGGGCCACTTCCTTAAGTACTCTGGGATGCAGACTATCAGGCCCTGGTGATTTATCGGCCTTCAATCCCATCAATTTCCCTAACACAATTTCCTGCCTAATAAGGATATCCTTCAGTTCCTCCTTCTCACTAGACCCTCGGTCCCCTAGTACTTCCGGAAGGTTATTTGTGTCTTCCTTCGTGAAGACAGAACCAAAGTATTTATTCAATTGGTCTGCCATTTCTTTGTTCCCATTATAAATTCACCTGAATCCGACTGCAAGTGACCTACGTTTGTCTTCACTAATCTTTTTCTCTTCACATATGTATAGAAGCTTTTGCAGTCAGTTTTTATGTTTCCGGCAAGCTTCTTCTCATACTCTATTTTCCACCTCTTAATTAAACCCTTTGTCCTCCTCTGCTGAATTCTAAATTTCTCCCAATTCTCAGGTTTGTTGCTTTTTCTGGCCAATTTATATGCCTCTTCCTTGGATTTAACACTATCCTTAATTTCCCTTGTTAGCCACGGTTGAGCTACCTTCCCAGTTTTATTTTTACTCCAGATAGGGATGTACAATTGTTGAAGTTCATCCATGAGATCTTTAAATGTTTGCCATTGCCTCTCCACTGTCAACCGTTTAAGTATCATTTGCCAGTCTATTCTAGCCAATTCACGTCTCATACCATCGAAGTTACCTTTCCTAAAGTTCAGGACCCTAGTCTCTGAATTAACTGTGTCACTCTCCATCTTAATAAAGAATTCTGCCATATTATGGTCACTCTTCCCCAAGGGGCCTCACACAATAAATATTGTCCAGGATACCGGGGATAACTCCCCTGCTCTTTTTTGAAATAGTGCCTTGGGATCTTTTACATCCACTTGAGAGAGCAGACAGGGCCTTGATTTAATGTCTCATCCAAAAGATGGCACCTTTGACAGTGCAACACTCCCACAGCATTGCATTGTAGTGTCAGCTTAGAATTTTTGTGCTCAAGTGCCTGGAGTGGGCCTTGAACCCAAAACCTTCCGACTGAGAGGCGAGAGTGCTGCCCACTGAGCCATGGCTGACACTGGAGGGGCTCGAGGGGCTGAATGGGCCTCCTCCTGTTCCTGTGTAACAGACTCGAGGGGCTGAATGGGCTCCTACTGTTCCTGTGTAACAGGCTCGAGGGGCTGAATGGGCTCCTACTGTTCCTGTGTAACAGACTCGAGGGGCTGAATGGGCCTCCTCCTGTTCCTGTGTAACAGGTTCGAGGGGCTGAATGGGCTCCTCCTGTTCCTGTGTAACAGGCTCGAGGGACTGAATGGGCTCCTCCTGTTCCTGTGTAACAGACTCGAGGGGCTGAATGGGCCTCCTCCTGTTCCTGTGTAACAGGCTCGAGGGGCTGAATGGGCTCCTCCTGTTCCGAGGAACCTGATCTCCTCCTACCCCGATGGCCAAGCACCTGCACATTCCACCTCTGGTTGCTGGATACCAGTGAAGAGTAGAAACTTTGACACCTCTGTTGCTACCCTGACTGGTATCAACCAAATTTCAAAACTAACGTTCCTGACACACTCGTGCCGCTAGACGAGTTAAAGGTAACTATTTATCTTGTGGTGAAGTATCAGTTGTGAGTAGTAGCCCAGGAGGAGGTACGCTCTTGATGCACGTTGGCTCAAAATCTACGGAGGAGAAATTGGTTGCCTTTGCGCCTCCGATTAACGCCCCGAATGGCTTTGCGTTGGGACGCCCGCCATGTTGGGCGGGGGTTTAGCGGCGGCGCTACGGCGTTGCGCCCCGATCTCCTGCGCCCGGAAATGGTGATGTCATCGCCGCGCGCATCTCCCCCTTAGCGCCCCAGACCCGAAATTCACTCCCGCCCCTCTGTGGCAGCGCCGGGCGCAAACAGCGGCAGGGAACGCGGAGTGGGCGGCTGGCCGCTACCGTAGAATAAGTATTAAATAAAAAAATAATTTTTTTTTTTTAAATTTCCTTTTTTGTTTAAGATTTTTCCCCCCGGGTTCTGGCCGCGATCGATGGTCCTGGGACTGTGCGAGAGCACCGGGCTGATTGCGCGGGATCGCCACTCCCTGGGTGGTCCCGGGTGAACGGACTGGATCAGTTTGTCGTGATGAACATTTTGGGGCAATACAAAGCGAGCTTTTAGGAATGAAGCATTTGTTCATCAGATGCACGCAATTTTACTCTCTCTCTCTCTCTCTCTCCTTTCCACACAAGGCCCTGATCCGCTCCATGCCACCACCTCCGAGAAACTGCACACCACCTGGGAAAAGATGAGCAAATCCAAGCACAATGGCATTGACCCGGCAGAAATGATCCAGCAGTATGGGATTGACACAGTTCGCCTGTACATACTGTACGCTGCACCTCCAGAGCAAGATATTCTGTGGGACATTCGGAGTAAGTGACCGAGCTCCTTCACTTTCTGTAGCCAGCAAATATCGAGTTGCACTTTGTAAGCTGCACGTTACCTTCTGTTCTATCAGCCGTGGCTCAGTGGGCAGCATACTCGCCTCCGAGTCAGAAGGTCCTGGGTTCAAGTCCCATTCCAGGAACTTGAGCACATGAATCTAGGCTGATACTCCAGGGCAGTGCTGAGGGAGCGCCGCACTGTCGGAGGGGCAGTGCTGAGGGAGTGGTGCACTGTCGGAGGGGCAGTACTGAGGGAGCACCGCACTGTCGGAGGGTCAATGCTGAGGGAGCGGCGCACTGTCGGAGTGGCAGTACGGAGGGAGTGGTGCACTGTCGGAGGTGCCGTCTTTAGGATGAGACGTTAAACCGAGGCCCCGTCTGCTCTCTCAGGTGGATGTAAAAGATCCCACGGCACTATTTTGAAGAAGAGCAGGGGAGTTCTCCCCGGTGTCCTGGGGCCAATATTTATCCCTCAATCAACATCACTAAAACAGATTATCTGGGTCATTATCACATTGCTGTGTGTGGGAGCTTGCTGTGCGCAAATTGGCTGCCGCGTTTCCCACATTACAACAGTGACTACACTCCAAAAAGTATTTCATTGGCTGTAAAGCGCTTTGGGACGTCCGGTGGTTGTGAAAGACGCTTTATAAATGCAAGTCTGTCTTTTCTTTTTTCAATACAGCTTGTGAGCACATTAACCCATCACAGTAATGTTACTGAGTTGAGGAAAGGAGTACTTTTTCATTTCCTTCCCCCACACCACCCTCAACCATATAATCTAATCCGTCTGCTCACTCATTTTACCACCAGAAAGAAAGGCAGACTTGCATTTATATAGCGCCTTTCATGACCACCAGACATCCCAAAGCGCTTTACAGCCAATGAAGTACTTTTTGAAATGAAGTCACTGTTGTAATGTGGGAAACGCGGCAGCCAATTTGCGCACAGCGATGTGATAATGACCAGATAATCTGTTTTAGTGATGTTGATTGAGGGATAAATATTGGTCCCAAGACACTGGGGAGAACTCCCCTGCTCTTCTTCAAAATAGTGCCATGGGATCTTTTACATCCACCTGAGAGGGCAGACGGGATCTCGGTTTAACGTCTCATCCGAAAGATGGCATCTCCGACAGTGCAGCACTCCCTCAGTCCTGCCCCTCCGACAGTGCAGGGCTCTATCATTAAGGAAGAAATAGCAGGACATCTAGATAGGAATAGTGCAATCAAGCAGACGCAACATGGATTCATGAAGGGGAAATCATGTATAACAAATTTACTGGAATTCTTTGAGGATATAACGAGCGTGGTGGATAGAGGTGTACCGATGGATGTGGTATAATTAGATTTCCAAAACGCATTCGATAAGGTGCCACACAAAAGGTTACTGCAGAAGATAAAGGTACGCGGAGTCAGAGGAAATGTATTAGCATGGATCGAGAATTGGCTGGCTAACAGAAAGCAGAGAGTCGGGATAAATGGGTCCTTTTCGGGTTGGAAATCGGTGGTTAGTGGTGTGCCACAGGGATCAGTGCTGAGACCACAACTGTTTACAATATACAGAGATGACCTGGAAGAGGGGACAGAGTGTAGTGTAACAAAATTTGCAGCTGACACAAAGATTAGTGTGAAAGCAGGTTATGCAGAGGACACAGAGAGGCTGCAAAGAGATTTAGATAGGTTAAGCGAATGGGCTAAGGTTTGGCAGATGGAATACAATGTCGGAAAATGTGAGGTCATCCACCTTGGGGAAAAAAAACAGTAAAAGGGAATATTATTTGAATGGGGTGAAATTACAACATGCTGTGGTGCAGAGGGACCTGGGGGTCCTTGTGCATGAATCCCAAAAAGTTAGTTTGCAGGTGCAGCAGGTAATCAGGAAGGCGAATGGAATGTTGGCCTTCATTGCGAGAGGGATGGAGTACAAAAGCAGGGAGGTCCTGCTGCAACTGTACAGGGTATTGGTGAGGCCGCACCTGGAGTACTGCGTGCAGTTTTGGTCACCTTACTTAAGGAAGGATATACTAGCTTTGGAGGGGGTACAGAGATGATTCACTAGGCTGATTCCGGAGATGAGGGGGTGACCTTATGATGATAGATTGAGTAGACTGGGTCTTTACTCGTTGGAGTTCAGAAGGATGAGGGGTGATCTTATAGAAACATTTAAAATCATGAAAGGGATAGACAAGATAGAGGCAGAGAGGTTGTTTCCACTGGTCGGGGAGACTAGAACTAGGGGGCACAGCCTCAAAATACAGGGGAGCCAATTTAAAACCGAGTTGAGAGGGAATTTCTTCTCCCAGAGGGTTGTGAATCTGTGGAATTCTCTGCCCAAGGAAGCAGTTGAGGCTGGCTCATTGAATGTATTCAAATCACAGATAGATAGATTTTTAACCAATAAGGGAATTAAGGGTTACGGGGAGCGGGCGGGTAAGTGGAGCTGAGTCCACGGCCAGATCAGCCATGATCTCGTTGAATGGCGGAGCAGGCTCGAGGGGCTAGATGGCCTACTCCTGTTCCTAATTCTTATGTTATTAATGTTGGGGAAGTCCAGAGCCAGTGGTCACAGTCTGGGGATGGTGGGGTGGGCCATTTGGGGCCGACATGGGGAGGGGCTTCTTCACCCAGGGTGTGGTGAGCCTGTGAAATTCTCTGCCACGGAGAGTTGTTGAGGCTAGTTCACTAAGTGTATTCAAAAAGGAGTTAGATGAAGTCCTTACTACTTGGGGGATCAAGGGGTATGACGAGAAAGCAGGAATGGGGTACTGAAGTTGCATGTTCAGCCATGAACTCATTGAATGGTGGTGCAGGCTCGAAGGGCCGAATGGCCTACTCCTGCACCTATTTTCTATGTTTCTATTAGTACTGCCCCTCCAACAGTGTGGCGCTCCTTCTCTGGAGTGTGACTTGAACCCACAACGTTTTGACTAATAGGCAAGGATGCTTTTTTCCCATACCTGAGTACTGACGTCCTTTGGCTTGAGCACTGAAAAATCAGACAGCCGCCACCCCCACCCACCCACCCACCCCTCCTCCTCCTCCTCCATCTGTTGTGGATCGTGGAAATGTCGCTGTGAGGCTGTAGGAGAGGCTCTGATGTCGAGTGGGATTAGCACAGAGGGGACCACGCCCTGCCTCTGACTCGGGACTTTGCGATGTTGACGACAGCAGGGAGAGGAGACCTCATTGAGGTGTTCAAAATATTGAAGGGCCTGGACATAGTGGATAGTAAGGGTCTATTTCCATTGGTGGAAGGGTCTATTACGAGGAGGCATAGTTTTAAGGTGGTTGGTGGAAGGTTTCGAGGGGATTTGAGAGGGTGCTTCTTTACACAGAGGGTTGTGGGGATCTGGAACTCGCTGCCTGGAAGAGTGGTGGATGCAGAAACCCTCACCACTTTTAAGAGAGGGTTGGATGGCCACTTAGGGCCCAAGTTTCCACACGCGCCGAGAACGGCGCAGTCCCGACCTGGACGCCCGTTTTTCGCGCCACAAAGTGCGCCTAAAAAAATCCTCGGTATTCTCCAGCTCCCTGCAGGTCCTCTGGCCCTCGGCGCAGCGCAGCAGGAGCTGTGGGGGGGCGGAGCCAGGTCCCTGCGCTGAAAACAGTGCCGGGACCTCTGCACATGCGCGCTACAGTGGGCACGCAAGTGCAGTAGCTCCAGGCGCCGAACTGTGTGGGAGGGGCCCGAAGCACGCAGCCCCTAGCCCTGGCCCAATGGCCTCACTGGGGCTCCTCCCACGGCCAGCTCCTGCTCCCCGCCTGACCCGACTCGACTCCTGCTCCCCCCCCCCCCCACCACCTCCGGACCAGACCCAACACCCCCCCATGGCCCCCCCCCCCCCCCCCCCCCCCGACTGGACCCGACCCGACCTGCGCTCCTGTTCCCGCTCCTCTCCCCCCCCCCCCCCCCCCCCCCCCCCCCAGACTGGACCCGACCTGCGCTCCTGTTCCCGCTCCTCTTTCCCCCCCCCCCCAGACTGGACCCGACCTGCGCTCCTGTTCCCGCTCCTCCTCTCTCCCCCACCCACCCCCCCCCCCCCCCCAGACTGGACCCGACCCGACCTGCGCTCCTGTTCCCGCTCCTCTCCCCCCCCCCCCCCCCCCCAGACTGGACCCGACCCGACCTGCGCTCCTGTTCCCGCTCCTCTCCCCCCCCCCCCCCCAGACTGGACCCGACCCGACCTGCGCTCCTGTTCCCGTTCCCCCCCCCCCCCCCCCCCCCCCCAGACTGGACCTGACCCGACCCGACCTGCGCTCCTGTTCCCGCTCCCCCCCCCCCCCAGACTGGACCCGACCCGACCTGCGCTCCTGTTCCCGCTCCTCCCCCCCCCCCCCCCCCCCCCCAGACTGGACCCGACCTGCGCTCCTGTTCCCGCTCCTCCTCTCTCTCCCCCCCCCCCCCAGACTGGACCCGACCCGACCTGCGCTCCTGTTCCCGCTCTCCCCCCCCCCCCCCCCAGACTGGACCTGACCCGACCCGACCTGCGCTCCTGTTCCCGCTCCCCCCCCCCCCAGACTGGACCCGACCCGACCTGCGCTCCTGTTCCCGCTCCCCCCCCCCGCCCCCCCAGACTCGACCTGCGCTCCTGTTCCCGACCGACCTGCGCTCCTGTTCCCGCTCCTCTTCCCCCCCCCCCCCCCCCAGACTGGACCCGACCCGACCTGCGCTCCTGTTCCCGCTCCGCCCCCCCCGACTGGACCCGACCCGACCCGCACTCCCCCGACCCGACTCCCGCTCCCGGACTGGATCCGACCTGACCGACCTCCCTCCCTCCCTCCCTCTCTCTCTCCCTCCCTCCCTCCCTCCCTCCCTCCCTCCCTCCCCCCCCCGACCTGACCCGAACCGAACCTCCCCGACCCAACCCGACCCGACGCCACCTACCTGTAAATCTGGTGCTGGGAACGGGCCCTGCCTGAAATCTCGGGCCGGCCCGTTCAGCCTTCGGTCCCGAAAGGCCTGCCTGAAGCACTTTCACACAGGTAGGAAGATGGTTTATTTAATCTTTTCTGTGCTTATAAATGTTTATTCAGGTTGGATTTATTTGTATCATATTTGTAGCAGTATAAATAAGGATTTATTGTAGAATTTAATGACTTCCCTCCCCCCCCCCCCCTCCACCTCGTTCTGGACGCCTAATTTGTAACCTGCGCCTGATTTTTTAATGTGTAGAACAGGTTTTTTCAGTTCTACAAAAATCTTCCCTTGCTCCATTCTAAGTTAGTTTGGAGTACGTTTTCACTGTGGAAATTTTCAAATCAGGCGTCAGTGGCCGGACACGCCCCCTTTTGAAGAAAAAATTCTGTTCCAAAGTAGAACTGTTCTACCTGACTAGAACTGCAGAAAAAAAATGTGGAGAATTGCGATTTCTAAGATAGTCCATTCTCCACCAGTTGCTCCCAAAAATCAGGCGCAAATCATGTGGAAACTTGGGCCCTATAAAGTAAAGTGCAGTAACCTACAGGGTTACGGACCTAGAGCTGGTAATTGGGATTAGACTGGATGACCTTTTGTTGGACGGAACAGATATAATGTTAAGTACTGCAGGGAATAGAATACGGCCAGGGTGATCTCCTGGGCTAGTTTCGATCGTCTGGGTGGGTCGGAGAGGAATTTTCCCGGATTTTTTTCTCCCTAAATTGGCCTGGGTTTTTATCTGTTTTTTGCCTCTCCCAGGAGATCACATGGCTCCGGTTGGGGTGGAGTGTAGAAAGTTTCAGTGTAAGGGGTGTCACAGTTGTGTGAGGCGGACTGGTTGGGCCGGGTGCTCTTTGCCTTTCCGCCATTGTTCATTGTTAATTGGTTTATATGTAACCTTCAGGGCTGCTGGCCGAGGGCCGTGCGGCTCTTTGTCGGCCGGCGCGGACACGATGGGCCGAAATGGCTGCCTTCTGCGCCGTAAATTTCTATGTTTCTATGAGTGCTGATTTGCCCGCTTCTCTCTGCACCCAGCGGATGCCATTCCCGGCGTACTGCGGTGGCAAGCGCGGCTGTGGGCCCTGGTCACCAAGCTGCTTGACGCTCGGCATGGCGGAGCCGTGCCCACTCCTGAGCTGCTCAACAAAAAGGAGAAGGCGGAAGCCAAGAAAATATGGCAGAGCAAAAACTACACTGTGTCTCAGGTAGGTGTGTGAGGCTCGCTGGGTGCAGGGGAGCGGTCATTCTGTACAGTCAGTCTAAAATATGGAAAGGCTAAGGCCGATTACCGAGTCGCTCTTTCATAGGACAACTCCCGCTGCATCCTTCCCTCCCAAAAAGCATTCTTTTCAAAATTGACGCTTCCAATTGTGCTGCTTTTGATCAGTTATTTTCTGAAGGAGCAGTAAATCGTTGAAGAAAGAGTTGCATTTCTATAGCGCCTTTCACAACCACCGGGCGTCTCAAAGCGCTTTGCAGCCAATGAAGTACTTTTGGAATGTAGTCACTGTTGTAATGTGGGAGAATAAGCTCTGAAACTTGTTCTGAAATCCCACTACCCAGTTTCTCCTCCATCCACTCACCATAGGATCATAGGACGACTACGGCACAGAAGGAGGCCATTCGGCCCGTCGAGCCCATGCCGGCTCTTTGCAAGAGCACCTCAGCCAGTCCCCCTCCCCCGCCCGTTCCCGGTAGCCCTGTAATATTCTTTCCTTCAGGTACTTATCCAACTCCCTTTTGAAAGCCACGATTGAGTCTGCCTCCACCACCCTCTCAGGCAGCGCATTCCAGATCCTAACCACTCGCTGCGTAAAAACGTTTTCCCTCATGTCGCCTTTGGTTCTTCTGCCAATCACCTTAAATCTGTGTCCTCTGGTTCCCGATCCTTCCACCAATGGGAACAGTTTCTCTCTATCTAATCTGTCCAGACCCCTCATGATTTTGAACACCTCGATCAAATCTCCTCTCAACTTTTTCTGCTCCAAGGAGAGCAACCCCAGCTTCTCCAGTCTCTCCCCGTCACTGAAGTCCCTCATCCCTGGAACCATTCTCGTCAATCTTTTCTGCGCCCTCTCTCAGGCCTTCACATCCTTCCTAAAGTGTGGTGCCCAGAATTGGACACAACACTCGCGTGATCCCGTTGAGCTGCGCAGCAATCTGGAGGTTCCGCTCAGGCCACTGGTCGTTTTACGGTGGGAATAACCGCACATGCACGAAGAATTGAATGGGACGTGCAGTCAGTTAAAGGGCCCCCCCACCAAACAAAACATGGGGAACATAACACAAGAATTAGGAGCAGGAGTCGGCCATTCGGCCCCTCGAACCTGCTCCGCCATTCAATAAGACCATGGCTGATCTGATCATGGACTCAGCTCCACTTCCCTGCCCGCTCCCCATAACCCTTTACTCCCTTATCGCTCAAAAATCTATCTATCTCTGCCTTAAATATATTCAGTGACCCAGCCTCTACAGCTCTCTGGGGCAGAGAATTCCAAAGATTCCCGACCCTCTGGGAGAAAAAATACCTCCTCATCTCAGTTTTAAAAGGGCGACCCCTTATTCTGAAACTATGTCCCCTAGTTCTAGATTCCCCCACGAAGGGAAACATCCTCTCTGCATCTACCCTGTCGAACCCCCTCAGAATATTATATGTTTCAATAAGATCACATCTCATTCTTCTAAACTCCAATGAGAATAGACCCAACCTGCTCAACCTTTCCTCATAAGTCAACCCCCTCATCTCTGGAATCAACCTAGTGAACCTTCTCTGAACAGCCTCCAATGCAAGTATATCCCTCCTTAAATACGGAGACCAAAACTGCACGCAGTACTCCAGGTGTAGCCTCACCAATACCCTGTTTCCTACATTACAACAGTGACCGCACTTCAAAAAGTACTTTGGCTGTAAAACGCTTCGGGGCGTGCTGAGGTAGAAAAAGGCACTATATGAACGCAAGTCTTTTGGTACATCTCTCGAGCTGCAAACTCGCAAATCAAGGACTCGGGGCATTAAAAATCAGGCCGATGGCCAAAATCAGGACTCATTATTTCATTGCGCATGATGACTATACTTAATAACAAAATATTTGCCTTTTTTAAATTGCTGCGAATGTATTTAGTGCACTGTTTAACAATGACATAATCCCAAATACCTAGCAGCAGAGGGATGAAAGCATCAGCTATTGTCGTCTGTTTAGAGAGTGTGTGGTCCCAGCATTTTGGTGTTGTCTGTAGGTGGCAGTGTCAGAGTAATGTTACACACCAATGTTCTCTGGTGATATTTTGGGCGGCCCATTCAAAATAGCGCGCATGCATGGTTTTTCTATTTAAAAGCCAGCTTAACAGGAACATCGGAATTAAATGGCATTCTAAAGTTGTGACTGTTGATCAACTGATCCTCTTCTGTGAGATCCAGGTGCAGTTTGATACTCCGACCACTGTGCCGCGCTGCAGCACACCTTGCCTCGGAGAAGGACATGTTGGTAAAAGTCCGATCCCGTAGACACAGTGAGGAAATATTGAGACTGAAGAGTAACAGCCCTAACACCTCGATTGAGGATAAAATGGAGGATTGGCGACACCTCTTCACCCTCAAACTGAACTATCAGACCCCCAGCATTGCATTCCCTCACTGAGCACAGAAGTAATGATCGCCCCCATGTCCCTCAAATGTCCACTTGACTACCAGCCACCATACACTGAGCGGGAATATAGCGTTTGCAACCAATTCCCTTCAACCAAACAACTCTTCCACCCTGCCCATCCTTTTGATGATGGGACACTCCAACAGACCTGATCACATTCCAGCCCACCGGCCCACCGACTATCCCTCCCGCTTTCACCAAATACCCAAAGCCTAGGGACTTCACCCTAGCACATCTCTTTCCGCCCCCTCCCGTTGCCCACCTCATTCGCCTTCCATTCTCCATCCCCTCCCCGCCTCCATCCTTTTCTCTGCCCGCACCATTCGCTGCCCCCTTACTTTCCCCGCCCGGCCCAGGTACAGAGGAGTGGGAAGGTCGGGGCGGATGAGCGGCGAGATGCGGCGAATGTTTGTGGCGGAGGAGCGGCGGGAGATCGTGGCAGAGGTGCGGTGAATGAGGATACGGGGTCCACAAGAGGGGCAGCACGGACCAGCCCACACTGCGATATGTGCGTGCACTCGGTCCGTGCAGCAGAGCAGGTCTCCAGTCACCCTGGTTAACCCTTGCCACTGGACTAAGACCTCGCTCTGTCAAGCCCGTGTGGTGGCTGGTGTGCAACGGTCACCCCACGTTAAAAAAATCCACGCACAGGCATCTTCCACCCCCCCCCCCAATTAGAGTTCAGGACTGGAACATCGGGTCCTTCATTGAAACACCTGTGAATGCGTGGAAGCAAGTCATCCTCGTTCGAGGGACCGCCTATGATGATGACTTTCCCCGCCTTGCCTTCCTCCTCCCTCCCTCTCTTTTCCTCTTTCTCCTCTGCCCCCCCACCCCACCTTTCCTGCACCACCTTGTTCCAATGTAGTCATCCCCTGCCCTCTAACCTGCGTGACCTGAATACTACCCTTGGTCCTGACTGCCAATGTGCAATGCCACAAGAGATAAACTGGTATAATCTTTGGAAAAAAAAATGAAATCCCGAAGCCTCATTTAGACTGAGATGGTTGGGATGTAGAGAGGGGGGAGGGGGTGAGATTCTGTGTGAAAACCCTGCTCATTGGCCAGTACAGGCTGATACTGACCAGCACGGAACAAGCGGATTAAACTTGTTCTTACCCACTCACTTATCTTGTCCATCTCCTCATCGAGGTCCGCTTACAACTTTCCCACCTAACTTTGTATCGTCGGCGAACCTGGATACATTACCCTCGGTCCCCTCACCTAATTCACTGATTATGGGCTCAATTTTCCCCAAAGCTGCTTTTTGGCGTACTTGAAGAGTTACGCCCGGATTTTTTGAGGTCCAAGTATGCCCCCCAAAAAATTCTAAGTTTGCCCGTTGGATTTTTTCATTTTGGCGCGGCCTAACCTGACTGTTAGTTTTGGCGGTGGAGCCTTGAACTGCGCCAGAAAGATCGGGCTACCATGGTAACCAGGGACACAATGCGAACTGAGGCATAGGCAGCTCCCAAGACATTAAAAGAATTGAAAAACACTCAGCAGCAACTTGCCTCCAACCCCGCCAGAGGGGCTGTCCGGTCCCATTCTCGGTTCCCAGTCTCCTGGTCCGCTCCAGTCCAATTCTCGGTCCCCGGTCCCATTCTGCAATTCCCAGGTCTGTCTCTGTCTTCTCCCTCTCTCCCTCTGTCTTTCCTCTCTCTCTGTCTTTCCTCTCTCTCTGTCTTTCCTCTCTCTCTGTCTTTCCTCTCTCTCTGTCTTTCCTCTCTCTCTGTCTTTCCTCTCTCTCTGTCTTTCCTCTCTCTCTGTCTTTCCTCTCTCTCTGTCTTTCCTCTCTCTCTGTCTTTCCTCTCTCTCTGTCTTTCCTCTCTCTCTGTCTTTCCTCTCTCTCTGTCTTTCCTCTCTCTCTGTCTTTCCTCTCTCTCTGTCTTTCCTCTCTCTCTGTCTTTCCTCTCTCTCTGTCTTTCCTCTCTCTCTGTCTTTCCTCTCTCTCTGTCTTTCCTCTCTCTCTCTCTCCTCTCTCTCTCCTCTCTCCTGTCTCTCTCATACACTCTCCTGTGTGTGTGAACCGGGGACCGCGAATGGGACTGGACAGCCTTTGTGTGGGGTTGGAGGTAAGTTGCTGCTATGTGTTTTTCAATTCTTTCAGTGTGTCCGGGCATCTGCTGCGCCGATTTCCTTACCTGCGCCGATTTATTTCACTCTCTGCAAGAGAACTGGAGTAACTCTTAGCTGGCCAGAATTGTGCGGGTGGCTGGTTACGCCCCCTTTGGCTGAAAAAAAAACTGACCTAAAAAAATCGTAACTAACTGAATTACGCTGGTGCAAACTGATTGGGGAAATTGCGGTTTTTCAACTTAGGCCAAAAAGAGCAGCCTGCTCCAAAAAAATGGCGCAAATCACCGGGGAAAATTGTGCGCATAAGATTGTAAATAGCTGAGGCCCCAGCAATGCTCCTTGTGGTACTCCTAGTCACAGCCTGCCAACCCAAAATTGACCCGTTGATTCCTACTAGACAGAGTAGATCGAGAGAAACTGTTCCCATTGGTGGAAGGGTGGAGAACCAGAGGACACAGATTTAAGGCGATTGGCAGAAGAACCAAAGGTGACATGAGGAAAAACGTTTTTACGCAGCGAGTGGTTAGGATCTGGAATGCGCTGCCTGAGAGGGTGCTGGAGGCAGACTCAATCGTGGCTTTCAAAAGGGAGTTGGATAAATACCTGAAGGAAAAAACATTGTGCAGGGCTACGGGGAAAGGGCGGGGGAGTGGGACTGGCTGAGGTGCTCTTGCAGAGAGCCGGCACGGGCTCAACGGGCCGAATGGCCTCCTTCTGTGCTGTAACCGTTCTGTGATTCTATGAACTACAACAGTTGCAAAGCATAGTGATAGTGTTGAGAGTAGTGGAGCTAAAACCTTCTGGGACCAATTACCTGCCCACTCCCTTTAGTTGGAGCATGATACTTAGCACGTCTAGACTTAATGAAAGAGGAGCAAAAAATATTAGCTCAAAGAAAAATACATGATCAGAAGTGGTTTGTAGCTGAAGATTGTTTAAGATGTCGAGCTCTCTCCACTGTTCTAAACAAAGAAAGACTTGCAATAACCTTTCATGACCACTGGACGTCCCAAAGCACTTTACAGCCAATGAAGTACTTTTGGAGTGTAGTCACTGTTGTAATGTGGGAAACGCAGCAGCCAGTTTGCGCACAGCAAGCTCCCACACACAGCCATGTGATAATGACCCAGTTAATCTGTTTTAGTGATGTTGATTGAGGGATAAATATTGGCCCCAGAACACTCCCCTGCTCTTCTTCGACATAGTGGCCGTGGGATCTTTTACGTCCGCTTGCTCTTTCTCATGCTCACCTGTCAGTTTTGGTCTGTTTTCCGATGAACTGAACTAGGAGCCTGCAAGCCCTGGAGTGCCTCTCCTTGGATGGAGGGCAGGAGCATTTCTTTTGTCAATCGACGAGCGGCCAGTAGTTGTATCTCTTGCTGTTGATCGTGTTTGTCAAACGTTGTAGAGGCATCTACAGCCTGCTCCTTCCGCCTGAAAGCGGCTGAGCAGGTGAAGGATTGCGTGGCTGAGGGAGGAATGAGAGAAACGGTGGGGGGGGGGGGGGGGGGGAAAAGAGAGAGAGAAACGTGGCAACTAAGCCAGCAGATGTGCGGACCATCGTATGGACTCGAGCTTGTACCCTTGCGCTGAGCCGTAGAGACCAGGAAGGTGCCACGGTCGATCTCTGCTCTCCCTTGGGATTAGTCGATCTCCGCTGCAGCCGAGCACTTAACTTTCGTGCCCCTGGTTTAGGGAAGGGAGATAAGAACACAAGAAATAGGAGCAGGAGTCGGCCATTCGGCCCCTCGAGCCTGCTCCGCCATTCAATAAGATCACGGCTGATCTTCGACCTCAACTCCACTTTCCCGCCCGATCCCCATATCCCTCGATTCCCCGAGAGTCCAAAAATCTACCGATCTCAGCCTTGAATATACTCAACGACTCAGCATCCACAGCCCTCTGGGGCAGAGAATTCCAAAGATTCACCACCCTCTGAGTGAAGAAATTCCTCCTCATCTCAGTCCTAAATGGCCGACCCCTTATCCTGAGACTGAGAGATTTGACTAGGATTCCTGCTGATGGTTACTGTGCTGTGACCTCTGCTAGACATCAGCGAGTTATACGGCACAGAAGGAGGCCATTCGGCCCATCGTGCCTGTGCCGACTCTTTGAAGGAGCGATCCAGTTAGTCCCACAAGCCCGATCTTTCCCTAAAGCCCGGTATTTATTTTCAAGTATTTATCCAATTCCCATTTGAAAGTTACTATTAAATCTGCTTCCACCGCCCTTTCAGGCAGCGCGTTCCAGGTCACAACTCGCTGTGCTAATTTATAAAATGTTTCCTCCTGTCTCCTCTGGTTCTTTTGCCAATCGTCTTAAATCTGTGTCCTGGTTACTGGAAACTGCTTCTCCTTATGTACTCCTGCGTGGCTATCTATTGAGGCTGGGCTTGGCGAGGGTACCTCTGTTTACTGTGGCTGTGAGTAATGGGCATTTGGGGAGTTTCTGTAGGATGCCAGTGGAATTTTTAAAAAATTTGTCCCTGGGATGTGGGCGTCGCTGGCAAGGCCGGCATTTATTGCCCATCCCTAATTACCCCTTGAGAAGGTGGTGGTGAGCCGCCTTCTTGAACCACTGCAGTCCGTGTGGTGAAGGTGCTCCCACAGTGCTGTTAGGGAGGGAGTTCCAGGATTGTGACCCAGCGACGATGAAGGAACGGCCGATATATTTCCAAGTCGGGATGGTGTGTGACTGGGAGGGGAACGTGGAGGTGGTGGTGTTCCCATGGACCTGCTGCCCTTGTCCTTCTAGGTGGTAGAGGTCGCGGGTTTGGGATGTGTTGCCGAAGAAGCCTTGGCGAGTTGCTGCAGTGCATCTTGTAGATGGTGCACACTGCAGCCACGGTGCGCCGGTGGTGGAGGGAGTGAGTGTTGAAGGTGGTGGGGAGCGTGCCGATCAAACGGGCTGCTTTGTCCTGGATTGAAGCCAGCAAGGCATTGGCACTTTCAGGAGGGGTGGGAAGGAATAAAATTGGCAGAAAGATAAAACAAGTTACAGTAATCGCGTTGCAATCTTTAGTGAGGATGTTACAGCACAACTAGTCTCCTATCAGGCCCAAAACAGAACTTCATACTTTCTAATTTTATTTAAAATCGAGGCTTTAATCTCTGGGTTCAGTTGAGCAATAATTAACTGCTGGAGATCAAAATGATTAGCGTTATGATCCAAACACCACGGTCTGCCTTGGTATAACAGCCAGGTAGCTATTATATTTAATTGAGTTCACAAGTGTAAAGCTGCACAGAAGTCTGCCTTTGGAGAGGAGGGGGACAAATGTCTGCTATTTCTACTCGGCTGGACAAATATTGCTGCAATTGATTTTAATGTTTCCCCTTTGATTCTCGTGTTTAGGTAACCAGTTACATGACACAGGATTTCCTGCTCAATGCTGCAATCTCCCGGCTAATGGGCCTCACAAACACGTTATCAGTAAGTACAGTTCCTCAACTCTCGGAGCGCAGAGAAGCGGGAAGTTCATGACCACAACTCACTGAATGTGCCAGAGAACGCACGCAACATCTGGTACATGGCTTTGTCTTTCTTTGTTGCCGTTAAGGAGCAAAGTGCCAGAATTTCGTCTTGCATGCAAAGTAAATAAATTTCTATCAGTTTGTTCATTGAAACATAGAAAGTAGGTGCAGGAGTAGGCCATTCGGCCCTTTGAGCCTGCACCACCATTCAATATGATCATGGCTGATCATTCCCTCAGTACCCCTTTCCTGCTTTCTCTCCATACCCCTTGATCCCTTTAGCTGTAAGGGCCACATCTAACTCCCTCTTGAATATATCCAATGAACTGGCCTCAACAACTCTCTGTGGTAGAGAATTCCACAGGTTTCTCCTCATCTCGGTCCTAAATGGCTTACCCCTTATCCTTAGACTGTGACCCCTGGTTCTGGACTTCCCCAACATCGGGAACATTCTTCCCGCATCTAACCTGTCCAGTCCCATCAGAATCATATACATTTCTATGAGATCCCCTCTCATCCTTCTAAACTCCAGTGAATAAAGGCCCAGTTGATCCAGTCTCTCCACATATGTCAGTCCAGCCATCCCGGGAATCAGTCTGGTGAACCTTCGCTGCACTCCCTCAATAGCAAGAATGTCTTTCCTCAGATTAGGAGACAAAACTGAACACAATATTCCAGGTGAGGCCTCACCAAGGCCCTGTACAACTGCAGTAGGACCTCCCTGCTTCTATACTCAAATCCCCTCGCTATGAAGGCCAACATACCATTTGCCTTCTTCACCACCTGCTGTACCTGCATGCCAACTTTCAATGACTGATGAACCATGACACCCAGGCCTCGTTGCATCTCCCCTTTTCCTAATCTGCCGCCATTCAGATAATATTCTGCCTTCGTGTTTTTGCCCCCAAAATGGATAACCTTACATTTATCCACATTATACTGCATCTGCCATGCATTTGCCCACTCACCTAACGTCCCCCTCACAGGGGACACCGCCACCCAGTTTAGTGTCATCTGCAAACTTCGCCTGTGTATCAGCCGTGGCTCAGTGGGCAGCACTCTCGCCTCTTAAGTCAGAAGGTTGTGGGTTCAAGTCAGGGACTGCAATACAAAAATCTAGGGTGACGCTCCCAGTGCAGTGCTGAGGGAGAGCCGCACTGTCGGAGGGGCAGTACTGAGGGAGCACCGCACTGTCGGAGGGGCAGTACTGAGGGAGCACCGCACTGTCGGAGGGGCAGTACTGAGGGAGCATCGCACTGTCGGAGGGGCAGTACTGAGGGAGCGCCGCACTGTCGGAGGGGCAGTACTGAGGGAGCGCCGCACTGTCGGAAGGGCAGTACTGAGGGAGCATCGCACTGTCGGAGATGTCGTCTTTCGGATGAAACGTTAAACCGAGGCCCCATCTGCCCTCTTGTGGATGTAAAAGATCCCATGGCACTATTTCGAAGAAGAGCAGGGGAGTTATCCCCGGTGTCCTGGGGCCAATATTTATCCCTCAATCAACATCACGAAAACAGATTATCTGGTCATTATCACATTGCTGTGTGTGGGAGCTTGCTGTGCGCAAATTGGCTGCTGCGTTTCCCACATTACAACAGTGACTACACTTCAAAAGTACTTCATTGGCTGTAAAGCGCTTTGTGACCGCCAATGGTCGTGAAAGGCGCTATAGAAATGCAAAGTCTTCTGAGTCTTCCTAAATACTTTTCTATTGTTTTAAAACAACGCATGTGCTGCAGTGGTGCGATTATAAATTTATAATTCTCCAATAGGGCCAAATTGGACATTTTTCAAAGCCGGGATCTGTGAACAATGGTCTGCACTGTCGAGTGCAGACCAGAAGCTCCCTCCAGGGAGGAGACAAACATCATAAGATAAGACATCTCGGCCATACTTGTGGCAGTGTTCGGGTGAGGCCTTCGAGCAAGTCTTGCTTCCGTTCTCCAGTCTATCTCAGCGTCGCCTAAAAAAGGGGGCGGGAAAGAATAGAAAATACAAAATGTCCTCATTCTAATTTAACTTCCTTTCAGCAAACAAGTTGAGTTTTGAAAAGAAACAACAACCTCAGAGTAATCCGATTTAGGAATGGAGGGATAGAGAGAAGGGAAACAAGTTGAGGGTGAGAGGATTTGTAGCCCCTGACCCACTTGCCCTTAATCCTGGACCGTAAGGGTAGTAGATAAAGACAAAAAGAAAGACTTGCATTTCTATAGCGCCTTTCACGACCTCAGGACGTCTCAAAGCACTTTACAGCCAATGAAGTACTTTTTGGAGTGCAGTCACTGTTGTAATGTGGGAAACACGGCAGCCAATTTGCGCACAGCAAGCTCCCACACACAGCAATATGATAATGCTCAGATAATCTGTTTTAGTGATGTTGATTGAGGGATAAATATTGGCCCCAGGACACCGGGGAGAACTCCCCTGCTCTTCTTCGAAATAGTGCTATGGGATCTTTTACATCCACCTGAGAGAGCAGACAGGGCCTCGGTTTAACGTCTCATCAGAAAGATGGCACTTCCGACAGTGCAACACTCCCTCAGTACTGCCCCTCCGACAGTGCAGGGCTCCCTCAGTACTGCCCCTCCGACAGTGCAGGGCTCCCTCAGTACTGCCCCTCCGACAGTTCAATGCTCCCTCAGTTCTGTCCCTCCGACAGTGCAGCACTCCCTCAATACGGCCCCTCTGACAGTGCGGCACTCCCTCAGCAATGAAAAAAAAAATCACCCAGAGGGTGGTGGGGGTCTGGAACTCGCTGCCTGAAAGGGTGGTAGAGGCAGAAACCCTCACCACATTTAAACAGTACTTGGATGTGCACCTGAAGTGCTGTAACCTACAGGGCTACAGACCGAGAGCTGGAAAGTGGAATTAGGCTGGGTAGCTCTTTGTCGGCCGGCGCGGACACGATGGGCCGAATGGCCTCCTTCTGTGCTGTAAATTTCTATGATTCTATGAAATGCGTAATAAGGCTGGAAAGATTCCAACTTGTTGAGCAAACACTTAAAACAATTGCCTTAAGCAGTTGCGTGAGCAATAAATTGGAACCCGAATACTGTTCCCGCTGATGAGAAAGATGCCTTCTGAACTCTGGCTGCTTGCCCACTCTCTGTCCTCTCCACAAATAAACAAATCTGTGAAAGCATTTAACTCGCTGTGTGGGGGCAATCTTCTGAAAATAGCTTGTGGCTGAGGAATAAAGACCAGATTTCTCCAACAATAATTAAAGGGACCCCTTTGACCAGTTTCCGCGGCACTGGGGACTCTGGCCTTAGAGTCCCAATAACACTGCGGAAAGTTCCCAGCTGATGCCTATACTTGTCTAGCCACAAACGCTGATGGCTGCTGACATCTTTAAATGAATTTTTCTCCAAGTTTGTTCAGTTGATTTCTCTTCGATAAGCTCCCTGAAGAATGCGCAGTTTGTATAAATCGGGCTCCCCAAGGCACAACAGGTATGCCAAATCTCTCAAACTACTTTCTATATGTCCCGGTGACTTGGGTTGTTCTCACAATCTCCCTGGAAATGTTTCAAATTTAAACTCGGAAAACATTCATCATCTGTAAAAGTGCTATAGGCTGGTGTTAAACGCTTCTTTTTATTCATTCCTGGGATATGGGTGTCGCTGGCAAGGCCGGCGTTTATTGCCCATCCCTAATTGCCCGCGGGGAAGGTGGTGGAGAGCCGCCGCCTTGAACCGCTGCTGTCCCGTGTGGTGATGGTGTTCCCACAGTGCTGTTGGGGAGGACAGACGCACCAACGTCAGTGTTCTTGATCAGGCCAACATCCCCAGCATCGAAGTACTGACCACTTGACCAGTTCCATCAGGCGGGCCACGTTGTCCGCATGCCCGACACGAGACTCTCCAAGCAAGCGCTCTACTCGGAACTCCTACACGGCAAGCGAGCCCCCAGTGGGCAGAGGAAACATTTCAAGGACACCCTCAAAGCCTCCTTGATAACGAACATAAGAAATAGGAGCAGGATTAGGCCATTCGGCCCCTCGAGCCTGCTCCGCCATTCAATAAGATCATGGCTGATCCGATCTTGGCCTCAGTTCCACTTCCCTGCCCGCTCTCCATATCCCTATATACTCCCTTATCGCTCAAAAATCTGTCTTATCTCCGCCTTAAATATATTTAATGACCCAGCCTCCACAGCTCTCTGGGGCAGAGAATTCCATATATTTACAACCCTCAGAGAGAAGAAATTCCTCTTCGTCTCAGTTTTAAATGGGCGGCCCCTTATTCTGAGACTATGTCCTCTAGTTTTATTTCCCCCTATGAGTGGAAATATCCTCTCTGCATCCACCTTGTCAAGACCTCTCATTATCTTATGTTTCAATTGGATCACCTCTCATTCTTCTGAACTCCAATGTGTATAGGCCCAACCTACTCAACCTATCTTCATATGTCAACCCCCTCATCTCCAGAATCAACCAGTGAACCTTATCTGAACAGCCTCCAATGCAAGTATATCCTTCCTTAAATACGGAGACCAAAACTGCACGCAGTATTCTAGGTGTGGCCTCACCAATATCCTGTATAGCTGTAGCAGGACTTCTCTGCTTTTATACTCTAGCCCCCTTGCAATAAAGGCAAACATTCCATTTGCCTTCCTGATTACCTGCTGTACCTGCATACTAACCTTTTGTGTTTCATGCACAAGGACCCCCAGGTCCCTCTGTACTGAAGCACTTTGCAGTTTTTCTCCATTTAAATTATAATTTGCTTTTTTATTATTTCTGCCAAAGTGAATAACCTCACATTTTCCCACATTATACTCCACCTGCCAGATTTTTACCCACTCACTTAGCCTGTCTATATTTCATCTGCAGACTTTTCTCTGTCCTCCTCAATTTGTTTTCCCACCCATCTTTGTATCATCAGCAAACTTGGCTACATTACACTCAGTCCCTTCATCCAAGTCATTCATGTAGATCGTAAATAGTTGAGGGCCCAGCACCGATCCCTGCGGCACCCCACTAGTCACTGTTTTAACAACCGGAAAATGACCTGTTTATCCCGACTCTGTTTTCTGTTAGTTAGCCAATCCTCTATCCATGCTAATATATTACCCCCAACCCCGTGAACTTTTATCTTGTGCAGTAACCTTTTACGTGGTATCTTGTCAAATGCCTTCTGCAAATCCAATACACCACATCCACTGGTTCCCCCTTATCCACCCTGCTCGTTACATCCTCAAAGAACTCCAGCAAGTTTGACAAACGTGATTTCCCTTTCATAAAACCATGCTGACTCTGGAACATCCCCATCGACCCCTGGGAATCCCTGGCCAAAGACCGCCCTAAGTGGAGGAAGTGCATCCGGGAGGGCGCTGAGCACCTCGAGTCTCGTCGCCAAGAGCATGCAGAAACCAAGCGCAGGCAGCGGAAGGAGCGTGCGGCAAACCTGTCCCACCCTCCCTTTCCTTCAACCACTGTCTGTCCCACCTGTGACAGAGACTGTAATTCCTGTATTGGACTGTTCAGTCACCTGAGAACTCACTTTTAGAGTGGAAGCAAGTCTTCCTCGATTCCGAGCGACTGCCTATGATGATGATGGTGTTAGGGAGGGAGTTCCAGGAGTTTGACCCAGCGATGATGAAGGAATGGCGATATATTTCCAAGTCGGGAAGATGTGGAACTTGGAGGAGCTGCTGCAGTGCATCTTGTAGATATTGTGTTTTTCTATACCTTTTGTGTTTGTGCTAAGTTTTAAAAAATAATTGCGAGGAGTACTTTTATGTTGTGGCATGGAATTGTGGGCAATGTTTTGTGTCCACAGATGTTCTCTCTAGGATCCCCATTGCCCGGCAAGTTGACTTCAAAATTCTCATCCCTCCATGATCTCGCCCCGTCTTCGAGTCGAGATCTCTCTGCCTTGTATCGGTTTGCACAGCATTCACCCCTGTAACGTTTGGCTTCTCCTTGGTTCCCTGCTTCACAATTGGTGGCCGTGGGGGGGAAAAAATCAGTTCGTTTTTTGTAAGCATCTTTTTTATTTATTTTTTTTTTAAAAAAGCTCAGTAATGGATATGTCATAGGAACATAGAAAGTAGGTGCAGGAGTAGGCCATTTGGCCCTTCGAGCCTGCACCACCATTCAATATGATCATGGCTGATCATTCACCTCAGTACCCCATTCCTGCTTTCTCTCCATACCCCTTGATCCCTTTAGCCATAAGGGTCACATCTAACTCCCTATTGAATATATCCAATGAACTGGCCTCAACAACTTTCTGTGGTAGAGAATTCCACAGGTTAACCACTCTCTGAGTGAAGAAGTTTCTCCTCATCTCAGTCCTAAATGGCCTACCCCTTATCCTTAGACTGTGACCCCTGGTTCTAGACTTCCCCAACATCGGGAACATTCTTCCTGCATCTAACCTGTCCAATCCTTCAGAATTTTATGTTTCTATGAGATCCCCTCTCATTCTTCTAAATTATAAGCCTAGTGGATCCAGTCTTTCTTGATAGGTCAGTCCAGCCATCCCGGGAATCAGTCTGGTGAACCTTCGCTGCACTCCCTCAATAGCAAGAATGTCCTTCCTCAGATTAGGAGACCAAAACTGAACACAATATTCAAGGTGAGGCCTCACCAAGACCCTGTACAACTGCAGTAAAACCTCCCTGCTCCTATACTCAAATCCTCTCGCTATGAAGGCCAACATGCCATTTGCCGCCTTCACCGCCTGCTGTACCTGCATGCCAACCTTCAATGACTGATGTACCATCATGCTCAGAGTTTGGTAACGTGTAATAAAAACACGAGCATGCTGGAAATACTACTACTTACTAGGCAGACTCTCGAAAGCTGGAAACACTCAGCGGGTCGGGCAGCATCTGTGGAGAGAGAAACAGAGTTAACGTTTTGGGTCTGTGACCCTTCGTCAGAACTGGGAAAAGTCGGAAATGTGACCGGTTTTTAAGCGAGTGCGGGGGCAGGGAAAGGGGGGAGGGGAGGAAGGAACAAAAGGGAAGGTCTGTTATTGGGTGGAAGGCAGGAGAGATTTGAGAGACAAAAGGAATGTGGTGTGAGGCAAAAGGAGATGGTAATGGGACAAGTTAAGGAACAAAAGATGGGTCTAGAAGGGGTGTAAATGGGGATGGTATGTCTCTAACTTTTTCCAATGGCGTCATCGACCTGAAACGTTAACTCTGTTTCTCTCTCCACAGATGTTGCCCGACCTGTTGAGTGTTTCCAGCACTTTCTGTTTTTATTTCACATTTCCAGCAGTATTTTGCATTTTGGCTTGGTGATGTGAGGTTTACAGCAGATCGTGTGTTAGTTTTAGCAAATTGGCTTTGCACAGCTACTAAACATTGTGTTTTTCTCTTGCCTCCTTTCTGTCAGCAAGCAACTTCGCGAGTGATACTGCACAGCGCTGAATACGAAGATGCTCTGGTGACCTTGTGTATTATGTCCGCGCCCATGGCTCCATACCTAGCATCAGAGTTGTGGAAAGGTAAAAGTTACAAAGCAATTATTACATTTTTTTTAAAATAGTGTCACATTGCAGAAGGAATTTGTCATCCCAATCCATGAATACAAGATTAAATTCATCCTGTTCTTGTTGTTTGGTGTGATAGGGAAATCCTATTATGGGATGTGTAGTTTGTCTCTCCATTCGATGGCCTCCTGCGATACCGAGTGGAGAAATGAGGTGTCTCCCGTCACAGATCTCAGTGGGCCGATCGATGTGAGGTGTTCCAGGGTCTGGGACCCACAGATCTCAGTGGGCCGGTCGATGTGAGGTGTTCCAGGGTCTGGGACCCACAGAACTCAGTGGGCCGGTCGATGTGAGGTGTTCCAGGGTCTGGGACCCACAGAACTCAGTGGGCCGGTCGATGTGAGGTGTTCCAGGGTCTGGGACCCACAGATCTCAGTGGGCCGGTCGATGTGAGGTGTTCCAGGGTCTGGGACCCACAGGTCTCAGTGGGCCAATCGATGTGAGGTGTTCCAGGGTCTGGGACCCACAGATCTCAGTGGGCCGGTCGATGTGAGGTGTTCCAGGGTCTGGAACCCACAGATCTCAGTGGGAGGGTCGATGTGAGGTGTTCCAGGGTCTGGGACCCACAGATCTCAGTGGGCCGGTCGATATGAGGTGTTCCAGGGTCTGGGACCCACAGATCTCAGTGGGCCGGTCGATGTGAGGTGTTCCAGGGTCTGGGACTCAGGGCCACAGTCGCACTTCGGGCCGTCCCTCACCTTCCCCGTGTGGAGCAGGTGGGCGCAGCGTCCTTGCCCCGTGCGGATTGGGCCGAGTGCTCGCTGCCCACTGTCTCCGAGCCGCACTGTCGGAGGAGCAGTACTGAGGGAGAGCCGCACTGTCGGAGGGGCAGTACTGAGGGAGCGCCGCACTGTCGGAGGGGCAGTACTGAGGGAGCGCCGCACTGTCGGAGGGGCAGTACTGAGGGAGAGCCGCACTGTCGGAGGGGCAGTACTGAGGGAGAGCCGCACTGTCGGAGGGGCAGTACTGAGGGAGCGCCGCACTGTCGGAGGGGCAGTACTGAGGGAGCGCCGCACTGTCGGAGGGGCAGTACTGAGGGAGAGCCGCACTGTCGGAGGGGCAGTACTGAGGGAGAGCCGCACTGTCGGAGGGGCAGTACTGAGGGAGCGCCGCACTGTCGGAGGGGCAGTACTGAGGGAGCGCCGCACTGTCGGAGGGGCAGTACTGAGGGAGAGCCGCACTGTCGGAGGGGCAGTACTGAGGGAGAGCCGCACTGTCGGAGGGGCAGTACTGAGGGAGAGCCGCACTGTCGGAGGGGCAGTACTGAGGGAGCGCCGCACTGTCGGAGGGGCAGTACTGAGGGAGCGCTGCACTGTCGGAGGTGCCGTCTTTCAGATGAGGCATTAAACCGAGGCCCCGTCTGCTCTCTTGAATAGTCGTAAAAGATCCCACGGCACTATTTTGAAGAAGAGCAGGGGAGTTATCCCCGGTGTCCTGGGGCCAATATTTATCCCTCAATCAACATCACTAAAACAGATTATCTGGTCATTATCACATTGCTGTGTGTGGGAGCTTGCTGTGCGCAAATTGGCTGCCGCGTTTCCCACATTACAACAGTGACCACACTTCAAAAAGTACTTCATTGGCTGTAAAGCGCTTTGGTGGTCATGAAAGGCGCTATAGAAATGCAAGTCTTTTTATTCAAACTCATGTTATGGAGTGACTGAATTTTAAAAGGACGCTCTTGCATAAAGCTGTTTCCTGAACAAATCACAATGTCTCAGACTCCAGAGGGGAACAATGTAACCAGAGTAAGAATTTAAACAATTGTACAATATTGATATGATTTATCGGTTAGCACAGAACTGTTTCCTTCTTTCTGAAAAGTGCAGAAACTAATTAGTGATAAACCCCCAGGTTTGTCGTACTTGATTGTTATTCGAATACCAAGTCCATGAGGCTTTAGCTGCCATTTTATTCAAAACAGCATGTGGCGAAGAAGCCAAGCTAGGATGGTAGGGAAAGCGGCAAGGAAGGGGTTCAAAGCTGAAAAGAATGAGGAGCCTTGGGCTTCTGAGAATTCTGTGCGTAAGAACAGTGAGCACGACACATTTCGCAATATCAACAGTACCACACGTGAGCTGCAACGTTCGAAATATCAACTACAGTCATCACACAGTCTTTATCATAGTCTTGCGTCCAGCACACACCTGTAGTGTCACATCTCTATCACATGGGATGTATCCAAAGCCTCAGCTGTCCACAGGGTAACAAATGGTGATTGGCTCAACAAATGGTGTGTGTTGACCACGTGAATTGGCTCCAATATCCCCCAAAAAACAGTTGTATCCACAATACAGACAGTACGTACGAACATAAGAATTAGGAGCAGGAGTCGGCCATTTGGCCCCTCAAGCCTGCTCCGCCATTCAATAAGGTCATGGCTGACCTTCGACCTCAACTCCACTTTCCCACCCGATCCCCATATCCCTCGATTCCCCGAGAGTCCAAAAATCTATCGATCTCAGCCTTGAATATACTCAACAACTCAGCATCCACAGCCCTCTGGGGCAGAGAATTCCAAAGATTCACCACCCTCTGAATGAAGAAATTCCTCCTCATCTCAGTCCTATATTGGCCGACCCCTTATCTTGAGACTGACCCCTGGTTCTAGACTCTCCAGCCCGGGGGAAACATCCTCTCAGCATCTACCCTGTCAATCCCCCTCAGAATCTTGTATGTTTCAATGAGATCACCTCTCATTCTTCTAAACTCCAGAGAGTATCAGCCTAATCTGCTCAATCTCTTCTCATAGGACAACTCTCATCCCAGGAATCAATCTAGTGAACCTTTGTTGCATCGCCTCTAAGGCAGGCTTCTAAGCAGCATTGCGCAAATATTATCGAAGCACCCAGTCAAATTATTCACCTAGCAATCGAGAACCAGCAGCCACTAAGCAAAATCAAATTGCCCAGAATTGCACAAGTACCTGAAGGAATTTGTTTTGCAGGACTACGGGGGGGTGGGACTAGCGGAAGTGCTCTTGCCCTTAGTGGAGGAAGTCCATCCGGGAGGGCGCTGAGCACCTCGAGTCTCATCGCCGAGAGCATGCAGAAACCAAGCGGAAGGAGCGTGCGGCAAACCAGACTCCCCACCCACCCTTTCTTTCAACCACTGTCTGTCCCACCTGTGACAGGGACTGTAATCCCCGTATTGGACTGTTCAGTCACCTGAGAACTCACTTTAAGAGTGGAAGCAAGTCTTCCTCGACTCCGAGGGACTGCCTATGATGATGATCTTGCAGAGCCGGCATGGGCTGGACGGACCGAATGGCGGCCTCCTGTGCTGTAACCGTTCTATGCGGGAATGAAGTGACGTGGATAGACTGGAGAAGCTGGGATTGTTCTCCTTGGAGCAGAGAAGCTTGAGAGGAGATTTGATCGAGGTGTTCAAAATCATGAGGGGCCTGGACAGAGTAGATAGAGAGAGAAACTGTTCCCATTGGTGGAAGGGTCGGAAACCAGAGGACACAGATTTAAGGCGATTGGCAGAAGAGCCAAAGTCGACACGAGAGAAAACGTTTTTACGCAGCGAGTGGTTAGGATCTGGAATGCGCTGCCTGAGAGGGTGGTGGAGGCAGACTCAATCGCGGCTTTTAAAAAGGAGTTGGATAAATACTTGCAGGATAAAAAATTGCCGGGAGATGGGGAAAGAGCGAGGAAGTGGAACTGGCTGGATTGCCCTTCGAGAGAGACGGCACAGGCTCGATGGGCCGAATGGCCCACTCCTGTGCTGTACGATTCCATGATTCTATTAGTAAAGAGTTTAATATTTTTATCTTGCCGGTCATCTGATGTATTGTTTCACTAAGCTTGCTGTATTTCGTATGGTAGCAAAGCAAATCAAACGCCAATATAGAAACATAGAAACATAGAAAATAGGTGCAGGAGCAGGCCATTCAGCCCTTCTAGCCTGCACCGCCATTCAATGAGTTCATGGCTGAACATGAGACTTCAGTACCCCATTCCTGCTTTCTCGCCATAACCCTTGATCCCCCGAGTAGTAAGGACTTCATCTAACTCCCTTTTGAATATATTTAGTGAATTGGCCTCAACTACTTTCTGTGGTAGAGAATTCCACAGGTTCACCACTCTCTGGGTGAAGAAGTTTCTCCTCATCTCGGTCCTAAATGGCTTACCCCTTATCCTTAGACTGTGACCCCTGGTTCTGGACTTCCCCAACATTGGGAACATTCTTCCTGCATCTAACCTGTCTAAACCCGTCAGAATTTTAAACGTTTCTATGAGGTCCCCTCTCATTCTTCTGAACTCCAGTGAATACAAGCCCAGTTGATCCAGTCTTTCTTGATAGGTCAGTCCCGCCATCCCGGGAATCAGTCTGGTGAATCTTCGCTGCACTCCCTCAATAGCAAGAATGTCCTTCCTCAAGTTAGGAGACCAAAACTGTACACAATACTCCAGGTGTGGCCTCACCAAGGCCCTGTACAACTGTAGCAACACCTCCCTGCCCCTGTATTCAAATCCCCTCGCTACGAAGGCCAACATGCCATTTGCTTTCTTAACCGCCTGCTGTACCTGCATGCTAACCTTCAATGACTGATGTACCATGACACCCAGGTCTCGTTGCACCTTCCCTTTTCCTAATCTGTCACCATTCAGATAATAGTCTGTCTCTCTGTTTTTACCACCAAAGTGGATAACCTCACATTTATCCACATTATACTTCATCTGCCATGCATTTGCCCACTCACCTAACCTATCCAAGTCACTCTGCAGCCTAATAGCATCCTCCTCGCAGCTCACACTGCCACCCAACTTAGTGTCATCCGCAAATTTGGAGATACTGCATTTAATCCCCTCGTCTAAATCATTAATGTACAATATAAACAGCTGGGGCCCCAGCACAGAACCTTGCGGCACCCCACTAGTCACTGCCTGCCATTCTGAAAAGTACCCGTTTACTCCTACTCTTTGCTTCCTGTCTGACAACCAGTTCTCAATCCACGTCAGCACACTACCCCCAATCCCATGTGCTTTAACTTTGCACATTAATCTCTTGTGTGGGACCTTGTCTAAAGCCTTCTGAAAGTCCAAATATACCACATCAACTGGTTGTCCTTTGTCCACTTTACTGGAAACATCCTCAAAAAATTCCAGAAGATTTGTCAAGCATGATTTCCCTTTCACAAATCCATGCTGACTTGGACCTATCATGTCACCATTTTCCAGATGCACTGCTATGACATCCTTAATAATTGATTCCATCATTTTACCCACTACTGAGGTCAGACTGACAGGTCTATAATTCCCTGTTTTCTCTCTCCCTCCTTTTTTAAAAAGTGGGGTTACATTGGCTACCCTCCACTCCATAGGAACTGATCCAGAGTCAATGGAATGTTGGAAAATGACTGTCAATGCATCCGTTTCCAAGGCCACCTCCTTAAGTACTCTGGGATGCAGTCCATCAGGCCCTGGGGATTTATCGGCCTTCAATCCCATCAATTTCCCCAACACAATTTCCAGACTAATAAAGATTTCCCTCAGTTCCCCCTCCTTACTAGACCCTCTGACCCCTTTTATATCCGGAAGGTTGTTTGTATCCTCCTTAGTGAATACCGAACCAAAGTACTTGTTCAATTGGTCTGCCATTTCTTTGTTCCCTGTTATGACTTCCCCTGATTCTGACTGTAGGGGACCTACATTTGTCTTTACTAACCTTTTTCTCTTTACATACCTATAGAAACTTTTGCAATCCACTTTAATGTTCCCTGCAAGCTTCTTCTCGTACTCCATTTTCCCTGCCCTAATCAAACCCTTTGTCCTCCTCTGCTGAGTTCTAAATTTCTCCCAGTCCCCAGGTTCGCTGCTATTTCTGGCCAATTTGTATGCCACTTCCTTGGCTTTAATACTATCCCTGATTTCCCTAGATAGCCACAGTTGAGCCACCTTCCCTTTTTTATTTTTACACCAGACAGGAATGTACAATTGTTGTAATTCATCCATGCGGTCTCTAAATGTCTGCCATTGCCCATCCACAGTCAACCCCCTAAGTATCATTCGCCAATCTATCCTAGCCAATTCACGCCTCATACCTTCAAAGTTACCCTTCTTTAAGTTCTGGACCATGGTCTCTGAATTTACTGTTTCATTCTCCATCCTAATGCAGAAATCCAACATATTATGGTCACTCTTCCACAAGGGGCTTTCCCCAAGGGGCCTTACACAACACCCAGTCTAAGATGGCCTCCCCCCTAGTTGGTTCCTCAACATATTGGTCTAGAAAACCATCCCTTATGCACTCCAGGAAATCCTCCTCCACCGTATTGCTTCCAGTTTGGCTAGCCCAATCTATGTGCATATTAAAGTCACCCATTATAACTGCTACACCTTTATTGCATGCACTCCTAATTTCCTGTTTGATGCCCTCCCCAACATCCCTATTACTGTTTGGAGGTCTGTACACAACTCCTACTAACGTTTTTTGCCCTTTGGTGTTCTGCAGCTCTACCCATATAGATTCCACATCATCCAAGCTAATGTCTTTCCTAACTATTGCATTAATCTCCTCTTTAACCAACAATGCTACCCCACCTCCTTTTCCTTTTATTCTATCCTTCCTGAATGTTGAATACCCCTGAATGTTGAGTTCCCAGCCCTGATCATCCTGGAGCCACGTCTCCGTAATCCCAATCACATCATATTTATTAACATCTATTTGCACAATTAATTCATCCACCTTATTGCGGATACTCCTTGCATTAAGACACAAAGCCTTCAGGCTTGTTTTTTTAACACCCTTTGTCCTTTTAGAATTTTGCTGTAAAGTGGCCCTTTTTGTTCTTTGCCTTGGGTTTCTCTGCCCTCCACTTTTCCTCATCTCCTTTCTGTCTTTTGCTTTTGCCTCCTTTTTGTTTCCCTCTGTCTCCCTGCATTGGTTCCCATCCCCCTGCCATATTAGTTTAAATCCTCCCCAACAGCACTAGCAAACACTCCCCCTAGGACATTGGTTCCGGTCCTGCCCAGGTGCAGACCGTCCGGTTTGTACTGGTCCCACCTCCCCCAGAACCGGTCCCAATGCCCCAGGAATTTGAATCCCTCCCTGCTGCACCACTGCTCAAGCCACGTATTCATCTGCGCTATCCTGCGATTCCTACTCTGACTATCACGTGGCACTGGTAGCAATCCCGAGATTACTACTTTTGAGGTCCTACTTTTTAATTTAGCTCCTAGCTCCTTAAATTCGTTTCGTAGGACCTCATCCCTTTTTTTACCTATGTCGTTGGTAACAATGTGCACCACGACAACTGGCTGTTCTCCCTCCCATTTCAGAATGTCCTGCACCCGCTCCGAGACATCCTTGACCCTTGCACCAGGGAGACAACATACCATCCTGGAGTCTCGGTCGCGGCCGCAGAAAAGCCTATCTATTCCCCTCACCATTGAATCCCCAATCACTATTGCTCTCCCACTCTTTTTCTTGCCCTCCTGTGCAGCAGAGCCAGCCATGGTGCCATTAACCTGGGTGCTGCTGCTCTCCCCTGATGAGTCATCCCCCTCAACAGTACCCAAAACAGTGTATCTGTTTTGCAGGGGGATGACCACAGGGGACCCCTGCACTACCTTCCTTGCACTACTCTTCCTGCTGGTCTTCCATTCCCTAGCTGGCTGTAGACCCTTTCCCTGCGGTAAGACCAACTCACTACACGTGATACTCACGTTCTCAGCATCGTGGATGCTCCAGAGCGAATGCACCCTCAGCTCCAACTCCGCAACGCGGACAGTCAGGAGCTTGAGGTGGACACACTTCCCGCACATGTAGTCGTCAGGGACACCGGAAGTGTCCCTGAGTTCCCACATGGTACAGGAGGAGCATAACACCCGACCGAGCTCTCCTGCCATGTCTTAACCCTTAGATATCTAAGTCGGATATCCAGGCCAAAGCTCCCGGTTTAATAGTGTGGATATCCCGCATTCAGCCTGTGAATTCCCTCTGCGGGCAGTGCTCGATGATGTGCTCCAGTCGCAGGATGGGGAGGCTTTAATCTTCCACCGATGGAGAAGGTGGCAGTATCGACCGAGACCGGTTCTGAGGGGGTTGATGGTTGCCCACTGTTTGCGAGGAAGATTTGATCCTTCAGGTTGTGCTGTGGACTCCTCGATAAGGAATCTATTCCGTGTGTCGCAGTTCTTCCAAGCATTTTGCCGTCGGTCATCGAGGCTGAGGGGAGATCGCTGAAGGGCTTTGGCAACGGTCCAAAATGGCCTCCAAGATTTGAGAGGGATTAGTGGTAGGTTGTTCAAGCCGGCCTGGATCGGCATGTCTTTGCTGGTGTAGCGGTTGTATTCCCTGGAGACTGTGGGGCAGAAATTCCAGCCTCCCAGGTCCGTACAGGGAGTGTACGGGGTGCGTACAGACCCGGGAAAGCATCGCAAAAGCCGGTTTTCAGTGCACAATGTGCATGCGCTGAAAACCAGCTTTTCCAATCTGTCAAGCTGGAGCTGGACAGACCCTCCGCATCTCGGGAGCGAGGGCATTTGCACGGGCAAGATTGCGGGATTTACCCATATCCTGCCCGGAAAATGTCCTCAAAACTCTTGTGCCTGATAATAGCAGATGCATAGCCTACTGTTACAGGCATAAGAGTATTAAAATACACACAAACATTTTAACATAAAATTATAAAAACACATTTTATTGTTTAAAAACCCTTCTCACGACATTAAGTTTATTTTAAACCATTTTAAAAATCGGGAAAATATATATTTTTTACATACATAAATGACTAATTTAAATTAATAAAAATATGTGGTGTATTTTTTCTATTTTTTTTATTAGTGTTTTGGGGTTTTCTCATTCACAATGATAGGTTCTCCAACTTACGGAGTTCCCATTATTATGAATGAGAAGATACTTTACCTAATTGGCTGCCCAGAGCCATGTGACTCCAGCCCCGGCGCATATGCCGACGTGCACGTGCTGCGAAGCGCAGTCAGTGGAGGTCTCCGGACCGGGAACTTGCGTGGACGCAGCAGGAACAGGTCGGTGCGCACCTTTTAAAAGTTTTTTTTACCCGATCGCCCGCGGGAAGCAGCCGACAGGGATTTCTGGGCCGGGATCGTCGCGGTGTAGGTGTGGTGGTGCGATGTTGGTGTCGATCAAAGCGTACCGGTGATAATTCTCGCAGTCTGTATTCCAGTGATCGAGATCGCGTATGAGCAATACCACAGCTGATCTACTGGCGTAAAATAATTTTGGTGTTTATTTTTTGCATGCATTCTTTTCACCCTGCCTGGTAAACAACTATAATCAGAGTCTATCTCTCAGTATGGTCTTCCCTTGCTGGCTGCTTGGAGCAATGCTCGAGTTACAGCAAATCACCCTCTCTTTCTCAGTGACCGTCTTGTGTCATTTATCATCATTTTTATTTCTGCAGTCAGAGATTAGTTCCGTCGATCATGAGTTTCCAATCACCCACACTGTCGGGTTATTGGCCTGAAACCAAATTAGCGTAAGCAGAAATAAATTAACTCGTGCGTGACTGAAATCCCACGGGTCACTTGCTGCTGCATGTCCCCAAATCCATATTCACCCAGCGGCGCACACCAGCGGTATCGCTGAAACATAGAAACGTAGAAAATAGGTGCAGAAGTAGGCCATTCGGCCCTTCGAGCCTTCGAGCCTGCACCACCATTCAATATGATCATGGCTGATCATGCAACTTCAGTACCCCAATCCTGCTTTCTCTCCATACCCCTTGATCCCTTTAGCCATAAGGGCCACATCTAACTCCCTCTTGAATATATCCAATGAAATGGCCTCAACAACTGTCTGCGGTAGGGAATTCCACAGGTTAACAACTCTCTGAGTGAAGAAGTTTCTCCTTATATCAGTCCTAAATGGCCTACCCCTTATCCTTAGACTGTGTCCTCTGGGTCTGGACTTCCCCAACATCAGGAACATTCTTCCTGTATCTAACCTGTCCAATCCTTCAGAATTTTATATGTTTCTATGAGATCCCCTCTCATTCTTCTAAACTCCAGTGAATACAGGCCCAGTCGATCCAGTCTCTCCTCATATGTCAGTCCTGCCATCCCTGTAATCAGTCTGGTGAACCTTCGCTGCACTCCCTCAATAGTAAGAACGTCCTTCCTCCAGATTAGGAGACCAAAACTGAACATACTGCAGAAACTATGGGGGAGAAATTGGGTAGGATCGTGCTCCTGGCAAGGGAGGGAACAGGGGCGGTAACGGGTTTGGAGCCGGGAGCGTCGGCATTCACGCCGCTCGGCAAATTGGGCGTGCCGGTACGGTCGGCGCTGAGGACTTTTGCCCGGGAGCGCCACGCCGGTGTGCAACGCCCCCGGTATCGCCACGGGTATAACGTTTGGTTTGCGCTGCACCCGTAGCGCCCCCTAGTGACCCCGCCAGAGAAAGCTGGCATACAGAGCTGTCCCGGGGGGCGAGGGGAAGAAACGACTGCACAGAGTAAGTGTGAGTGATTTTTTTTTGTTTTGTGATTTGATTTTATTTGCGACGAGTAATGTTTTTTGTGTGCTGATTTTTTTGTTGCAGGGAGACCTCTCTTGGGGCGCTACGAAGCCGGTTCCTTAGCACGGGATATTCGGTTGCTCACTCGGCCTAGCGCCCCTAGAGAAGTGTGCAACGCCTTCCTTCACGCTCCGCCCCGACACTCTGGGTCCAGCTGGGGAATTTTGCTGTTCCCGTGGCTAAAAAATCTCCGGCGCTAAATGTAACGACTGCCCCTCATTCACGTCTCCGGAACCCTCCCCGAATTTCCAGCCCGATGACTTTAAACCGGCTGTGTTCGTAGTAGTATGTCGAGAGACTGTTTTGTTGACCTAAACTCCCCTTCTAAAGGCGGTCAGGGTTGACTCAGCTCTTGTTCCTGCCAGGCTCTCCCGCCATCATCATCGGCAGTCCCCCGCAATCGAGGGAGACTTGCTTCCACTCTAAAAGTGAGTTCTCAGGTGGCTGAACAGTCCAATAGGGGAACCACAGTCTCTGTCACAGGTGGGACAGACAGTGGTTGAAGGAAAGGGAGGGTGGGACTGGTTTGCCGCACGCTCCTTCCGCTGCCTGCACTTGGTTTCTGCATGCTCTCGGCGACGAGACTCGAGGTGCTCAGCGCCCTCCCGGATGCTCTTCCTCCACTTAGGGTGGTCTTTGGCCAGGGACTCCCAGGTGTCGGTGGGGATGTTGCATTTTATCAGGGAGGCTTTGAGGGTGTCCTTGAAACATTTCCTCTGCCCACCTTTGGCTTGTTTGCCGTGTAGGAGTTCCGAGTAGAGCGCTTGCTTTGGGAGTCTCGTGTTGGGCATGCCAACAGTGTGGCCCGCCCAGCGGAGCTGATCAAGTGTGGTCAGTGCTTCAATGCTGGGGATGTTGGCCTGGTCGAGGACGCTAACGTTGGTGCGTCTGTCCTCCCAGGGGATTTGCAGGATCTTGCGGAGACATCGTTGGTGATATTTCTCCAGCAACTTGAGGTGTTTACTGTACATGGTCCATGTCTCTGAGCCATACAGGAGGGTGGGTATTACTACAGCCCTGTAGACCGTGAACTTGGTGCCAAATTTGAGGGCCTGGTCTTCGAAAACTCTCTTCCTCAGGCGGCCGAAGGCTGTGCTGGTGCACTGGAGGCGGTGTTGAACCTTGTCGTCGATGTGTGCTATTGTTGATAATAGGCAATATACCTTCGCTGTTACACGCCTGCAGCCGACCATTTTGATTACAAAAGCATCATTCCTTAATTTAATGACGAAGTGAATGTAGTTCCAAAATCATCGAAGGAGGCCATTCGGCCCCACCTGGCTTTTTGAAACAGCTGTCCAATTTAGCCTCACACCCCAGATTTACCCCATAACCCTGAAAATTAGTCCTCTTCAAGTACATGACCAATTGTCTTTTGAGAGAAAGAAAGACGTGCATTTATGTAGCTCCTTTCACAACCACCGGATGTCTCAAAGCGCTTTACAGCCAATGAAGTACTTTTCGAAGTGTAGTCACTGTTGTAATGTGGGAAACGCGGCAACCAACTTGCGCACAGCAAGCTCCCACACACGACAATGTGATAATGACCGGATAATCCGTTTTAGTGATGTTGCCCCCAGAACACCAGGGGGGAGTGGGGGGGGGGCGTGTGTGCCGGGGGAATTCCCACGTTTAGATGCGCGCGCGCGCTAAATCCTGAAGTTGCATCAGTTTCAACGGCAGAACGGCGCCGAGCACTGCCTGGTCACCCTTGCCCCCGACCTCAGACTCTGGGCCAACGCCGATGGAAGTGAGTAACTGACGGGGTTGAGCCTTTGGACCAGTGTTTATTTTTGTGACTTCCAGTTGTTGTCCAACAGATATGTTACTGTTCTTCGATCTTCTCGGCCGGCTGTATTAAACATATATACATATATTGTAAAAACGTTTGGGTCAAACTGTTTTTTTTTTAAGTGCAGGGGTCGATCCCTTGGGCACCTGTTCATGCCGATATTGCTGACAAATTTTTGTTCCACTTTTAATACAAAAAGCAGTCCTGCCAATCTGCAGCTGGTGCACTTCTGATTTGTTTTCAATACAGTGGCTCGGCCCCGTTAATGAATACGCACAAGGCTCGGGCGCGTTGCAACCAGCGAAGGGCTATGTGGGGATTTTGTTTTAAGTCTCTGCCACTGAAGGGTCGCTAACGAGAGGGCGCAGACTTCAGGCAACTGGCAAACGAACCAGAGGCGACATGAGGAAAATCTTGTTTGCTCAGCGAGTGTTTAGGATTTGGAATGCACTGCCTGACAGGGTGGTGGCGGCAGAATCAATACAGGTACAACGTCTCGATTACGGCTGGCCGAAAACCGGACACATTCGAGGCAGCCAAGATGAGGGCGAGGAACGAGGAAACCGGTAAAAACACGCGGCGCGGAGGAGCGGCGGGAATCAGCAGGAGCGGCGAGGAACGCCAACAGCGAGGTCCAAAATCCAGCAAAATCCAAAAACCGCCAATGTCTCGGTCCCGAGGTTGCCGGATTTCAAAAGGGAATTGGGTAACTACTTGAAGGAGAAAAAATTGCAGGGATATGGGCAAAGAGCGGGGGGACTGGGACTGACTGGACTGCTCTTCGAAAGAGCCGATGCAGACTTGATGGGCCGAATGGCGGCCTCCTGTGCTGTACTATTCTGATTACCCCCCCTCCCCGTCCACACTCTCTTTGCTGGGGTACAGTGTGGGCTGTTTCTAGTCTGTTGCCGTTCACAACTGCAGGTTCAGTGGAACGTAAGGTCGAGTTTACAAATGAATGGCCAGCACAACGTTGCAGGAGGGGAGCACAATGTTGGAGCTGGAAGTCACCAAGTCCCTTACAGTTTCCAGTTAATGGAGGGAGCATCGCACTGAGCCTTCTGCCTGAAATCCCAATATATGCATGAAGTTCTGAACCAAGAACTCGTTACGTCGACCCCTATATCTTTATTCCTCCACCTCCCAAGATGAAATGCTTGGCCTCCTTGAAGCGCCTTCCCCATGGTGGCAGAGTTTCGGTATTGTCCGAATGAAGAATTGAAACTATCGTTTCCGTCATGTATCCCACATGGCTACTGTTGGTACTATTACAAGATGTGCCACCCGAGGGCACTGCAGTGGGAGACTCGCAAGTTACCTGTACAGGTGTGCCAGGCCTGGTATAAAAGGCAGGCCACCAGGTGTGAGCCTCACTCTGGAGTTATCAATAAAGGAGTAAGGTCGCTACAGTTCAAGAATAACACATTGCCTCGTGGAGTCATTGCTACAGCATCCAAGGACACAACAGTTTTGTTCTGAAGTCATTGTCTTACGCAACGTGTTGGAGCTGCCCTCCGTCTCTCTTGTTTTGCAGCCTATATTCGTATTTCTATTTGCAGCTCGTGAGGCAATTGTTCAGTTGGGCCATGTGGTTCCAAAGCTTGGACTTTCGAGCCACCTCCCGCCATTCACTTCCCTGTATAATCACAATGACCTTTGTGCTTTACAAATAACTTGTGCATGGAGCTTTGAACATTAGATGCAGCTCAGGAATGATCCCGAGTTTAAGCAACGTATCAAATAAAGAAAGACTTGCATTTTTATAGCGCCTTTCACGACCAACGGACGTCCCAAAGCGCTTTACAGCCAATTAAGTACTTTTTTGAAGTGTAGTCACAGTTGTAATGTGGCAGCCAATATGCGCACAGCAAGCTCCCACAGACAGCAATGTGATAATGACCCAGATAATCTTTTTTTTGTTACGTTGATTGAGGGATAAATATTGGCCCCAGAGCACCAGGGATAACTCCCCTGCTCTTCTTCAAAATAGTGCCATGGGGTCTTTTACGTCCAGTTGAGAGAGGAGACAGGGCCTCAGTTTAACATCTCATCTGAAAGATGGCCCCTCTGACAGTGCGGCACTCCCTCAGCACTGCCCTTTTGCAGTGCTCCCTCAGGAGTGCCCCTCCGACAGTACGGCACTCCCTTAGTACTGCCCCTCCGACAGTGTAGCACTCCGTCAGCACTGCACTGGAATGTCAACTTAGATTTTTTGTGCTACAAGTTCCTGGAGTGGGACTTGAACCCACAACTTCTGACTCCGAGGCGAGGGTGCTGCCCACTGAGCCACAACGGTCACTCAAATGACAAAGTTATATTTAGCTTAAAGGACACAATTGATAGCTATAGAAGCAAACCCGTTTCATCCAACAAGCCTGCCCTTTCAACCTAATTTTACTTCTCTTTACACACTCTCGGATCTGTTCTATCCCCAGGAATGCGTCTAATTGCCTCTTCAACCCACTTATAATATTTGTTTTGCTGGCTTCCTTGGTAACTTGGGCGTTTCTCCCGCAGCGAGACTGGGGACCCAATGAACGTGTCCAGAACTTTGTAGAGCAATTGATTGTGCAGGGTTGTAAAAAAAATCCTGAGAAAATAATATTCAAGCCTGTACTGTAGCCTCTTGGTTGTAATACTGAACTAGTGCCATAATCCAGTTCAAATCCGACCATGAAAAGCTGTTTCACCGTGAAAATGCAAACGCTTCACTGATGTTCGAATAAGACTCAGGAGCAGGAGTCGGCCATTCGGCCCCTCGAACCTGCTCTGCCATTCAATAAGATCACGGCTGATCTTCGACCTCAACTCCACTTTCCCGTCCGATCCCCATATCCCTCGATTCCCCCAGAGTCCAAAAATCTATCGATCTCAGCCTTGGGGCAGAGAATTCCAAAGATTCACCACCCTCTGAGTGAAGAAATTCCTCCTCATCTCAGTCCTAAATGGCCGAGCACTTATCCTGAGACTGTGACCCCTGGTTCTAGACTCTCCAGCCCGGGGGAAACATCCTCTCAGCATCTACCCTGTCAAGCCCTCTCTTATGGGAAGGACCTGTGATCTCCGCCCACTCTGGTCAACATGGCTCCAAACCCACACAATGGGGTTCACCCTCAATGCCAATAACTAAAAGCTTGCCACAGTTGCCCGCGTCCCGTGAACAAATTAAGAAATAATCTGACATATGCAAATTTCCTGTTGCACCAACACTATTTCAGGAAGTGGCTGTTCAATATAAATAAGCAGTGACTTTACATAATCATTCAGACAGATGGACGCGGTTCTCCTTAAGTTGCCACTTCTCTATTTCTTACAGTTTCCAATTTACACACTCGGAGAACTACACTAACTCTGGGCGGCAGGTAGCCGTTCTTGCTTGAATCAATCAAGTCTTCTTCCTTCTTTGTCAGCCGTGGCTCAGTTGGTAGCCCTCCTGTATGGCTCAGAGACGTGGACCATGTACAGTAGACACCTCAAGTCGCTGGAGAAATACCACCAACGATGTCTCCGCAAGATCCTACAAATCCCCTGGGAGGACAGACGCACCAACGTTAGCGTCCTTGGCCAGGCCAACATCCCCAGCATCGAAGCACTGACCACACTCGATCAGCTCCGCTGGGCAGGCCACATTGTCCGCATGCCTGCCATAGAAACAAAGAAAATAGGTGCAGGAGTAGGCCATTCGGCCCTTCGAGCCTGCACCACCATTCAATAAGATCATGGCTGATCCTTCCCTCAGTACCCCTTTCCTGCTTTCTCTCCATACCCCTTGATCCCTTTAGCCGTAAGGGCCATATCTAACTCCTTCTTGAATAAATCCAATGAACTGGCATTAACAACTCTGCGGTAGGAAATTGCACAGGTTAACAACTCTCTGAGTGAAGAAGTTTCTCCTCATCTCAGTCCTAAATGGCTTTCCCCTTATCCTTAGACTGTGATCCCTGGTTCTGGACTTCCCCAACATCAGGAACATTCTTCCTGCATCTAACCTGCCCAATCCCGTCAGAATTTTATGTTTCTATGAGATCCCCTCTCATCCTTCTAAACTCCAGTGAATAAAGGCCCAGTCGATCCAGTCTCTCCTCATATGTCAGCCCAGACATCTTGGGAATCAGTCTGGTGAACCTTTGCTGCACTCCCTCAATAGCAAGAACGCCCTTTCTCAGATTAGGAGACCAAAACTGAACACAATATTCCAGGTGAGGCCTCAAAAAGGCCCTGTACAACTGCAGTAAGACCTCCCTGCTCCTATACTCAAAACCCCTAGCTATGAAGGCCAACATACCATTTGCCTTCCTCACCGCCTGCTGTACCTGTATGCCAACTTTCAATGACTGATGTACCATGACAATCAGGTCTCGTTGCAACTCCACTTTTCCTAATCTGCCGCCATTCAGATAATATTCTGCCTTCCTGTTTTTGTCCCCAAAGTGGATAACCTCACATTTATTCACATTATACTGCATCTGCCATGCATTTGCCCACTCACCTAACCTGTCCAAGTCACCTTGCAGCCTCTTAGCGTCCCCCTCACAGCTCACACCACCACCCAGTTTAGTGTCATCTGCAAACTTGGAGATATTATACTCAATTTGGAACAGATTTTTAAAATTTCACTAACATTAACAGGATAAGGAAACACTGTTCCTTCCTGAGACCGTGAGTCTGCCATTAAGTTTATATCACAATATTAAACAACAACAATAGCTTTCTTCACAATTATGGTGAAAGGAAAGACTTGCATTTATATAGCGCCTTTCACAACCACGAGACTCCCAAAGCAAGCGCTCTACTCGGAACTCCTACACAGCAAGCGAGCCAAAGGTGGGCAGAGGAAACGTTACAAGGACACCCTCAAAGCCTCCCTGATAAAGTGCAACATCCCCACTGACACCTGGGAGTCCCTGGCCAAAGACCGCCCTAAGTGGAGGAAGTGCATCCGGGAGGGCGCTGAGCACCTCGAGTCTTGTCGCCAAGAGCATGCAGAAACCAAGCGCAGGCAGCAGAAGGAGCGTGCGGCAAACCAGTCCCATCCATCCTTTCCCTCAACCGCTGTTTGTCCCACCTGTGACAGAGACTGTAATTATCATATTGCACTGTTCAGCCACCTGAGAACTCACTTTTAGAGTGGAAGTAAGTCTTCCTCGATTCCGAGGGACTGCCTATGATGATGATGATGATATAGCACTCTCTACTGAGTCTGTCGGAGGTGCGGTCTGTCAGATGAGACGTTAAACCGAGGCCCCGTCTGCTCTCTCAGGTGGATGTAAAAGATCCCACGGCACTATTTTGAAGAAGAGCAGGGGAGTTCTCCCCGGTGTCCTGGGGCCAATATTTATCCCTCAATCAACATCACGAAAACAGATTATCTGGTCATTATCACATTGCTGTGTGTGGGAGCTTGCTGTGCGCAAATTGGCTGCCGCATTTCTCACTTTACAACAGTGACTCCACTTCAAAAAGTACTTCATTGGCTGTAAAGCACTTTGAGGCGTCTGGTGGTTGTGAAAGGCGCTATATAAATGCAAGTCTTTCCTTTCACCAAAATTGTGAAGAAAGCTGATTTTGTTGTTTAATATTGTGATATAAACATAATGGCAGACTCACGGTAGCAAGCCAGACCCCCCGGCCTCAGGAAGGAACCGTGTTTCCTTATCCTGTTAATGTTAGTTAAATTTAAAAAATCTGTTCCAAGTAACAATCAAAGGTTAAGCTTCGATATCATTGTTTGCTGTGCCCAAACTACAGACACAAGTGCAGCGCTGACAGGGATGTGTAAACAGTGACTAACCCAAGAGTCAGCTTCATATATCCATGGCAAACCCAAGCATCAATCTGCAATCCCGGCTCCCACAAACTTGGGAAGTGGGGATGGGGTTGCAAAGACTTGCATTTCTATAGCGCCTTTCGCGACCTCAGGAAGTCATAAAGCGCTTTACAACCAATGGTAGACATTTTTTTTTTTTTAAGTACAGTACTGTTGTAACACAGGAAATAGGGCAGTTAATTTGCGCACGGCAAGCTCTCACAGACAGCGATGAGATAAATGACCAGATAATCTTTTTTTTTTAATTATGTTGTTTGAGGGATAAATATTGGCCCCAGCTCCTCTTCTTAAATCGTGCCGTGGGATCTTTTACACCCACCTGTTTAGCATCTCATCCGAAAGACGGGACCTCCGACAGTGCGGCACTCCCTCAGTACTGCCCCTCTGACAGTGCGGCGCTCCCTCAGTACTGCCCCTCCGACAGTGCGGCGCTCCCTCAGTACTGCCCCTCTGACAGTGCGGCACTCCCTCAGTACTGCCCCTCCGACAGTGCGGCGCTCCCTCAGTACTGCCCCTCTGACAGTGCGGCGCTCCCTCAGTACTGCCCCTCTGACAGTGCGGCGCTCCCTCAGTACTGCCCCTCCGACAGTACGGCGCTCCCTCAGTACTGCCCCTCTGACAGTGTGGCGCTCCCTCAGTACTGCCCCTCTGACAGTGCGGCGCTCCCTCAGTACTGCCGCTCCGACAGTGCGGCACTCCCTCAGTACTGCCCCTCCGACAGTGCGGCACACCCTCAGTACTGCCCCTCCGACAGTGCGGCGCTCCCTCAGTACTGCCCCTCCGACAGTGCGGCGCTCCCTCAGTACTGCCCCTCCGACAGTGCGGCACTCCCGCAGCACTGCACTGGGAGTGCCAGCCTGGTCCGGTCTCTGGAGTGGGGAGAGGAGGAGCCCTGGCTAACTTCGGTTGATTATTTTGAGTAATTTACGCAAACACTGCCGCTCTCGAAAGTCAAGTCAGTATTACAGCCATTCAGATTCTGGCACGAGAGGATTTCTTTGTACAATGTTACGAGAGAACGATACTGTGATACTCTCCTCTTATAGCTTGAAAATCCAGTCTGCGTTTGCAAAGTGGACCGCGGTTTTGCAACGGGTCCAGGGAATTAATCTGCAACCTGCAGCATTGGGTGTGAAGCACTCCTTCCCCGACTGAGAAACATTGCTGCCTTCAAGGCACCACCAGCTGCAAGTCATTTGGGAAACCACATTGTAATCTTTCCACTGATGTACAAATGAAAGTGTTCTTGTCTGTTACAGGCCTGTCCAGTGTCCAGAATAAACTTGCTGTGCACTATCGATGGAACACAGACGTGTTGTTCCAACAGTGGCCAAGCGTGGACTCGGAATATCTCCAGCAGCCGGACATCGTGCAGATGACCGTCAGGGTAAGCGCAGCGGAGGATAAATCACGGCTACACAACTTGTATTTATATAGCGCCTTTAATGTAGTGAAACATCCCAAGGAGCTTCACAGGAGCGTTATCGCCACACAACGAGAAATGAGGGCAGGTGACCAAAAGCTTGGTCAAAGAGGTTGGGTTTTAAGGAGCATCTTAATATTAATAATAACTTTTATTTATATTGCACCTTTAACGTATTAAAATGTCCCAAGGTGCTGCACAACAGTGTTACAGACAAACAGATAAACCAAGCCACAAAAGAAGAGAGAGGTTTTAAGGAGCATCTTAAAGGAGGAAAGAGAGGCGGAGAGGTTTAGGGAGGGAGTTCCAGAGCTTGGGGCCCAAGCAACAGAAGGCACGGCCACCGTTGGTGGAGTGATTATAATCAGGGATTCTCAGGAGAAACATAGAAACATAGAAAATAGGTGCAGGAGCAGGCCATTCAGCCCTTCTAGCCTGCACCGCCATTCAATGAGTTCATGGCTGAACATGAAACTTCAGTACCCCCTTCCTGCTTTCTCGCCATAACCCTTGATCCCCCGAGTAGTAAGGACTTCATCTAACTCCCTTTTGAATATATTTAGTGAATTGGCCTCAACTACTTTCTGTGGTAGAGAATTCCACAGGTTCACCACTCTCTGGGTGAAGAAGTTTCTCCTCATCTCGGTCCTAAATGGCTTACCCCTTATCCTCAGACTGTGACCCCTGGTTCTGGACTTCCCCAACATTGGGAACATTCTTTCTGCATCTAACCTGTCTAAACCCGTCAGAATTTTAAACGTTTCTATGAGGTCCCCTCTCATTCTTCTGAACTCCAGTGAATACAAGCCCAATTGATCCAATCTTTCTTGATAGGTCAGTCCCGCCATCCCGGGAATCAGTCTGGTGAACCTTCGCTGCACTCCCTCAATAGCAAGAATGTCCTTCCTCAAGTTAGGAGACCAAAACTGTACACAATACTCCAGGTGTGGCCTCACCAAGGCCCTGTACAACTGTAGCAACACCTCCCTGCCCCTGTATTCAAATCCCCTCGCTATGAAGGCCAACATGCCATTTGCTTTCTTAACCGCCTGCTGTACCTGCATGCCAACCTTCAATGACTGATGTACCATGACACCCAGGTCTCGTTGCACCTTCCCTTTTCCTAATCTGTCACCATTCAGATAATAGTCTGTCTCTCTGTTTTTACCACCAAAGTGGATAACCTCACATTTATCCACATTATACTTCATCTGCCATGCATTTGCCCACTCACCTAACCTATCCAAGTCACTCTGCAGCCTAATAGCATCCTCCTCGCAGCTCACACTGCCACCCAACTTAGTGTCATCCGCAAATTTGGAGATACTGCATTTAATCCCCTCGTCTAAATCATTAATGTACAATGTAAACAGCTGGGGCCCCAGCACAGAACCTTGCGGCACTCCACTAGTCACTGCCTGCCATTCTGAAAAGTACCCGTTTACTCCTACTCTTTGCTTCCTGTCTGACAACCAGTTCTCAATCCACGTCAGCACACTACCCCCAATCCCATGTGCTTTAACTTTGCACATTAATCTCTTGTGTGGGACCTTGTCGAAAGCCTTCTGAAAGTCCAAATATACCACATCAACTGGTTCTCCTTTGTCCACTTTACTGGAAACATCCTCAAAAAATTCCAGAAGATTTGTCAAGCATGATTTCCCTTTCACAAATCCATGCTGACTTGGACCTATCATGTCACCATTTTCCAGATGCACTGCTATGACATCCTTAATAATTGATTCCATCATTTTACCCACTACTGAGGTCAGGCTGACCGGTCTATAATTCCCTGTTTTCTCTCTCCCTCCTTTTTTAAAAAGTGGGGTTACATTGGCTACCCTCCACTCCATAGGAACTGATCCAGAGTCAATGGAATGTTGGAAAATGACTGTCAATGCATCCACTATTTCCAAGGCCACCTCCTTAAGTACTCTGGGATGCAGGCCATCAGGCCCTGGGGATTTATCTGCCTTCAATCCCATCAATTTCCCCAACACAATTTCCCGACTAATAAAGATTTCCCTCAGTTCCTCTTCCTTACTAGACCCTCTGACCCCTTTTATATCCGGAGGGCAGAATTTGAGGAGCGCAGACATCTCGGTGGGGGGGGGGGGGCGGTTGAGAGGCTGGAGGAGATTACAGAGATAGGGAGGGGCGAGGGCCATGGAGGGATTTGGACAAAAGGATGTGAATTTTGAAATCGAGGTGTTGCTTATCCAGGAGCCAATGCAGGTCAGCGAGCACAGGGGGTGATGGGTGAGCGGGACTCGGTGCGAGTTAAGACACGGGTCAGCGAGCACAGGGGATGATGGGTGAGCGGGACTCGGTGCGGGTTAGGACACGGGGCAGCGAGCACAGGGGGTGATGGGTGAGCGGGACTCGGTGCGAGTTAGGACACGGGGCAGCGAGCACAGAGGGTGATGGGTGAACGGGACTCGGTGCGAGTTAGGACACGGGGCAGCGAGCACAGGGGGTGATGGGTGAGCGAGAATTGGTGCGAGTTAGGACACGGGGCAGCGAGCACAGGGTGTGATGGGTGAACGGGACTCGGTGCGAGTTAGGACACGGGGCAGCGAGCACAGGGGGTGATGGGTGAGTGGGACTTGGTGCGAGTTAGGACGCGGGGCAGTGAGCACAGGGGGGTAATGGGCGAGCGGGACTCAGTGCGAGTTAGGACACGGGGCAGTGAGCACAGTGGGTGATGGGTGAGCGGGACTCGGTGCGAGTTAGGACATGGGGCAGTGAGCACAGGGGGTGATGGGTAAGCGGGACTCGGTGCGATTTAGGATACGGGGCAGTGAGCACGGAGTGATGGGTGAGTGGGACTTGGTGCGAGTTAGGACACTGGCAGCCGAGTTTTGGATCACCTCTAGTTTACGTCGGGTAGAATGTGGGAGGCCAGTCAGGAGTGCATTGGAATAGTCAAGTCTAGAGGTAACAAAGGCATGGATGAGGGCTTTAACAGCGGATGAACTGAGGCAGGGGGTAGAGACGGGCGATGCTACGAAGGTGGAACTAGGCGGTCTTAGTTATGCTGCGGATATATGGTCAGAAACTCATTTCAGGGTCAAATATGACAGCAAGGTTGCGAACAGCCTTGTTTAGTCTCAGACAGATGTTAAGGAGAGGGATGGAGTTGGTCGCTTGGGAACGCAGTTCGTGGCGCACACCAAAGACGATGGCTTCGGTCTTCCCGATAGTTAGTTGGAGGAAATTTCTGCAAATCCAGTACTGGACATCTGACAACTTCGAAGAAGTGGTGAGGTCGAACTGATTGTCGTCAGCGTACATGTGGAAGCTGAAGTCTTCCACATAGCACACGCTTAAGTCTAACCCTTACTTGCTGCAGCATTTCCTCTGTTACACATTTTTCCCTCATGCTAACGTCTTGACTACTCCCCTTATGCCTGTCTGACACATTCCAACGTTACTTAGTTCCCAAGGAGCCCTCCAACCTGCCTCTGCAATGTGGGTGGTGTTGTGTTCCTCATGACCAGAAACCCGACAGCAACTCTGTTTTGGCCTCCACCCTCACCTTGGACCTGCTGCGAGTGGCACCGGACTAGGTTCCTGGTGCTAGAATTTCCCGAAAGCCCGGCAGCGCCTGATTGCTGCCCTAAAAGCTGCTACGGCTGGGAAGATTATCGCCGGCAAAAACGTCCCGAAAATTTTTTTTTAATCCGCCCAGCGAAAAACATGGGCCTTGCACCCCCAATCTGAGCGGGAAAGTGCAATTTTTCGAAAGAAAATGGGTGAAAAAATTTTTAAATCTATAAAAATTTAGGTCCCTTGCAGTGGGATTCAGGTGAGCTTATAATGGGGAGCAAAGAAATGACAGAGACCAGTTGAACAAATACTTTGGTTCTGTCTTCACGAAGGAAAACACAAATAACCTTCCGGGAGTACTAGGGGTCCGAGGGTCTAGTGAGAAGGAGGAACTGAAGGTTATCCTTATTAGGCGGGAAATTGTGTTAGGGAAATTGATGGGATTGAAGGCCAATAAATCCCCGGGGCCTGATAGTCTGCATCCCAGAGTACTTAAGGAAGTGGCCCTAGAAATAGTGGATGCATTGGTGATCATTTTCCAACAGTCTATCGACTCTGGATCAGTTCCTATAGACTGGAGGGTAGCTAATGTAACACCACTTTTTAAAAAGGGAGGGAGAGAGAAAACAGGTAATTATAGACCGGTTAGCCTGACATCAGTAGTGGGAAAAATGTTGGAATCAATTATTAAGGATGAAATAGCGCATTTGGAAAGCAGTGACAGGATCAGTCCAAGTTAGCATGGATTTATGAAAGGGAAATCATGCTGGACAAATCTGGAATTTTTTGAGGATGTAACTAGTAGAGTGGACAAGGGAGAACCAGTGGATGTGGTGTATTTGGACTTTCAAAAGGCTTTTGACATGGTCCCACACAAGAGATTGGTGTGCAAAATCAAAGCACATGGTATTGGGGGTAATATACTGACGTGGATAGAGAACTGGTTGGCAGACAGGAAGCAGAGAGTCGGGATAAACGGATCCTTTTCAGAATAGTAAGCAGTGACTAGTGGAGTGCCACAAGGCTCAGTGCTGGGACCCCAGCTCTTTACAATATACATTAATTATTTAGATGAAGGAATTGAGTGTAATATCTCCAAGTTTGCAGATGACACTAAACTGGGTGGCGGTGTGAGCTGTGAGGGGGATGCTAAGAGGCTGCAGGGTGACTTGGACAGGTTCGGTCATTTGGCCCCTTGAGCCTGCTCCGCCATTTAATAAGATCATGGCTGATCTTCGACCTCAACTCCACTTTCCCGCCCGATCCCCATATCCCTCGATTCCCCGAGAGTCCAAAAATCTATCGATCTCAGTCTTGAATATACTCAACGACTCAGCATCCACAGCCCTCTGGGGCAGAGAATTCCAAAGATTCACATCCCTCTGAGTGAAGAAATTCCTCCTCATCTCAGTCCTAAATGGCCGACCCCTTATCCTGAGACTGTGACCCCTGGTTCTAGACTCCCCAGCCCGGGGGAAACAACCTCTCAGCATCTACCCTGTCAATCCCCCTCAGAATCTGGTATGTTTCACCTCTCACTCTTCTAAACTCCAGAGAGTATCGGCCCAATCTACTCAATCTCTCCTCATAGGACACCCCTCTCATCCCAGGGATCAGTCTGGTGAACTTTCGCTGCATCACCTCCAAGGCAAGTATATCCTTCCTTAGGTAAGGAGACCAAAACTGTGCACAGTACTCCAGGTGTGGTCTCACCAATACCCTGTACAATTGTGGCAAGACTTCCTTGCTTTTGTACTCCGACCCCTTTGCCATAAGAAGGGGAATGAGAGAAGATAATTTTCGAAAGGATATACTTGCTTTGGAGGCAGTTCAGAGAAGGTTCACTCGGTTGATTCCGGGGATGAGGGGGTTGACTTATGACGAAAGGTTGAGTCGGTTGGGCCTCTACTCATTGGAATTCAGAAGAATGAGAGGTGATCTTATCGAAACGTATAAGATTATCAGGGGGCTCGACAAGGTGGATGCAGAGAGGATGTTTCCACTGATGGGGGAGACTTGAACTAGGGGGTACGACCTTGGAATAAGGGGCTGCCCATTTAAAACTGAGATGAGGAGAAATTTCTTCTCTCTGAGGGTTGTAAATCTGTGGAATTCGCTGCCTCAGAGAGCTGTGGAAGCCGGGTCATTGGAATAAATTTAAGGCGCAGATAGATAGTTTTTTAAATGATGAGGGGTTATGGGAGCGGGCAGGGAAGTGGAGCTGAGTCCATGATCGGATCAGCCATGATCGTATTAAATGGCGGAGCAGGCTCGAGGGGCCGTATGGCCGACTCCTGCTCCTATTTCTTGTGTTCCTATGTTATAAAGGTGGACAGGGAGAGAGCGGTGGAGGATGGAGACGGACTGTGGGAAGGGCAGGGAAGCTGCCTCAGTGGGCTGCTATGTGGCAGAGTCTCTGAGTGAGAGAGATTAGATACCTTCCCTCCCTGAGGCCCTGACCCCAGGGGTGGGCAGGGAGATGGATTCTATCTCTTCTCCCCCCCCCGCCCTTCCACTTTGTGGGGGAATATGGTCACTCTACTCGACCCATATGTTCCGTTCCGCATCACCAACATCGCTGTCCTTGATGGGCAAGGAACGGGGCAAAAGGCTCAGAACAGTTGGCCTCACGAAAAAAAAAAAGGGCTGTTGCCATAAAACTCGTGTGTCTAATTCTAAAATGTTCCTCCCACTCAATCAAAGCACTTCCAAACTTTGACTCACCACTTGGCTCGGCCAGTGGTGTGTCCTCGCTCATGTAAAATCGCGAAGGTCTCGGATGCTTTTGTGGTCGGATATTTTCACGGTGCAAAGGCTTGCGCTGATGTAACGAGGTGAATTGCCTCTAATCCGACAGAAATGTTCAGCTTTGTGTGGGTTGGGTGAACCTTGTCTGTTCAAAAATGCGGAACTGACTCTACATTCGCAGCAGATCTGCCTTTTCAGCGTTGGCAACGTGATTTTTTTTTTAGGATAAGATGTTCCAGCTTGAACAATTCAAAGGCAGCTCCCGAGCTAAAAGCAACCACCCCACTCCTCCACTCCCTTTGTTTAAAAAACACACTAATATTCACCGTCTCGGGTCTGAGTGCCGCCTGCTCCCAGTGAGCCGAGCCTGGCCGGGGGCTGACATTCTGCTGGAGTTTGGGTGTGACTATTACTGTCTCTGCAAGTTCCGACTTGTCCAGAGAATTTCTGCTTTCCCTTCACTGTCAGCCCTCGGGACTGTTGAAAGCCGATAATGTTGTCCTTTCTTGAAACACACCTCTGACATTCCACACGGTGGGTGTGGATCTGACCCGAGACACCAGGACGGGCTTGTTGGTAAATGGCCTGTCTAGCCCTGTAGCCAAGTTCTGTGCCGCGCATACTATCAACTCTTCACCGCCTCGTACACGTTCAAATCTCACTCTCGGGTGACTCGGATAGGGAGCAAGACTGACGGACGTCTCAAAGCGCTTTATAACCAACAAAGTACTTTTTGAAGTGCAGTCACTGTTGTAATGTGGGAAACACAGCAGCCAATTTGCGCACAGCAAGCTCCCACACACAGCAACGTGAAAATGACCCAGATCAGATCATCTGGTTTTTTTTTTAGTGATGTTGATTTGAAGGATAAATATTTTAAGAGTGGAAGTAAGTCTTCCTTGATTCCGAGGGACTGCCTATGATGATGGGAAACTACCCTGCTTTTCTTCGAAATAGTGCCGTGGGATCTTTTACATCCACCCGAGAGAGCAGACGGGGCCTCGGTTTAACGTCTCACCCCAAAGTCGGCACCCTGAGTATTGCACTGGGAGCCTAGATTTTTGTGCTCAAGTCCCTGGAGTGGGAGTTGAACCCACAACCTTCTGACTCAGAGGCGAGAGTGCTGCCCACTGAGCCACAGCTCAATATAAACACAGGAACAGGAGGAGGCCACCCAGCCCCTGGAGCCTGTTACGCCATTCAATGACACCATGGGCGATCTGTGACCTAAATCCGAACACCCGCCTTTGCCCCATCAATCCACATCGCTGAATATGGATATCGATTCAATGCAGACCCTGCACCCTTAGCCACGCACACAGACTCGTGCCAAGAGCCACAGATCTCGTGCTGCGCAAATGTTTGAGAAATGCAAGTGTTGGAGCAGAACTTGCCTTCAGCTTGGTGCCGTTGTCTCAGGCTGGCGCTCGCTCTCTCGCTCGCTCCCCTTGTTAGTTCTGTAGGTAAACACCTGTCCAGACCAGAACAATCTAACTTCAATCCTCAACCTACACTGAGTTAGCTGGTCATAACTGGGGGCTGGGCCAGCAATTTACCTCAGTGCCCTGGATTTAGGGAGTGTTTGAACCTGCCAGGTGTCCTTTCCCCTTCATCATCATCGTAGGCAGTCCCTTATATCGAGGATGACTTGCTTCCACACCAAAAAGGGATGAGTTCACAGGTGTTTCAATGAAGGACCTAATGTTCCGGATCCCGAACTACATCCTGAAGGGTGGAAGATGCCTGTGGGTGGATTTTTTTAACGTGGGGTGACCGTTGCACACCAGCCACCACACGGGCTTGACAGAGCGAGGTCTTGGTCCAGTGGCAAGGGTTAACCAGGACGACTGGAGACCAGCTCTGCTGCACGGACCTAGTGCGCTCACATATCACAGTGTGGGCTGGGCCCGTGCTGCCCCTGGGCCCCTGGCCCCCTGGCCCCAAACTCCTTCCCCCTTGATTGTTGCGCTGACTCGCCGTGACGAGCGTGCGTGGGCTAAATTGGCGAAGGGCCAGGAGCAGAGTCTGTTGCCATTCCCTGGAGTTGAATAATCTGACGTTGATTGACAAATGAGGATTGGGCAGAGTCGGAACGGTCTTGCAGCATGAAACAAGCATCAGACGGGGGGGGGGAAACATTGTGTGAGAAGGAGTGGGAAGAGAATCCGAATGTGTGCAATTTGTCTCTGTTTTGTTTGACAACACAATGATGTCCCCAGGTGTTACACAGAAGCGATGATCAAACAAAATTTGACACTAAACCACATGAGGCAGGTGACCAGAAGCTTGGTTAGAGAGGTCGGTTTTAAGGAGGAAAGAGAGGTAGAGAGGTGGAGAGGTTTAGGGAGGGAGTTCCAGAGCTTGGGGCCCAGGCAATGGAAGGCACGGCCACCGATGGTGGAGCGATTATAATCAGGGATGCTCAGGAGGGCAGAATTAGAGGAGCGCAGACATCTCGGGGGGGTTGTGGGGCTGGAGGAGATTACAGAGATAGGGAGGGGCGAGGGCCATGGAGGGATTTGTAAACAAGGATGAGCATTTTAAAATTGAGGTGTTGCTTAACCGGGAACCAATGTAGGTCAGCGAGCACAGGGGGTGATGGGTGAGCGGGTCTCGGTGCGAGTTAGGACACGGGGCAGCGAGCACAGGGGGTGATGGGTGAGCAGGTCTCTGTGCGAGTTAGGACACGGGGTAGTGAGCACAGGGGGTGATGGGTGAGCGGGACTCGGTGCGAGTTAGGACACGGGGCAGTGAGCACAGGGGGTGATGGGTGAGCAGGACTTGGTGCGAGTTAGGACACGGGGCAGTGAGCACAGAGGGTGATGGGTGAGCGGGACTTGGTGCGAGTTAGGACACGGGGCAGCGAGCACAGGGGGTGATGGGTGAGCGGGACTTGGTGCGAGTTAGGACAGGGGGAAGCGCCCTGGGAGGTTTTACTACGTTAAAGCTGCTATATAAGTGCACAGTATAAGTGTGGTGGAGAACAGGATTTGCTGTGGTATGTTCAGAATCTGTGTGTGAGGATTTAATAATAGAATGTGCAGCTGCAGTATCAGGAGAATTGAAGGGTGAGTGTGAGCATGACCTCATCGGCCTCATTGCTGGTTCACTGTTAAATTCCACGGAGCTGTCAGTCTATTCTGATGCAGGTGACAAGTGAAGTGAAGTGAACCTGCGATGATGTGGGATGAGCAGCACGTTGGCCAGGGAACCCAGGAGCTCTGTTGGGGGAAAGTATAGAGTATAAAAGCAGAGAAGTCCTGCTACAACGGTACAGGGTATTGGTGAGGCCACACCTGGAGTACTGCGTACAGTTTTGGTCTCCGTATTTAAGGAAGGATATACTTGCATTGGAGGCTGTTCAGAGAAAGTTCACGAGGTCGATTCCTGAGATGAGGGGGTTGACTTATGAAGAAAGATTGAGTAGGTTGTACACATTAGAGTTCGGAAGACTGAGAGATGATCTTATTGAAACTTATAAGATAATGAGGGAGCTTAACAAGGTGGATGCAGAGAGGATGTTTCCACTGATGGGGGAGACTAGAACTAGGGGACATAATCTAGTCCATTTAAAACTGAGATGAGGAGAAATTTCTTCTGAGGGTTGTAAATCTGTGGAATTCTCTGCCCCAGAGAGCTGTGAGGGCTGGGTCATTGAATATATTTAAGACAGAAATAGACAGATTTTTGAGTGATAAGGGAGTAAAGGGTTATGGGGAGCGGGTGGGGAACATAAGAACATAAGAATTAGGAACAGGAGTAGGCCATCTAGCCCCTCGAGCCTGCTCCGCCATTCAACAAGATCATGGCTGATCTGGCCGTGGACTCAGCTCCACTTACCCGCCCGCTCCCCATAACCCTTAATTCCCTTATTGGTTAAAAATCTATCTATCTGTAACTTGAATACATTCAATAAGCTAGCCTCAACTGCTTCCTTGGGCAGAGAATTCCACAGATTCACAACCCTCTGGGAGAAGAAATTCCTTCTCAACTCGGTTTTAAATTGGCTCCCCCGTATTTAGAGGCTGTGCCCCCTAGTTCTAGTCTCCCTGACCAGTGGAAACAACCTCTCTGCCTCTATCTTGTCTATCCCTTTCATTATTTTAAATGTTTCTATAAGATCACCCCTCATCCTTCTGAACTCCAACGAGTAAAGACCCAGTTTACTCAATCTATCATCATAAGGTAATCCCCTCATCTCCGGAATCAGCCGAGTGAATCATCTCTGTACCCCCTCCAAAGCTAGTATATCCTTCCTTAAGTAAGGTGACCAAAACTGCACGCAGTATTCCAGGTGCGGCCTCACCAATACCCTATACAGTTGTTGCAGGACCTCCCTGCTTTTGTACTCCATCCCTCTCGCAATGAAGGCCAACATTCCATTCACCTTCCTGATTACCTGCTGCACCTGCAAACTAACTTTTTGGGATTCATGCACAAGGACCCCCAGGTCCCTCTGCAGCGCAGCAAGTGGAGCTGAGACCATGATCGGATCAGCATGATCTCATTGAATGGCGGAGCAGGCTCGAGGGGCCGAATGGCCGACTCCTGCTATTTTTTTATGTTCTTATGAAGCTCTGAGGATGACTGGAAGGGCTGCAGACAACGGAGCCGCATTGGAGCAGAGTTACAATACCGAGACCAAAGGCAAAACACTGCGGAGGCTGGTAATCTAAAGTAAAAACAGAAAATGCTGGAAACACTCAGCGGGTCGGGCAGCGTCTGTGGGGAGAGAAACAGAGTTAGCGTTTCGGGTCGGTGACCCTTCGTCAGAACTGGGAAAAGTTGGGGATGTGACCGGTTTTTAAGCGAGCGCGGGGGCAGGGAAAGGGGGGAGGGGAGGGAGGAACAAAAGGGAAGGTCTGTGATTGGGTGGAAGGCAGGAGAGATTAGAGAGACAAAAGGGATGGTGGTGTGAGGCAAAAGGAGATGGTAATGGGACAAGTTAAGGAACAAAAGGTGGGTCTAGAGGGGGTGTAAATGGGAATGGCAGAATCAGCAACAGCTGGCGTGGGAAAAAATGGGAGCAGAGGTTATGAACTGTCTTCTGGACCTATCGTTTGTTTGTTTTCTTTCCTGCCTCTGCACTTGATTGAAACCTGTCACGTCTCTAACTTTCCCAGTTCTGACGCAGGGTCACAGACCTGAAACGTTAACTCTGTTTCTCTCCCCACAGACGCTGCCCGACCCGCTGAGTATTTCCAGCATTTTCTGTTTATAATTCAGACCGAGGGGTACGGTAGCACAGTGGTTATATCACTGGACCAGTAATCCCGAGACCTGGACTAATGATCCGGAGACACACGTTCAAATCCCACCACGGGCAGCTGGGGAATTTAAATTGTTAATTAAATAAATCTGGAAATAAAAAGCCAGTGTCAGTAATGGTGACCATGAAACTACCGGATTGTCGTAAAAACCCGTTTGGTTCGCTAATGTCCTTTAGCGAAGGAAATCTGCCGCCCTTACCCGGTCTGGCCGATGTGTGACTCCAGACCCACAGCAACGTGGTTAGTTATTAACTGCCTACATTACAACAGTGACAACACACAAAGTATTGGCTGTAAAGCGCTTTGAGACGTCCGGTGGTCATGAAAGGCGCTATATAATTCCAGGTCTTTCTTTTGAAATGGCGCTATATAAATCCAAGTCTTTATTTCCTATAAAATGGCGGCTCACCCCCATCTTCTCCAGGGCAATTAGGGATGGGCAATAAATGCCAGCCTTGTCAGCGACGCCCACATTCCAGGAAAGAATTGTTTTTACAAAGATGCTGCCTGACCTGCTCAGTATTTGCAGCATTTTCTGTTTTTAGCACAATACCGAGGGTATCTTTGGGGATGCACGTTCAGTCGGCTGGTGTTAACGACCTGAGTATATAAAACTGGCTGTGTGATGTAAAAAATGTTGGCGACGAATATTGTCCAGTTCGGCTGTTGTGTCGCTCAGCTGTCTCCCATCTCTCTTTCTCCCCCGACAGATCAACAACAGAGTGTGTGGCTCGGTGAGCATGCCTCAACAAGCGGCCAGGAATACAGAGACAGTACAAGAGCTGATCCTCCAGAGCGAGCTGGGGGTCACGCAGTTACAGGGCCGGGTCATCAAGAAAGCCGTCCTCTCTCCCAGGACCGCCCTCATCAACTTCCTGGTGGAAGATTAAAAGAGCTGTTGACCTCTGTGGAATATTCCTGCTGCCTCGGGCGAGTGCTTCGGAGTGAAAGACCAAAGATTCTCGTGCCACGAGTGCGTGGATTTTAAATCATCGTTTCAAGCAGCGAGAGTAGGCCCCCAAGAGCTGCCCCCTCCAAGGCTCCCGATAAGTCATCACCATAGGTGGTCAATCGAACGAGGATGACTTGCTTCCACATGAGTTCATGGATGTTTCACTGAAGGACCTGATGTTCCAGTCCTGAGCTCTAGGGGTGGAAGATGCCTGTGCGTGGATTTTTTTAACGTGGGGTGACCGTTGCACACCAGCCACCACACGGGCTTGACAGAGCGAGGTCTTGGTCCAGTGGCAAGGGTTAACCAGGACGACTGGAGACCTGCTCTGCTGCACGGACCTAGTGCGCCCACATATCGCAGTGTGGGCTGGGCCCGTGCTGCCCCTGGGCCCTCGCCTCTCCTGGGCCCCGTACCCTCATTCACCGCACCCCCACCACGATCTCTCCCGGCACCAAACATTCGCCAAACCTCCGTCGCGATCACCCACCAAATCTCAGCCATGATCCCTCATCACTCCTCCGCCCCGATCACTCGTCGCAAGTCCATCCCGATAAGATGGAGCTGGTGGCTCCAGTTTAAACGTTGCTCCTTCCGCTGATGTGCGAACCCTTGCTTAGAGTCAGGAGCCACAGGGGCAGTGCACGCCCCATCTCTCCGACAGAGTGCCATTGACAAAGACATTGACCATTCAACCCTCCAGACTCGAACAAAGGGCGAGTGATGGGGGCTGGCCGGCAACGATGGAAAAGCAGGCGAGGTTATTGGGTCATGAAATCAAAGTGTTTTAGCCCCATCTGTGGTGCAGCTTAAAGAGATTGTTTCCAGGCTAACTTTCACGTTCCAGGCATCTTCAATGCACAATTAATAAGTTGCACATTAAATGCAATAAAATACTATTCATTTTAATAGAAAAGTAATGATGGAGGGAATTTTTAAATGTAATTTTACTAAAAATGCAATGTAATGCCTTGCTTGTTCATGCAGTAGGAAGATGAGCAAAATCAGGTTAGACCACACGGAGCACTGTGTACAGTTCTGGTAGCCATATTATAAAAAGGATATAGAGGCACTGGAGAGGGTCCAGAGAGGATTTACAAGGATGAGGGCTGAAATGCGAGGGTATAGAGACATAGAAAATAGGAGCAGTAGTAGGCCATTCGGCCCTTTTAGTCTGCACCGCCATTCAATATGATCATGGCTGATCCTCTATCTCAACACCATATTCCCGCTTTCTCCCCATACCCCTTGATGCCTTTTGTGTCTAGAAATCTATCTGTCTCCCTCTTAAATATATTCAGTGACTTGGCCCCCACAGCCTTCTGTGGTAGAGAATTCCACAGGTTCACCACCCTCTGAGTGAAAACATTTCTCCTCATCTCGCTCCTAAATTTCTTACCCTGTAGCCTGAGACTGTGACCCCTGGTTCTAGACTTCCTAGCCCCGGGGAAACATTCTCCCCGCATCCAGTCTGTCCAACCCCGTCAGAATTTTATACGTTTCAATGAGATCCCCTCTCATTCTTCTAAACTCTAGTGAATACAGGCCCAGTCGACCCAATCTCTCCTCATACGACAGTCCTGCCATCCCAGGAATCAGTCTGGTGAACCTTCGCTGCATTCCCTCTGTGACAAGTATATCCTTCCTTGGGTAAGGAGACCAAAACTGCTCACAATACTCCAGGTGCGGTCTCACCAAGGCCCTGTATAACTGGAGTAAGACGTCCTTGCTCCTGTACTCAAATCCTCTTGCAATGAAGGCCAACATACCACTTGCCTTCCTAACTGCTTGCTGCACTTGTATGTTTGCTTTCACTGACTGGTGCACAAGGACACCCAGGTCCCTCTGTACATCGACACTTTTTGTGTTTCATGCACAAGGGCCCCCAGGTCCCTCTGTACTGCAGCACTTTACAATTTTTCACCATTTAAATTATAATTTGCTTTTCTATTCTTTCTGTCAAAGTGGATAACCTCACATTTTCCCACATTATATTCCATCTGCCAAATTTTTGCCCACTCACTTTATTGAGTCTTGTGAACGTCACATGACTGGCTATGCTCAGAGTGTGCATACATTACAGGTAGCTCATTGTACCCTAGTAGTTCATTGCATCCTGCAACACAACCTTCACAAAACAAAAATATCACATTTACATGGTCAAGAAAGTGTTTGCATGTGCCCTCATCCTCTAATAATGAGATAGCAAGAATCCAGCAGTTGGTTTTTCTTCGTAAAGCTGACTGCAGTGCTTCAAGTTGTCTATATTTAATATTTCCTCGGTGTTCTTCACCAGTATTTGACTTGTTGATTCATTAATCTAGTGGTACGGTAGCATAGCGGTTAATTTATTGGACCAGTAATCCAGAGGCCCCGGACTAATGATCGGCAGACACAAGTTCAAATCCCACCACGGCAGCTGGGGAATTTAAATTCAGTTTATTAAATAAATCTGGAATAAAAAGCCAGTGTCAGTAATGGTGACCATAAAACTACCGGATTGTCGTAAAAACCCATCTGGTTCACTGATTCCCTTTAGGGAAGGAAATCTACCGCCCTTACCCGGTCTGGCCGATATGTGACTCCAGACCCACAGCAATGTGGTTGACTCTTAACTGCCCTCTGAAATGGCCCAGCGAGACACTCAGTTGTATTAAGGCGGCTCACCACCACCTTCTCAAGGGCAATTAGGGACAGGTAATAAATGCCAGCCTTGCCAGCGATGCCCACATCCCAGGAACGAATTTAAAAAGAAATGAATAGCTGTTACAAATTTCTCATCAGAAAAGCCTAAAGTTTTACACTGTTTGAGGTTCCTTCCTTTCCCCTCAATCAACAGAACAAACACACATTATCTGGGTCATTATCACATTGCTGTGTGTGGGAGCTTGCTGTGCTTGAATTAGCTGCCACGTTTCCTACATTACAACAGGGACTAGACTTCAGAAGTGCTTCGTTGGCTGTAAAGTGCTTTGAGACGACCCGTGGTCGTGCAGGGCGCTATGGAAATGCACATTTCTTCCCTCGGCCCAAAGTGTACTCAGCAAACTGGCTCCGTGCTTATTTCAGTAAAGTTGCAGAATTGCCGCAAAGCCTATTGCGGGTAACCCGAGCCATGCTGTTGGCTCCTCTGCGTAAGGCAGGGAGGCGATCAGTTTCTAAGTCTTATCAGTCTGCAAATTGGGCTGAAGTGTGAAATGCTGCAGGGAGCAGTCTCTGGGGGGAGTGAGGACTTGGATCACATTCCTTGGCCTGTTGCAGGAAACCCAGACCCTGTGGTTTGTAATCACCTCAGCACTCCCCCACGTACGCATTGTCTCCAGCTGCACACCCGCCAATAAACACAGCACGATCAAAAGGCCAGTATTCCTTCCGATGGCCAAACCCCCAAAATCTGACATTGCTTTTTGAAAGGGAATTGTTCAGCAAAAAAAAAGGAAAAACTTGCATTAATATAGTGCCTTTTGTGACCACCGGACATCTCAAAGCACTTTACAGCCAATGAATTACTTTTGAAATGTAGTCCCTGTTGTAATGTGGGAAATGCAGCAGCCAATTTGCTCACAGCAAGCTCCCACACAAAGCAACGTAATAATGACCAGATAATCTGTGAGTGATGTTGGTTGAGGGATAAATATTATCCAGGACACCGGAGAAAACTCCCCTGCTCTTCTTCAAAATAGTGCCATGAGATCTTTTACCTCCACCTGTGAGAGCAGGCCTCGGTTTAATGTCTCATCCGAAAGACGGCACCTCCGACAGTGCAGCACTCCTTCAGTACTGCCCCTCCGACAGTGCGGCACTCCCTCAGTACTGCCCCTCCAACAGTGCAGCACTCCCTTAGTACTGCCTCTCCGACGGTGCAGCACTCCCTCAATACTGCCCTATCAACGGTGCAGCACTCCCTCAGTGCGGTGCTCCCTCAGTACTGCCCCTCCGATAGTGCAGCACTCCCTCAATACTGCCCTATCAACGGTGCAGCACTCCCTCAGTGCGGTGCTCCCTCAGTACTGCCCCTCCGATAGTGCAGCGCTCCCTCAGTACTGCCCCTCTGACAGTGCGGCGCTCCCTCAGTACTGCCCCTCTGACAGTGCAGCGCTCCCTCAGTACTGCCCCTCCGACAGTGCAGCACTCCCTTAGTACTGCCCCTCCGACAGTGTAGCACTCCCTCAATACTGCCCTATCAACGGTGCAGCACTCCCTCAGTGCGGTGCTCCCTCAGTACTGCCCCTCCGATAGTGCAGCACTCCCTCAATACTGCCCTATCAACGGTGCAGCACTCCCTCAGTGCGGTGCTCCCTCAATACTGCCCCTCCGATAGTGCAGCGCTCCCTCAGTACCGCCCCTCCGACAGTGCGGCGCTCCCTCAGTACTGCCCCTCCGACAGTGCGGCACTCCCTCAGTACTGCCCCTCCGATAGTGCAGCGCTCTCTCAGTACTGCCCCTCTGACAGTGCGGCACTCCCTCAGCACTGCACTGGGAATGTCAGCCTAGATTTTTGTGGGACTTGAACGCACAACCTTCTGACTCAGAGGTGAGAGTGCTACCACTGAGCCATGGCTGACACATTCTGTATTCTGCAGCGGGTTTTATTTTCCCAGGTTTTATTTTGTTCAGAAGCTGTCATTGGGACGGCCAGATCCCACCAAAAAATAAATCCCCATTCCTCTTCACACTGCATCCGCCACGCAGCGTCGGAGTCTAACCTAGCTCGATAGGCTCTGCGAGGCCCCATTCTGAGCGTGGACATGTCATCGCGCTTTGTGGACAACTGGTCCAATAAGCGGTTTCCTCTCCATCATACAAAGCCCCAGGAGCTGAGGCTAAACAGAAGCCAACCGCTGAGGTCAGAACTTGTTTCTCAGCGGCAAATGCCTTTCTCCTGTCTTGTTACATTACAAACATTTTCCATGAGCGATGATGGTTTTCCTATTAATACCAGCATTGCTCACGGAAGCATGATTGTGAGGTTTAGCTGCAAACTTGGCCTGCCCATTAAAAGCCATAAAAAGAGAGAAAGATTTGCATTTATATAGCGCATTTCACGACCTCATGATGTTCCAAATCGCTTTACAACCAATTAAGGGGATTAAATGTAGTGTCTCCAAATTTGCGGATGACACTAAGTTAGGTGGCAGTGTGAGCTGCGAGGAGGATGCTATGAGGCTGCAGAGTGACTTGGATAGGTTAGGTGAGTGGGCAAATGCATGGCAGATGAAGTATAATGTGGATAAATGTGAGGTTATCCACTTTGGTGGTAAAAACAGAGAGGCAGACTATTATCTGAATGGTGACAGATTAGGAAAAGGGGAGGTGCAACAAGACCTGGGTGTCATGGTACATCAGTCATTGAAGGTTGGCATGTAGGTACAGCAGGCGGTTAAGAAAGCAAATGGCATGTTGGCCTTCATAGCGAGGGGATTTGAGTACAGGGGCAGGGAGGTGTTGCTACTGTTGTACAGGGCCTTGGTGAGGCCACACCTGGAGTATTGTGTACAGTTTTGGTCTCCTAACTTGAGGAAGGACATTCTTGTTATTGAGGGAGTGCAGCGAAGGTTCACCAGACTGATTCCCGGGATGGCGGGACTGACATATCAAGAAAGACTGGATCAACTGGGCTTGTATTCACTGGAGTTCAGAAGAATGAGAGGGGACCTCATAGAAACGTTTAAAATTCTGATGGGTTTAGACAGGTTAGAATCAGGAAGAATGTTCCCAATGTTGGGGAAGTCCAGAACCAGGGGTCACAGTCTAAGGATAAGGGGTAAGCCATTTAGGACCGAGATGAGGAGAAACTTCTTCACCCAGAGAGTGGTGAACCTGTGGAATTCTCTACCACAGAAAGTTGTTGAGGCTAATTCACTAAATATATTCAAAAAGGAGTTAGATGTAGTCCTTACTACTAGGGGGATCAAGGGGTATGGCAAGAAAGCAGGAATGGGGTACTGAAGTTGCATGTTCAGCCATGAACTCGTTGAATGGCGGTGCAGGCTCGAAGGGCCGAATGGCCTACTTCTGCACCTATTTTCTATGTTTCTAAGTACTTTTTGGAGTGTAGTCACTGTTGTAATGTAGGAAACAGGGCAGCCAATTTGCGCACAGCAAGCTCCCACAGACACAATGTGATAATGACCAGATAATGTGTTTTAGTGATGTTGATTGAGGGATAAATATTGGCCCAGGACACCGGGGAGAACTCCCCTGTTCTTTTACGTACACTTTGAGAGGGCCGACGCGGCCTCAGTTTAACATCTCAGCCAAAAGACAGTGCGGCACTCCCTCAGCACTGCCCCTCCGACAGTGCGGCGCTCCCTCAGCACTGCCCCTCCGACAGTGTGGCGCTCCCTCAGTACTGCCCCTCCGACAGTGTGGCGCTCCCTCAGTACTGCCCCTCCGACAATGCGGCGCTCGCTCAGTGCTACCCCTCCGACAGTGCGGCGCTCCCTCAGTACTGCCCCTCCGACAGTGCGGCGCTCCCTCAGTACTGTCCCTCCGACAGTGCGGCACTCCCTCAGTACTGCCCCTCCGACAGTGCGGCACTTCCTCAGTACTGCTCCTCCGACAGTGCGGCACTCCCTCAGTACTGCCCCTCCGACAGTGCAGCACTTCCTCAGTACTGCCCCTCCGACAGTGCGGCACTTCCTCAGTACTGCCCCTCCGACAGTGCAGCACTTCCTCAGTACTGCCCCTCCGACAGTGCGGCACTTCCTCAGTACTGCCCCTCCGACAGTGCAGCACTTCCTCAGTACTGCCCCTCCGACAGTGCAGCACTCCCTCAGTACTGCCCCTCCGACAGTGTGGCACTCCCTCAGTACTGCACTGGAGTGTCAGCCTAGATTTCTGTGCTCAAGTCCCTGGAATGGGGACTTGAACCCACAACCTGCGGACTCAGATGAGGTACTGTCCACTGAGCCATAAGAGTGCTAATATTCCCTGCTAGGAAGTAATCCCAATAGGTAAAACTAGGAAATTATCTAATTTTAAATTCCTACAGTTTGTAAGTTTTACAGTCAGAAGAAAATTGTGTAATGATTGGCATTTTTTGTCAAGTTTGTTTTGAATGTGTAACAAAATGCGGTACTTTGGACCATGACTGACACAAGGTATATGAGACATAGAATCATAGAAACGTACGGTTCAGAATGTGATCTTTTCTTTACATGACACAAACACAGACTACAAAATTGCTCGACAGGATCTTGGTCCTGTGACCTTGTCACGTGATCCTTTTATTGTATCAGCAGTTGCATTACCGTAGTATTCCACAAGGTGGAGCTCTATATTACACAGAAGGAGGCCATTTGGCCGCTCCGGTCTGTGTGGGCCAAAAATGAGCTATCCAACTTAACCCCGCTTTCCGGCTCTTAGTCTGTAGCCCTGTAGGTTACGGCACTTCAGGTGCACATCCAAGTACTTTTTAAATGTGGTGAGGGTTTCTGCCTCTACCACCCTTTCAGGCCGTGAGTTCCAGACCCCCACCACCCTCTGGGTGAAAAAAGTTCTCCTCAACTCCCCTCTAAACCTCCCCCCAATTACTTTAAATCTATTCCCCCTGGTTATTGACCTCTCTGCTAAGGGAAATAGGTCCTACCTATCCACTCTATCTAGGCCCCTCATAATTTTATACACCTCAATTAAATTTCTCCTCAGCCTCCTCTGTTCTAAAGAAAACAACCCCAGCCTATCCAATCTTTCCTCATCGCTAAAATTCTCCAGTTCAGGCAACATCCTGGTAAATCTCCTCTGTACCCTCTCCAGTGCAATCACATCTTTCCTGTAATGTGGTGACTAGAATTCCAGCTGTGGCCTAACTAGCATTTTATACAGTTCCGGCATAACCTCCTTGCTCTTATATTCTATGCCTCGGCTATTAAAGGAAAGCTATTCCATTTGGCTTCTTAACCACCTTATCTACCTGTCCTGCCACCCTCTGGGATCTGTGGTCATGCACAAATAGGTTCCTCTACACTTCTCAGTATCCTGCCATTTATATTGTTGATGGTGGATTTTTCTATATCCCTTTGCAATCTCTTTGCATCCTCCTCACAGCTTCCTTCCCACCTAGCTTTATATCATCAGTCCCCTTATCTAAGCCATTGATATAGATTGTGAATAGCTGGGGCCCAAACACTGATCCTTGCGACACCCCACTAGTTACAGCCTGTCAACCCCAAAATGACCTGTTTATTCCTACTTTCTGTTTTCTGTCGGTTAACATAGAAACATAGAAAATAGGTGCAGGAGTAGGCATTCTGCCCTTCGAGCCTGCACCACCATTCAATAAGATCATGGCTGATCATTCACCTCAGTACCCCTTTCCTGCTTTCTCTCCATACCCCTTGATCCCTTTAGCCGTAAGGGCCATATCTAACTCCCTCTTGAATATATTTAACGAACTGGCCTCAATAACTTTCTGTGGTAGAGAATTCCACAGGTTCACAATTCTCTGGGTGAAGAAGTTTCTCCTCATCTTGGTCCTAATTGGCTCACCCTTTATCCTTAGACTGTGTCCCCTGGTTCTGGACTTCCCCAACATCGGGAACATTCTTCCTGCATCTAACCTGTCCAGTTCCATCAGAATTTTATACGTTGCTATGAGATCCCCTCTCATTCTTCTGAATTCCAGTGAATATAAGCCTAGTCGATCCAGTCTTTCTTCAATCCTCAATCCATGCTGATATATTACCGCCAATTCTGTGAGCCCTAGGGCCCCAAATTCACCGTCCCCGGCTACCGCGGAGTTTGGGCGGTCAATCGAGGTGTCGCCGCGGTCGGGTACTTTTCCCTCCTCGAGCCATATTCAGCTTGGAGAGGATTTGATCGGTGTGCCCTTCCGCCGGAGTAAAGGAAGGTTTCCTGCGGAGAGGGAAGCAGCGTGCGGGCTGTTAGAAAGGGACTACCACAGCGACATTCGCCGAGGAAAAGGTAGGACTTTTCCCGGCAGTGCCCCCACAAGGTTTTCGATGTGGTGCTCGAACGCGACACTGCTGGGGCCCTTTGGTCGGTAAAAAGTTTTATTACTTATTAGTGTTTTTATTTCATTTTCCAGCATGCGCTGTATTTAGCTTTTCATATAATTTCATTAATTGTTTGGCTCCATTAAACCTGCTGAGTGCTGTCAGAGGTTTGCACATACCCCTGTACTTTTGAACAGTTTTCAGGTCTGACTCTTTAGTGGAGACCTGTGGGCTGCAGAGACCTGCTTGGCAGGGTTCACCCTGAGGATGGGAGGAGTGTTGGGAGGGCGACACCTGGTCAGAAGCAGGGCAGCACGCAGGAGAAGGCATCGCCATCAGCACCGTGCTGACGGGCAGCGGGCAAGGGAGGCAGCAGCCGTGATTCGTTCATTCTGCACCAGACCAGTGCGCCCGCCATCTTCACCGGCCCGAATCAGGCTTGTGATTGGCTGCTTGGGGACAAGGGATATCCCCTGTCCACTTGGCTGGTCACTCCGCTGCGGAACCCCAGGACAGCGCCAGAGCATGTGTACAATGATTCTCATTGTGCCACCAGGTGCATCATCGAGCAGTGCATAGGCATCCTTAAGCAGAGGTTCCGGTGCCTAGACCATTCTGGTGGCACCTTGCAGTACTCTCCTCAACGGGTCTCCATAATTGTCGTGGTCTGCTGCTGGCTGCACAATCTGGCCATCTTGAGGGGACAGTCGCTGGAGGTTGAGCCAGCAGTACCACCTGAGGAGGAGGAGGATCCCCGTCGCCCCAGAGCTAGGAGGCGTAGACCCATCACCACCCTGGAAGGGCCAGGTGCAGACTGGCCAGCACGCTCCTGGGAGGGTGAGTCCTCACACATATATGGAGGTGCCTGACACCTCCCCTGCAATCTCCCTCCATGCATTATGTACTGGCAGTCTGCCAGGTCTCCCCACATCAGGAAACAGTATTCTTCTTCTGTTCCCCCACACCCGTCCATCAGTGTCTCCAGCTCCCTATCAGTGAACCTGTTGGCTCTCCTTGCCCCTCTTACACCAGCCATCCTTCCAACCGCCTTCCCCCCTTAGGGCCTTGCTGCAAGCCAAGGCTTTTAAAAAGGTCAGGGAGCAGCAAGCTCATTAGAAACCCTTACCGGCATGCTGAATTTCTCAGTGGTGATAACACTCAAATTAAGACAGCCACACCACTGAAAAATCCATTTTGGAAGGGTTCGTTAGCGCTGGAACTCATTTGTTCACTTTTGGAGCTGAATATAGGGTGGCCCAGCCAGGAAACATTTCGGCGCTAATGGCCACAAAAAGCTTGGGGGAGCACCAGCTTTCCAGCGGGACTGAATTTTGGGCCCTAATCTTGTATAACAACCTCTTGTGGGGCACCTTGTTGAAGGTCTTCTGAAAGTGCAAATATACTACTTCTACCAGTTCCCCCTTATCTACCCTCAGAATCAAGGAAGACTTGCTTCCACTCTTAAAATGAGTCCTTAGGTGGCTGAACAGTCCAATACGAGAGCCACAGTCCCTGTCACAGGTGAGACAGATAGTCGTTGAGGGTAAGAGAGGGTGGGACAGATTTGCCGCACGCTCTTTTCACTGCCTGCGTTTGATTTCTGCATGCTCTCGGCGATGAGACTGACTCGAGGTGCTCAGCGCCCTCCCGGATGCACTTCCTCCACTTAGGGACTCCCAGGTGTCGGTGGGGATGTTGCATTTTATCAGGGAGGCTTTGAGGGTGTCCTTGTAACGTTTCCTCTGCCCACCTTTGGCTCGCTTGCCGTGAAGGAGTTCCGAGTAGAGCGCTTGCTTTGGGAGTCTCGTGTCTGGCATGTGGACAATGTGGCCTGCCCAACGGAACTGATCAAGTGTGATCAGTGCTTCGATGCTGGGGATGTTGGCCTGGTCGAGGACGCTGATGTTAGTGTGAGTGTCCTCCCAGGGGATTTGTAGGATCTTGCGGAGTCATCGTTGGTAATTTTTTCCAGCGACTTGAGGTGTCTACTGTACATGGTCCATGGCTGAGCCATACAGGAGGGCGGGTATTACTACAGCCCTGTAGACCATGAGCTTGGTGGTAGTTTTGAGGGCCTGGTCTTCGAACACTCTTTTCCTCAGGAGGCTGGAGGCGGTGTTGAATCTCGTTGTCAATGTCTGCTCTTGTTGATAAGAGGCTCCCGAGGGATGGGAAATGGTCCACTAACTGGCCTATAATTCCTCTTTCTCGCCTTCCTTTCTTGAATAACGGGTTTACATTTGCTACCTTCCAATCCACAGGCCTGTTCTAGGATCTAGGGATTTCTGGAAGATGACAACCAATGCACCCACTATCTCTGCAGCCACCACTTTTAGAACCCTAGGATGTGGATGTAGGCCGTCAGGTCCAGGGATTTATTGGCTTTTTGTCCCGTTCATTTCTCCAGTACTATTTCTTCACTACTATTAATTACTTTAAGTTACTTGCTCTCATTAGACACTTGGCTCCCTACAATTTCCGGTACGTTCTTTGTGTGATGGGAGAGACTAAATATTTTTTTAATGTCTCTGCCATTTCCTTATTGTTCATTATAATTTTTCCTGGCTCTGCCGAGATACGTCAAGATAAATTAAGGTATTGTGGAAGGAAATCTCCGAGAATAATTTGACCTCTGTTAGGGTTAAAGGTATTTGAAAATTGCCCGAGTGTTAATTCTTGGAGTGGATTTAATTTCTTCTGCCTTGTAATAAAAAAAAAACATAATTAATGTTAAGCAAACAGAGGCTGAAACAAAGTGAAGTTTAATTGTATGGACAAGGGAATTTTGCAGACTGAAAGGAGCTCATTAGAAGGATGAAAGTAGCCAGTGTTACGATGTTGGGCCGTTTTACTCTGTCGGAGGCAGGGGCAGATTTTCTCCGTGTGGAGTCTGCAATGCGATGTCTGGACCTGCCAATACACCATTTAAAAAATATTACCAGCAAAACCCCCAACCCGTGAAATTGCACATGGCACATCAGCAAACGTACTATTTTAAACAGGTAGAACATTATACCATACAGTAATGTACCTGAAGGAAAGAATATTGCCAGGCTACGGGGAACGGGCGGGGGAGTGGGACTGGCTGAAGTGCTCTTGCAGAGAGCCGGCATGGGCTCGACAGGCCGAATAGTCTCCCTCTGTGCCGTAACCGTTCTGTGGGGGTTGAAATTCATTATCGCCCCGGCTTGGGGGGGCCGGTAACATCTGGGAGGTACAAAAGCCCCGCCCCGTTCGATCAATATGGGTTACCGCTCCCGAAAGGAAAGTGGCGCGGTAACTGGGCGCGTGGGCTGGTTGGTAGGGCTTGCCTTCGTTGGCCGAGGCATGGGGTGCAGGGGCGGGGAGCGTGTGTAGGCCACTAGTTGGGCCATAGCGTGGGGTACAGGAGCGGGGAGGATGTGTAGGCCACTAGTTGGGCCATAGCGTGGGGTACAGGAGCGGGGAGGATGTGTAGGGCTCTAGTTGGGCCATAGCGTGGGGTACAGGAGCGGGGAGGATGTGTAGGGCTCTAGTTGGGCCATAGCGTGGGTACAGGAGCAGGGAGTGTGTGTAGGGCACTAGTTGGGCCATAGCGTGGGTACAGGAGCAGGGAGTGTGTGTAGGGCACTAGTTGGGCCATAGCGTGGGGTACAGGAGCAGGGAGTGTGTGTAGGGCACTAGTTGGGCCATAGCGTGGGGTGCAGGAACAGGGAGCATGTGTAGGGCACTAGTTGGGCCATGGCGTGGGGTACAGGAGCGGGGAGGATGTGTAGGGCACTAGTTGGGCCATAGCGTGGGTACAGGAACAGGGAGCATGTGTAGGGCACTAGTTGGGCCATAGCGTGGGGTACAGGAGCGGGGATCGCAGCCGTGACCCGGCGAAGAAACCGCATCAGGAGCGGCAACGAAAAGGTACTTTTTTTCCCCTGTACTCGGCCACCTCCCAGTTAATGTCGGCCCCGGTAACAGCCGGCCGCCCGATACATGAGCCCGGCAGCTGTCGGTGTTTTTCCCCGGTGCAGGGGTCGAAGGCCAATTTCGGGGCCGGGGCGACGCACGACTTCCGGGCACATGAATCAGGAAGGCCAATGGAATGTTGGCCTTTATTGCAAGGGGGATGGAGTATAAAAGCAGAGAAGTACAGGGTATTGGTGAGGCCACACCTGGAGTACTGCGTGCAGTTTTGGTCTCCATATTATTGGAGGCTGTTCAGAGAAGGTTCACTCGGCTGATTCCGGAGATGAGGGGGCTGTCTTATGAAGAAAGGTTGGACCTATACTCATTGGGTTTCAGAAGAATGAGAGGTGATCTTATTGAAATGTATAAGATTCTTAGGGGGCTTAACAGGGTTGATGTAGAGAGGATGTTTCCCCTCGTGGGGGAATCTAGAACTAGGGGGCATAGTCTCAAAAAGATGAGGAGGAATTTCTTCTCTCTCAGGGTCGTAAATCTGTGGAATTCTCTGCCCCAGAGAGCTGTGGAGGCTGGGTCATTGAATATATTTAAGGCGGAGATAGACAGATTTTTGAATGATAAGGGAGTAAAGGGTTATGGGGAGAGGGCGGGGAAGTGGAGCTGAGTCCATGATCAGATCAGCCATGATCTTATTGAATGGCGGAGCAGGCTCGAGGGGCCGTATGGCTGACTCCTGCTCCTATTCCTTATGTTGCCAGCGCTGTGTCCAGGCGGTAAGACATGTGCTCCCGTTAGAACGGGAGACGTTTATGCAACGAATTTTTAGCCCATGACGGCGGTACCACAGGTAATGGCAGAAGTATTGAATAACTACTTCACCCCAGTTTTTAAAGTAAAGAAGGTAATGAAATAGACACTTCACTAGACAAAACGCTTAAAAAGAATATCAATACAGCTGGGATAGAAAGGGAGAAAATAATTGACAAATTAGCAAAACTAAAAGAGGATAAATCCACATGCACTCCCGCATACTTAAAGAAATTAGGGAGAAGATAACAGAGGCCTTGTGTGTGTGTGTGTGTATATATATATTTTTTTGTATATGTGTGTATGTGTACATATATGTATATAATATGGATTGTGCCAGAGGACTGGGCGTCGTCTAATGTTGTTCCTATATACAAAAAGGGAGATAGAACAAAATCTGGGAACTGTAGGCCAACCAGCTTAACGTCCGTGATAGGATAGATCCTGGAATCTTTACTGAAAGAAGTGATAGAAGAGCATCTGGAGACAGAAAATATAATGAAAAATAGTCTGCATGGATTCTGAAAGGCCAAGTTATGCTTAACTAACCTGACCGAATTCTTTGAAGAGGTAATGGATCGAGTAGACAAGGGTAATGCAGTCGGTGTCACATACTTGGATTTTCAGAAGGCCTTTGATAAGTACTCCACGGTAGCCTCACAACAAAGCTAAGGGCATGTGGAGTTGGGACAAATAGCTGAATGGATAGCATGTGGCTAAAAAATAATAGAAAGCAGGGAGTAGGGCGAAGAGTAGTTATTCAGATTGGAGGAAGGGAGAAAGCGATATTGCACAAGGGTCGGTGTTGGGACCACTGTTTTTCATAACCACTGGAGCACATTAATTTAGGCTGACACTCCCAGTGCTGTGCTGAGGGAGTGCAGTGCAGAGGGAGTGCTGCACTGTCGGAGGGGCAGTACTGAGAGAGTGCTGCACTGTCGGAGGGGCAGTACTGAGGGAGTGCCGCACTGTCGGAGGGGTAGTACTGAGAGAGTGCTGCACTGTTGGAGGGGCAGTACTGAGGGAGTGCTGCACTGTCGGAGGGGCAGTACTGAGGGAGTGCCGCACTGTCGGAGGGGCAGTACTGAGGGAGCGCCGCACTGTCGGAGGGGCGGTACTGAGGGAGTGCTGCACTGTCGGAGGGGCGGTACTGAGGGAGTGCTGCACTGTCGGAGGGGCAGTACTGAGGGAGTGCTGCAATGTCGGAGGGGCAGTACTGAGGGAGCACCGCACTGTCGGAGGAGCGGTACTGAGGGAGTGCTGCACTGTCAGAGGGGCAGTACTGAGGGAGTGCTGCACTGTCGGAGGGGCAGTACTGAGGGAGCGCCGTACTGTCGGAGGGGCAGTACTGAGGGAGCACCGCACTGTCGGAGGTGCCATCTTTCGGATGAGACGTTAAACCGAGGCTCCGTCTGCTCTCTGAGGTGGACATAAAAGATCGCATGGCACTATTTCGAAGATGAGCAGGGGAGTTTTCCCCGGTGTCCTGGGGCCAATATCCTTCAATCACTAAAACAGATGATCTGGTCATTATCACATTGCTGTGTGTGGGAGCTTGCTGTGCGCAAATTGGCTGCTGTGTTTCCCACATTATAAAAGTGATTACTCTCCAAAAAGTACTTCATTGGTTGTAAAGCGCTTTGAGATGATTGGTGGTTGTGAAAGGCGCTGTATAAATGCAGGCCTTTTTCATAAGTTACATTAATGATTTGGACTTGGGAGCAAGTAACTCCACATCAAAATTTGCAGATGACACCAAACTGGGGGTATAGCTCACACTGAGGAAGAATACAACATAATGCAAGAACTCATTAGGAAACTTACAGACTGGGAAGCTAAATGGCAAATGAATGTAAACTTAGATAAATGTGGGGCGATGCACTTTGGTAGGAAAAATAAAACCATCGCCGACACCTTAGAAAATAAGAGACTAAATGGGGTAGAAGGGCAAAGGGATCGAGAGATACAGATGAACTGTTATGTCTGTAATGCACCTATGAATGACTCCACGAGACCTTGGTCCTTTATTCGTAACTCCAGAGTGAGGGACAAGCATGGTGGGCAGACTTTTATACTGGGCCCTGCACACCTATGCAGGTGACCCTCAGTTCTCCCACAGCAGTGCCCTCTGGTGGACAGCCTCTGCCACAGGGGCAGGAAACCCCGGTCTCCACCAGTTGCATCCTCTAGTGGTGCCAGCATAGTATATACACAGTGTAAACCTTATGGATAGTACATCAGGTAACAAGTCTCCATCTTATGCAACTATACAGTGACTACACAGAGAGTATATCTACAGTCTGCATATATAACATGAACTAATTATTAAAAGCACCACCTTGGAGGTGAAAAAATTCTATGTATCACTATCAATCATCATTTAGAAAGTCACGGATTAATCAAGGGATTAATTAGTCAACGGGGATTTGTTAAGGAAAGGTTGTGTCTGACTAACTCGTTTGAATTTTTTGGGGAGGTAACCAGGAGGGTCGATGAGGGCAGTGTGTATGATGTAGTGTATATAGATTTTAGCAAGGCTTTGACAAGGTCCCACATGGCAGGCTGGTCACGAAGGTTAAAGCCCATGGGATCCAGGGCAAAGTGGCAAGTTGGATCCAAAATTTGCTCAGAGGCAAGAAGCAGAGGGTAATGGTTGATGGGTGTTTTTGTGACTGGAAAGCTGTTTCCAGTGGGGTTCCGTAGGGTTCAGTGCTTGGTCCCTTGCTTTTTGTGGTATATATCAATGATTTGGACTTAAATGTTGGGGGTATGATTAAGAAGTTTGCAGATGATACTAAAATAGGCTGTGTGGGCGATAATGAAGAAAGCTGCGGACTGCAGGAAGATATTAATGTACTGGTTAGGTGGGCAGAACAGTGGCAAATGGGATTCAATCCGGATAAGTGTGAGGTAATGCCTTTGGGGAGGGCTAACAAGGCAAGGGAATACACATTAAATGGTAGGACACTGAGAAGTGTAGAGGAACAAAGGGATCTTGGAGTGCAGGTCCACAGATCCCTGAAGGTAGCAGGCCAGGTAGATAAGGTGGTTAAGAAGGCATACGGAATGCTTGCCTTTATTAGCCGAGGCATAGAATACAAGAGCAGGGGGATTATGCTATATAAAATACTGGTTAGGCCACAGCTGGAGTACTGCGTGCCGTTCTGGTCACCACATTACAGGAAAGATGTGATTGCACAGGAGAGGGTACAGAGGAGATTTATAAGAATGTTGCCTGGACTGGAGAATTTTAGCTATGAGGAAAGATTGGATAGGCTGGGGTTGTTTTCTTTGGAACAGAGGAGGCTGAGGGGAGATTTAATTGATGTGTATAAAATTATGAGGGGCCTGGATAGAGTGGATAGGATGGACCTATCTCCCTTGGCAGAGGGTCAACAACCAGGGGGCATAGATTTAAAGTAATTGATAGAAGGTTTAGAGGGGAGTTGAGGAGAACTTTCTTCACCCAGAGGGTGGGGGGGTCTGGAACTCGCTGCCTGAAAGGGTGGTAGAGGCAGAAAACCTCACCATGTTTAAAAAGTACTTGGATGTGCACTTGAAGTGCCGAAACCTACAGGGCTACGGACCGAGAGCTGGAAAGTGGGATTAGGCTGGGTAGCTCTTTGTCGGCCGGCAAGGACACGATGGGCCGAATGGCCTCCTTCCGTGGTGTAAATATCTATAATTCTAGACTCCGCTGTTGACAAAGGGCGTGCACTTCACATTGTAAATGCCAAAGATTGCTGTTGTGCTTATAACAAGGGCATGATTGAAATATCGAGCTATTTGTAGCCTGATTTCCAAAAGGCTGGCCTGGCCCATGTCGAAAGAGCAAATCAGTGGAATTGACATGGTTTCTAAGGGCTGTTGTCCATGGATAGACACAGATTGCTCAGACAGGGTGCGGTTCTCAAAGCACTAGTGTTTTCGAGCCGACAACTAGTAACCCTGAAATCCTATTGTGTGTTCCATTGTGCTGGTACATGAAGGCCCGTGTATAAATAAACCATATTCCTGCACCTACGAACAGTTCATTTGTGGTTTGACATATTGAATTGATCCCTGGAATGAGTGGGTTGTCCAATGAAAGAAAGATTTGGATTTATATAGCGCCTTTCACGACCACTGGACGTCTCAAAGCTCTTTGCAGCCAATGAAGTACTTTAGGGTAGATTGAGTCGATACTCTCTGGAGTTTAGAAGAATGAGAGGTGATCTCATTGAAACATACAAGACTCTGAGGGGGATTGACAGGGTAGATGCTGAGAGGATGTTTCCCCCGGGCTGGGGAGTCTCGAACCAGGGGTCACAGTCTCAGGATAAGGGGGCGGTCATTTAGGACTGAGATGAGGAGGAATTTCTTCACTCAGAGGGTGGTGAATCTTTGGAATTCTCTGCCCCAGAGGGCTGTGGATGCTGAGTCGTTGAGTATATTCAAGGCTGAGATCGATAGATTTTTGGACTCTCGGGGGATCGGGTGGGAAAGTGGAGTTGAGGTCGAAGATCAGCCGTGATCTTATTGAATGGCGGAGCAGGCTCGAGGGGCCGAATGGTCGACTCCTGCTCCTAATTCTCATGTTCTTAAAGAAGGTGCATTGTATTTCTTTGTGCAAGAGGCCTCCCAATTCATTGTCATAATGAACAGGTCATATGTACAAGTCCATGTGGGTGTATCTTTTGGAGAAGCTAAGCCACAGAACCACCCACACAAGTTTTTCCCTGATTTATTAAACTCAAAATTATAAAGAGCAGCAACCAGGATTTATGATCTCATTTCTGTCTCAAAACAAAAAAAGATTGTTTTAATTGAGTGCTTGTTTTTCTTTCAGTCTGATCTGACTGCGCTGAGCACCACTCCCTGTAGGCCAGCGCGTGATTTGCTGGATAAATAAGGGAGGAAAGGACATCTTGTGATCCGAATCTGGGATTGGACTCGATGGGGATGGATTTCTGCAGAAGTTCTCCCTAAACGCTGGCGTAGGAACTGAAAAAAATTCCCCACTGTGATATTATGGCACAAACGCTTGACTCATTCATATCGAATTCTGCGCTCCGCTATTCTAATGGAGCATTTACTCACTTGAAATAGCAGAGCGAAATCTGATGCAAGTGTGTTAAACGTCCCAGTGATATAGCCAACATTCAATTCCACCCTATAATGCTTACTCATGCTCCCAACACTGCAGCCCCAGGTTATCCTATCAAATTATACCATCTACAAGATGCACTGCAGCAACTCGCCAAGGCTTCTTCGGCAGCACCTCCCAAACCCGCGACCTCTACCACCTAGAAGGACAAGGGCAGCAGGTGCATGGGAACACCACCACCTCCACGTTCCCCTCCCAGTCACATACCATCCTGACTGGGAAATATATCGGCCGTTCCTTCATCGTCACTGGGTCACAATCCTGGAACTCCCTCCCTAACAGCACTGTGGGAGCACCTTCACCACACGGACTGCAGCGGTTCAAGAAGGCGGCTCACCACCACCTTCTCAAGGGGCAATTAGGGATGGGCAATAAATGCTGGTCTTGCTAGCGACGCCCACATCCCAGGAACTAATTAAAAAGTCAATCAAATCTAAAAAATTAACTGAAAAGAAGACATGCTCTCTCACTCCTTTTTGCTCCCTAAACATGAAGGTGATGACTTACCCTGGGGTTCCACTGGCAACAATGCCCCTCCAGTTAGTCACCAAAATGAGGCGCTCCCTCAGTACTGCCCCTCCGACAGAGCAGCACTCCCTCAGCACTGCCCCTCCGACAATGCGGTGCTCCCTCAGTACTGCCCCTCCGACAGTGCGACGCTCCCTCAGTACTGCCCCTCCGACAGTGCGGCACTCCCTCAGCACTGCCCCTCCGACAGTGCAATGCTCCCTCAATATTGCCCCTCCAACAGTGCGATGCTCCCTCAGTACTGCCCCTCCAACAGTGCAGCGCTCCCTCAGTACTGCACTGGGAGTGTCAGCCTAGATTTTTGTGCTCAAGTCCCTGAAGTGGGACTTGAACCCATAACCTTCTGACTCAGAGGCGAGGGTGCTGCCCACTGAGCCACGGCTGACACATAAGAAGATTAGCTGCAGGCACCGCTGGGATTGGAAGCCTGGATTCCATGATGACAAGGCCGGTGATTTAAACACTGAGTTTATGTGATGGTGATCTGCATGACCATGTTGTAACCCTATCCTCCCTATTCCTATGCATTTGATATGTCAGGTGGATCCCAGTTATGAGGCTCTTAGATGCACCGTAACCTTCAGGAAACACCTCGTGTTTACGGTTTTCTGAAACAAAGCCCCAGAAACATTCCTCACCCTTTGTAAGGCGGCCCTCTCCAAGATGCTTTGCGTCTTGTCTCTGATCACTGTTCTGTAACGCTGGCCTGCTCGCTGTCTCAGTAGGTGTGTGTTTTTTACATTACTGAGGGTAATAATTTTATAGTTAGCGTCATGTCAGCTGAACTATTAAACTCAGCACTCAGGAAGCAGACCGAATATTAAACCATTTTATCGAATTCCTTTGGACCTCGTCAACACTCAATTTCTCAAAGGCAATTATTGTGTCATCGGCAATTATTGCATTCTTTCCATTACTGGATCTTTACAGTAATGTTTAACGGGAACACTGCAGATTGACTTGTCTCACTGTCTCCTGCTTCTGTTCGGTATGATTCTGCGATTCTGTTGCCGGGATATGGGGGAAGAGCGGGGGAGTGGATTGCTCTTCGAAAGGACCGGCGCGGACTCGATGGGTTGAATGGCCTCCCTCTGTGCTGTACGATTCTAGGATTGTATTGTGTTGGAGTTGAATGAGAAATGCTGCTAGCAACTCAAGTGTCTACCACCAACGATGTCTCCGCAAGATCCTACAAATCCCCTGGGAGGACAGACGCACCAACATCAGTGTCCTCGACCAGGCCAACATCCCCAGCATCGAAGCACTGACCACACTCGACCAGCTCCGCTGGGCGGGCCACATTGTCCGCATGTCCCCCAGACACGAGACTCCCAAAGCAAGCGCTCTACTCGGAACTCCTACACGGCAAGCGAGCCCCAGGTGGGCAGAGGAAATGTTACAAGGGACCACCCTCAAAGCCTCCCTGATAAAGTGCAACATCCCCACCGACACCTGGGAGTCCCTGGCCAAAGACCGCCCTAAGTGGAGGAAGTGCATCCGGGAGGGCGCTGAGCACCTCGAGTCTCGTCGCCGAGAGCATGCAGAAACCAAGCGCAGGCAGCGGAAGGAGCGTGCGGCAAACCAGTCCCACCCTCCCCTTCCCTCAACCACTGTCTGTCCCACCTGTGACAGGGACTGTGGTTCTCGTATTGGGCTGTTCAGCCACCTGAGAACTCACTTTAAGAGTGGAAGCAAGTCTTCCTCGATTCCGAGGGACTGCCTGTGATGATGATAGTTGGAGACTGAACCTTTGGACAGTCACACTGCAGTAACACTGATAAACGGAGCGGTGAGTGGCGGGCGGGGTGATGTGGGACAGCCCCGGGAGACACTGGGATAGGGTGGACCAGAGCGTCCCCGACACCATCCTCATATCAGCGGGTATTTGATGTAGAACGTCGCCTGTACAAAGGTCCAGCCATAGACGTTATAAACTGGGAGAGTGGATTATGGGCTGACAACTGAGTCACAATCTCCGAGAGCGGGAACCCGATACAGTAGAGATTTTGAATAAGATGATGTTTGAGTCACTGAGGTTTCAAGCTTGGATCAGATAGCAATCATAATAACATAAGAAATAGGAGCAGGAGTCGGCCATTCGGCCCCTCGAGCCTGCTCTGCCATTCAATAAGATCACGGCTGATCTGATCATGGTCTCAACTCCACTTCCCCGCCCGCTCCCCATAACCCTCGACTCCCTTATCGTTCAAAAATCTGTCTATCTCCACCTTAAACATATTCAAGGCGTAGCTATTCATTAGAAGATGGGTTCTGCTCTTCCCATTATTCTGTAAACCTCTTTTCTCTCTTTCTTTCTCTTCTCTCCTCTAATTCACTGCCTTCCTCTTCTCTCTCTCTCTCTATCTCTGCCCCTCCCTGTGCCTTCTGCGCATGTGTGGATGACCCCTGACCTCCGAAACGCGGGAAAACCAGTCACCAAGAAAAACAAATCGCATGTGCAGAAGGCCGTTGCTAGGGAAGCATTTGCCTCCCACACCGCTGACCATTTGCTGGGCCCACATAACATTGCTGGCCATTTACTGGGCACCATGTAACATCGCTGACCGTTTACTGGCCCACATAACATCGCTGACCATTTACTGGCCCACATAACATCGCTGACCGTTTACTGGCCCACATAACATCGCTGACCATTTACTGGCCCACATAACATCGCTGACCATTTACTGGACCCACATAACATCGCTGACCGTTTACTGGGCCCACGTAACATCGCTGACCATTTACTGGCCCACATAACATCGCTGACCATTTACTGGCCCACATAACATCGCTGACCATTTACTGGACCCACATAACATCGCTGACCGTTTACTGGGCCCACGTAACATCGCTGACCATTTACTGGCCCACATAACATCGCTGACCATTTACTGGACCCACATAACATCGCTGACCGTTTACTGGGCCCACGTAACACCGCTGGCCATTTACTGGGCCCACGTAACACCGCTGACCATTTGCTGGGCCCACGTTACATCGCTGACGTTTTGCATCACCCATTTCACATCGCTGGCCTATCGCCGAGTGAAAAATCCCGATCCAAAAACTGGACGATGTTCCAGCGATCGATAAGGCTGACACATCGGCCGTCGCTGGAACATCGCCCATTTTTTGGATCGCAATAGCCAGCAAAAAGTGGAAAGTCTAGCCCATTGGTTTCGGCAGATATACGGCACAGATACAGGTCATTCGGCCCAACCAGTCCATGCTGGCGTTTATGCTCCACTCGAGCCTCCTCCCGTCTTTCCTCATCTAAATCTATCCGACATGTGCTTCCACAGACGGTGCAAAACAGTCAGTCACTTATATCAGTAACTCGTGATAACAGCACCAGAGAAACTCACTGAGATCAATTTAGCTCAACATCTGGTTTAAAATGTGTGAGGTCTGTGTCATTTCTTTTTTTTTTAAACTCACAGGAGTGCAAGTTCAAAAGTTATTGTAAATACTGGGAGAGGCGGCACTGTTAGACATCTGCCTGTAATTACATCTGTAGGCTTACATTCCAGCCGTACCGTACAGAGTGATGCCTTATATTTAAAATAACACACCCGAGCAATGCTCAGCGACTGAACTTGCTGCAACAGTTCATGCTTTGAAGACAACAGGGAGGCTGGAGAGGGAACGGTTAGTTTGCAAGGACAGAGGGGCCGAGAGCAATTTTCTCGCTAAGCTGCAAGGCCCACATGGCGTCTGGAGGTCCCGCGCAGGCTTTTATATGTCAGCCGTGGCTCAGTGGGCAGCAGCCCCGCCTCTGGGTCAGTAGGTTGTGGGTTCAAGTCCCACTCCAGGGACTGGAGCACAAAATTCTAGGTTGATACTCCAGGGCAGGGTTGAGGGAGCGCCGCACTGTCGGAGGGGCAGTACTGAGGGAGCGCCGCACTGTCGGAGGGGCAGTACTGAGGGAGCGCCGCACTGTCGGAGGGGCAGTACTGAGGGAGCGCCGCACTGTCGGAGGGGCAGTACTGAGGGAGCGCCGCACTGTCGGAGGGGCAGTACTGAGGGAGTGCCGCACTGTTGGAGGGGCGGTACTGAGGGAGCGCCGCACTGTCGGAGGGGCAGTACTGAGCGAGCACTCCACTGTCGGAGGGGCAGTACTGAGGGAGCACCGCATTGTCGGAGGGGCAGTACTGAGGGAGTACTGCACTGTCGGAGGGGCAGTACTGAGGGAGTGCTGCACTGTCGGAGAGGCAGTACTGAGGGAGTACTGCACTGTCGGAGGAGCAGTACTGAGGGAGCGCCGCACTGTCGGAGGGGCAGTACTGAGGGAGCACCGCATTGTCGGAGGGGCAGTGCTGAGCGAGTGCTGCACTGTCGGAGGGGCAGTACTGAGGGAGCACCGTATTGTCGGAGGGGCAGTACTGAGGGAGCGCCGCACTGTCGGAGGGGCAGTACTGAGGGAGCACTGCATTGTCGGAGGGGCAGTACTGAGGGAGCGCCGCACTGTCGGAGGGGCAGTACTGAGGGAGCGGCACACTGCCAGAAGTGCCGTCTTTCAGCTGAGACATTAATCCGAGGCCCCGTCTGCTCTCTCAGGTGGATGTAAAAGATCCCATGGCACTATTTTGAAGAAGAGCAGGGGAGTTCTCCCCGGTGTCCTGGGGCCAATATTTATCCCTCAACCAACATCACTAAAACAGATTATCTGCTCATTATCACATTGCTGTGTGTGGGAGCTTGCTGTGCGCAAATTGGCTGCTGCGTTTCCCACATTACAACAGTGACTTCAAAAAGTACTTCATTGGCTGTAAAGCGCTTTGGGACGCCCGATGGCCGTGAAAGGCGCTATATAAATGCAAGTCTTTCTTGAACTGCAAGAGCAAAGCTTGAGCACTTATGACTGGGTCTGTTGTAAAATGCTAGTTTTTAATCTGTCGTTGGGTTCTGTGTTGACACTGACAGTCTGCAGGTTCCGGGCCATCGTGTTGTATGAGAATCCTGTGGATCAAACCGGAAGCTCCAGAAATATCAGCTGCAACGAAACCGCTTTGATCACTTCGTGTCGGTGAATATATAACCCCTGGCCCCCCACCCGCTCACCCTCCCAAAAACACTGTGACTATTTGCAGTGCGTTTTTTCTGTGCCTGTGTCCTCTGGACTCCGCCAGACTCCTCGGACCCCAAACCGGACATGGAGCCCCGCCAAAATGTCCCATTGAAAAGCCGGTGATTGGTCTTCTAGAATTCTTTGAGGATGTAATTGGTAGAGTGGACAAGGGAGAACCAGTGGATGTGGTGTATTTGGACTTTCAAAAGGCTTTTGACAAGGTCCCACACAAGAGATTGGTGTGCAAAATTAAAGCACATGGTATTGGGGGTAATGTACTGACGTGGATAGAGAACTGGTTGGCAGACAGGAAGCAGAGAGTCGGGATAAACGGGTCCTTTTCAGAATGGCAGGCAGTGACTAGTGGGGTACCGCAAGGTTCAGTGCTGGGACCCCAGCTATTTACAACATATATTAATGATTTAGATGAGGGAATTGAGTGTAATATCTCCAAGTTTGCAGATGACACTAAGCTGGGTGGCGGTGTGAGCTGCGAGGAGGATGCTAAGAGGCTGCAGGGTGACTTGGACAGGTTAGGTGAGTGGGCAAATGCATGGCAGATGCAGTATAATGTAGATAAATATGAGGTTATCCACTTTGCTGACAAAAACAGGAAGGCAGAATATATTTGAATGGTGAAAAGGGGAGGTGCAACGAGACCTGGGTGTCATGGTACATCAGTCATTGAAAGTTGGCATGCAGGTACAGCAGGTGGTGAAGAAGGCAAGTGGTATGTTGGCCTTCATAGCTAGGGGATTTGAGTATACTGCAGTTGTACAGGGCCTTGGTGAGGCCACATCTTGAATATTGTGTACAGTTTTGGTCTCCTAATCTGAGGAAGGACATTCTTGCTATTGAGGGAGTGCAGTGAAGGTTCACCAGACTGATTCCTGGGATGGCAGGACTGACATATGAAGACAGACTGGATTGACTAGGCTTATATTCACTGGAGTTTAGAAGAATGAGAGGGGATCGCATAGAAATATATAATAAAATTCTGACTGGACAGGACAGGTTAGATGCAGGAAGAATGTTCCCGATGTTGGGGAAGTCCAGAACCAGGGATCACAGTCTAAGGATAAGGGGTAAGCCATTTAGGACCGAGATGAGGAGAAACTTCTTCACTCAGAGAATTGTGAACCTGTGGAATTCTCTACCACAGAAAGTTGTTGAGGCCAGTTTGTTAGAAATATTCAAAAGGGAGTTAGATGTGGCCCTTACGACTAAAGGGATCAAGGGGTATGGAGAGAAAGCAGGAAAAGGGTACTGAGGGAATGATCAGCCATGATCTTATTGAATGCTGGTGCAGGCTCGAAGGGCCGAATGGCCTACTCCTGCACCTATTTTCTATGTTTCTATGTCTGTGTGGGATCTCCAAATCCTCGCATGGGAACCAACAACTTGTATTTATATAGCGCCTTTAACGTAGTAAATCGTCCCAGGGCGCTTCACAGCAGTGTTATATGACAAAACAAATAAATTTAACACTGAACCACATTAGAAAAAATTAGCGCAGGTGACCAAAAGCTTGGTCAAAGAGGTCGGTTTTAAGGAGCGTGTTGAACGAGGTAGAGAGGCGGAGAGGTTTAGGGAGAGAGCTCCAGAGCTTGGGGCCCAGGTAACAGAAGGCACGGCCACCGATGGTGGAGTGATTATAATCAGGGATGGTCAGGAGGGCAGGATTTGAGGAAACATTCAGTGGAACTAACTGGATTACTCTCCAGAAGAACGGGCACAGACTCGATGGGCCGAATGGCCTCTTTCTGTGCTATTCTCTGATTCTATGCAGCTGACGCCTATTTTAAAAGACCAAATTCAATGTGACGGAAACAATGAGGTTCCTGTCTTGCTTTGTGAAACGCAGGATTAGCTCTGTGCTTGAAAATGCCTCGGATTAAAAGAAGATTCTTTTTTTAAACATGAATCTTATCTTTGTGCATAATTTGAATTACATTAGGTGCATGGCTGGGAGCGGCGGGGAGAGGGGAAAAAAGAGGCGTTTAGGGCAAGATGTGTCTTCTCCTTCAAAGCATTTTTGAGTTAAAGCGCTTGGAATGTCTTGGGAACCTCCCACTGTGTGTAGAAACATGCAGCTGTGACTGAACATCAGCGTACCTTCCTCATTCACTCATCCCTCAGACCTTGAAGTCTGCCATCCTCCTCGTGAGCTCTCTATGCTTCTCTTTGTCACTAAATTATAGTGTGTGGGTCCGAACTTGTCGGATCGCACCCAGCCCCATTTTAAATTACACTTGCATTTCAGGTGATGAGGGATTTAGCCAAACCCCATACTTTGCCAGATTTGCAGTGTAAGTTACTTTTTTTTTGTTGAAAATGTGTCGAGAGATTATACACACACGCACACACATGTATTTGTTTATCCCAGGTCCTGCTCGTGTGAATGTTCCTTTGCAGCCTGTTTACTAGATAGCTGCTGGCTCCGTCTCCAGCTGCTTGCCATTTTAACATACCGTGCGAAAGATAGGCATTGTGCCAGAGCCTTGCCAACAAACCGCTCACTGTCTGACACGCACTACAAAGCAGCAGAGGTCGTCAAAAAAATGTTTTTAATCGGGCTGCTGCAAACATTAGAATTAATTCACTTTAAGTCCAGCTCATGCAATCTGTAATCATAGGCAGCCCCTCGGAATCGAGGAAGACTTGCTTCCACTCTAAAAGTGAGTTCTCAGGTGACTGAACAGTCCAATAGGGGAACCACAGTCCCTGTCACAGGTGGGACAGACAGTGGTTGAAGGAAAGGGAGGGTGGGACAGGTTTGCCGCACGCTCCTTCCGCTGCCTGCGCTTGGTTTCTGCACGCTCTCGGCGATGAGAGTCTGTTATAATTCATTATTTGCCACATAGAATCATATCAGCCCATCGTGTCCCCACCGGCCGACCAAGAGCTACCCAGCCTAATCCCACTTTCCAGCTCTCAGTCCGTAGCCCTGTAGGTTACGGCACTTCAGTGCACATCCAGGTACTTTTTAAATGTGGTGAGGGTTTCTGCCTCTACCACCCTTTCAGGCAGTGAGTTCCAGACCCCCACCACCCTCTGGGTGAAGACATTTCCCCTCATATCTCCTCTAAACCTCCCCCCAATTACTTTAAATCTATGCTCACTGGTTGATGACAGGACATCATCTGTAATAATTCATTTATATTTCCATCTTCAGATTTGCTGTTTTATTTTATTCCTTTTAATTTTATGCGCATATTTTTTTTGGCCCTTTATTGTCGATATTCTCCTCTCTCCTGAATCCCTGGACTGACTAGACAGACAGACAGACTTACCTTGCTGTGGGATGGTTGCATGGCCACTCTCGGTGAAGTTTGAGGGTGAGAGTCAGCTGACTATTTGACTGCATGGGGCGTCACAGGCAAGCCCAATCCTGGTGAATTTTCACCTCCCCCGATCGAGGGCACTGAGGCCAATTGTTCAGGCTGGAGTTGAGACTCCAGCTAGGACACGGCTAACTGTCTGAGGAGTCCAGGAGTCGCGAGTGGGCCCCGGCTCGCCGAGTCCTTGGACCAGCTGTTCCTTCACTTAACCTGAAGGACTCTCATTGTAAAGTCTTACTGTCAATAAATCCTTGGATTTATTGGAATCTAAGGGAATCGAGGGACATGGGGGTCAGGCGGGAAAGTTAATATCTTTGCTGCTAACCTCCCCTGTCGGAGGGGCAGTACTGAGGGAGTGCCGCACTGTCGGAGGGGCAGTACTGAGGGAGTGCCGCACTGTCGGAGGGGCAGTACTGAGGGAGCGCCGCACTGTCGGAGGGGCAGTACTGAGGCAGCGCCGCACTGTCGGAGGGGCAGTACTGAGGGAGCGCCGCACTGTCGGAGGGGCAGTACTGAGGGAGTGCCGCACTGTCGGAGGGGCAGTACTGAGGGAGTGCCGCATTGTCAGAGGGGCAGTACTGAGGGAGTGCCGCACTGTCGGAGGGGCAGTACTGAGGGAGCGCCGCACTGTCGGAGGGGCAGTACTAAGGGAGCGCCGCATTGTCGGAGGGGCAGTACTAAGGGAGCGCCGCACTGTCGGAAAAATTTGGTCTTTTAAACAGATTATCTGGTCATTATCATGTTGCTGTGTATGGGAGCTTGCTGTGCACAAATTGGCTGCCGCGTTTCCCACATTCCAACAGTGACTACACTTCAAAAAGTACTTCATTGGCTGTAAAGCGCCTTGGGATGTCCGGTGGTTGTGAAAGGCGCTATAGAAATGCACGTCTTTCATAGAATAGAATCATACACTTTCAATATGGTAGTTGGTCATGATGAGCCCATGGCAACAGACAAGGAGGCAAGACACAAGTCCATGGGAAGGACCGTCGACATGAGAGAGACTCTAACTGGTCATTTCTTGCCTTGAGGGCAGTATCTGTTGTCTGTGTCTCAAATATGCAAGGAGAGTCATTCAGAGAAACTCATGTGACTGGTGTGTCTGATCAACATGTTCATGAACTGGTTCAAAGCTGCTGTGTTATTTGAACTGACTTCAATAACTTGCTGTGTAGAATACAAAGGGGCAGAGGTCATGTGTGAGCTATACAAAATAAAAACAGAAAATGCTGGAAATACTCAGTGGGTCGGGCAGCGTCCGTGGGGAGAGAAACAGAGTTAACGTTCCAGGTCTGTTATGTATGTAAACATTACCAATGTGTAAGTCTTGCCACCAGGGGGCGCACCTGTGGGAGACCCAAGGGTCAGCTGCACACTAGGCAAGCAGGTATAAAAGGCAGTCTACCATGCTGTCTCCTCACTCCGGAGTCACATTAAAGAGACCAAGGTCACAACAGTTTGAGCTTAAGATATACAGTCTTGTGGAGTTACTCTAAACGTAACAAGGTCGATGACCCTTTGTCAGAACTGGGAAAAGTCGGAGATGTGACCGGTTTTTAAGCGAGTGCGGGGGCAGGGAAAGGGGGGAGGGGAGGGAGGAACAAAAGGGAAGGGCTGTGATTGGGCGGAAGGCAGGAGAGCTTAAATGACAAAAGGGATGATGGTGCGGGGCAAAGGGAGATGGTAATGGGACAAGTGAAGGATCAAAAGGTGGGCCTAGAGGGGAATGGTAGAATCAACAACAGCTGCTGTGGGAAAGAGAAAAAGACAGGAAAAAAATAAAATAATTTGGGGCAGGGGTTATGGCCTGAAATTATTGAACGCGGTGTCGAGTCCCGACGGCTGTAAAGTGCCTCAACAAAAGGCAACATCTGGAGCACTGTGAGCAGTTCTGGGCCCCACACCTGGAGCACTGTGAGCAGTTCTGGGCCCCACACCTGGAGCACTGAGCAGTTCTGGGCCCCACACCTGGAGCACTGTGAGCAGTTCTGGGCCCCACACCTGGAGCACTGTGAGCAGTTCTGGCCCCACACCCAGAGCACTGTGAGCAGTTCTGGGCCCACACCTGGAGCACTGTGAGCAGTTCTGGGCCCCACACCTGGAGCACTGTGAGCAGTTCTGGGCCCACACCTGGAGCACTGTGAGCAGTTCTGGGCCCACACCTGGAGCACTGTGAGCAGTTCTGGGCCCACACCTGGAGCACTGTGAGCAGTTCTGGGCCCCACACCTGGAGCACTGTGAGCAGTTCTGGGCCCACACCTGGAGCACTGTGAGCAGTTCTGGGCCCACACCTGGAGCACTGTGAGCAGTTCTGGGCCCACACCTGGAGCACTGTGAGCAGTTCTGGGCCCACACCTGGAGCACTGTGAGCAGTTCTGGGCCCACACCTGGAGCACTGTGAGCAGTTCTGGGCCCACACTTGGAGCACTGTGAGCAGTTCTGGGCCCCACACCTGGAGCACTGTGAGCAGTTCTGGGCCCACACCTGGAGCACTGTGAGCAGTTCTGGGCCCACACCTTAGGGAGAATATATTGGTCTTGGAGGGAGAGCAGTGTGGGTTTACCAGAATGATACCCGGACTCCAAGGGTTAAATTACGAGGGGAGATTACACAAACTGGGTTGTATTCCCTGGGATTTCGAAGGTTAAGGGGTGATCTGATGGAAGTTTTCAGGGTATTACGGGGAACAGAGAGGGTAGACAGAGAGACACTGTTCCCGCTGGTTGGGGAGTCTGGGACTAGGGGGCAGAATCTAAACATTAGAGCCAGACCTTTCAGGAGTGAAATTAGGAAACACTTCTACACACAAAGGGTGGGAGAGGTTTGGAACTCTCTTCCACAAACGGCAATCGATGCTGGGTCAATTGTTAATATAAAATCTGAGATTGATAGATTTCTGTTAACCAAAGGTATTAAGGGATATGGGTGAGTAAATGCAGGTCAGCCACGATCTCATTGAATGGCGGAACAGGCTCGAGGGGCTGAATGGCCTCCTCCTGTTCCTGTGTTATCTTGTCTAGTAAATTGAGCCTGCGGATAAAAGTGTCTAGTGTATACTGATACTGCTCGTCTTCTCGAGAGATGTGGACACATAGAACAAATCCAGAAAGCAGCAAATGGGTTTAACGTTTGCCGCGGGCACTCTATCGCACATTAGTTTGCACACTGGCTCTGGCAGGGGCTCGGGCTTGTTGACGGGAAACGGCTGTCGTGACCGGCGCCAGAGAAAGTAGTTAACGAAACCTGAATCGTAAGGTGCTGGCAGAGAATGTGGAGAATAACATTTGATCCCAGCCAGCAACCGAAACAGACCGATTCAAACTGTATGTAGGTAAAAATACACAGGGCGTCACTTCTAAATCACGGTGTCACAAAACGCAAACCCCCCACAGATCACGCAGTGTCGGTGAATATATCTCCCCCTCCCCTCACGCCGCGCACCCTCCCAAACACACTCACTGCAGCTGGTATTGCCAATTTGTGACCGGTGGTTGTTTTGCAAACAAACTAACTGAGCTGAGAGGACATATCCGGTTGCGGAGTTCATGTCATCATGTTTGTCCAGATTCCAGTAATTCTTCACCTGTTAGTGCATAAATCTCCATTACTGTGAGAGTGTGAGTCTGTGTGAGCAAGTGTGTTTGTGCGTGTGCAGCGTGATAGAAAGAAAGACTTGCATTTCTATAGCGCCTTTCACAACCACCGGACGTCCCAAAGCGCTTTACAGCCAATGAAGTACTTTTTGGAGTGTAGTCACTGTTGTAATGTAGGAAACACAGCAGCCAATTTGCGCACAGCAAGCTCCCACACACAGCAATGTGATAATGACCAGATAATCTGTTTTAGTGATGTTGATTGAGGGATAAATATTGCCCCAGGACACCGGGGATAACTCCCCTGCTCTTCTTCCAAATAGTGTCATGAGATCTTTTATGAGCGAGTAGACGGGTCTCGGTTTAATGACCCAGCCGAAAGACGGCACCTCCGACACTGCGGCGCTCCCTCAGCACTGCCCCTCCGACACTGCGGCGCTCCCTCAGTACTGCCCCTCCGACACTGCGGCGCTCCCTCAGTACTGCCCCTCCGACAGTGCGGCGCTCCCTCAGTACTGCCCCTCCGACAGTGCGGCGCTCCCTCAGTACTGCCCCTCCGACAGTGCGGCGCACCCTCAGTACTGCCCCTCCGACAGTGCGGCGCTCCCTCAGTACTGCCCCTCCGACAGTGCGGCGCTCCCTCAGTACTGCCCCTCCGACAGTGCGGCGCACCCTCAGTACTGCCCCTCCGACAGTGCGGCGCTCCCTCAGTACTGCCCCTCCGACAGTGCGGCGCTCCCTCAGTACTGCCCCTCCGACAGTGCGGCGCTCCCTCAGTACTGCCCCTCCGACAGTGCGGCGCTCCCTCAGTACTGCCCCTCCGACAGTGCGGCGCTCCCTCAGTACTGCCCCTCCGACAGTGCAGCGCTCCCTCAGTACTGCCCTTCCAACAATGCGGCACTCCCTCAGCACTGCACTGGGAGTGTCAGCCTAGATTTATGTGCTGAAGTCCCTGGAGTGGGACTTGAACCCACAACATTCTGACTCAGAGGCGAGAGAGAGAGTGCTGCCCACTGAGCCACGGCTGACACATGTCGATCATGGGAAGTGTAGATTTACAGGACCATCTCCCCCACCCCACATACGCTTTATTCATGCCTATTACAAAATACCTTCCATAAGCGGCCCCTGCTGCTAATGAACCAAAACTTCACGTTACCCGTGCATTAAATGTCACGGTAATGTTGTGCAGTGTTACTGGCGAGTTGTGCAGAATGCCCACGTTCACCTCCTGATCGCGCAGGTGGCCAGGAAAACACGACACCGACAGAGCCCGCTGACCAGGACTGAACGACCAACAGCTTCTTGAAAGAGATGGTCAGAGAAGCGAGTTAAGACGGCAGATAAACTAGCAATATTACGCTCGGTGCTCATTGGGGCTTTAAAACTGTTTTCAGAGACCAAAACGAACACAATCGTCCGAGGAACTTTTATGACTGGTCTTGCACAATGTAGAGCTCGGTCTCACTGCAGTGACCACGGTACATTTGGTTGAATTAAATCGACCCAACAACCTAGTGTTGCCTCGACAGAAATGGTCTCGGCAGTTCTGGTATCTCAAAACAAAGAATCTTCTCTCACAAAGTAATGTTTTCTTTAGAAGAACCCATGGGTCCATTCTCAACAGGCAGGTAAGCAAATCATCAATTCATAATGTTTTATTTTATTCGTTCCTGGGATGTGGGCGTCGCTGACAAGGTCCAGCATTTATTGCCCATCCCTAATTGCCCCTTGAGAAGGTGGTGGTGAGCCGCCTTCTTGAACCGCTGCAGTCCGTGTGGTGACCACACTCGACCAGCTCCGCTGGGCAGGCCACATTGTTCGCGTGCCAGATACGAGATTCCCAAAGCAAGCGCTCTACTCGGAACTCCTTCACGGCAAACGAGCCAAAGTTGGGCAGAGGAAACGTTTCAAGGACACCCTCAAAACCTCTCTGATAAAGTGCAACATCTCCACTGGCATCTGGGAGTCCCTGGCCAAAGACCGCCCTAAGTGGAGGAAGTGAATCCGGGAGGGCGCTGAGCACCTCGAGTCTCGTCGCCGAGAGCATGCAGAAACCAAGCGCAGGCAGCGGAAGGAGCGTGCGGCAAACTAGTCCCACCCTCCCTTTCCCTCAATGACTATCTGCCCCACCTGTGACAGAGACTGTGGCTCTCATATTGGACTGTTCAGTCACCTAAGGACTCATTCTAAGAGTGGAAGCAAGTCTTCCTCGATTCTGAGGGACTGCCTATGATAATGATGATGAAGGTGCTCCCACAGTGCTGCTAGGGAGGGAGTTCCAGGATTGTGACCCAGCGACGATGAAGGAACGGCCGATATATTTCCAAGTCAGGATGGTGTGTGACTGGGAGGGGAACGTGGAGGTGATGGTGTTCCCATGCACCTGCTGCCCTTGTCCTTCTAGGTGGTAGAGGTCGCGGGTTTGCGAGGTGCTGCCGAAGAATTGAGGAATGGTTGAGGCGAGTAGCCTCGATGCAGTTAAGGGGAAGCTGGATAAATGTATGAGGGAGAAAGGATTGAAAAGATATGCTGAGAGGGTGAGATGAAGAGGGATGGGAGGGGCTCGTGTGGACCATAAACACGGCACGGAGCTGTTGGGTCAAATGGCCTGTTTCTGTGGTGTAAATGCTATTTTCTCAGCAGATCGAATATAAACCACTGTTTCACACACTCTCAGTTGATTACCAGCAATGTTCCCTTTAAGCTGTATGGTCACACATGGGGGTTGGGCAGGAAATAAATATCTTGGCTGCTAACCTCCCATTTATTCCTTCTTCTGATCATCTTAAAATTGTCTCATTCTTATCATATCGGTGATTAATGGAAACAATCTATCGCTATTTATCTTACCATAACTCTTCATCATCTTGTGGGTTGTGGGTTCAAGTCCCGCTACATAGACTTGAGCACATAAATCTAGGCTGACACTCCCAGTGCAGTACTGAGGGAGTGCTGCACTGTCGGAGGGGCAGTACTGAGGGAGTGCTGCACTGTCGGAGGGGCAGTACTGAGGGAGCATTGCACTGTCGGAGGGGCAGTACTGAGGGAGCATTGCACTGTCGGAGGGGCAGTACTGAGGGAGTGCTGCACTGTCGGAGGGGCAGTACTGAGGGAGCATTGCACTGTCGGAGGGGCAGTACTGAGGGAGTGCTGCACTGTCGGAGGGGCAGTACTGAGGGAGCGTTGCACTCTCGGAGGGGGCAGTACTGAGGGAGCACCGAACTGTCGGAGAGAGAGTGCTGCACTGTCAGAGTGCCGTCGTTCAGCTGAGACGTTAAACCGAGGGCCGGTCTGCTCTCTCAGGTGGATGTAAAGGATCCCACGGCACTATTTCGAAGAAGAGCAGGGGAGTTATCCCCGGTGTCCTGGGGCCAATATTTATCCCTCAATCAACATCACTAAAACAGATTATCTGGTCATTGTCACATCGCTGTGTGTGGGAGCTTGCTGTGCACAAATTGGCTGCTGCATTTCCTTCTTTATCCAGAGAACATAGAAACATAAAAACATAGAAAATAGGTGCAGGAGTAGGCCATTCGATCCTTCGAGCCTGCACCACCATTCAATAAGATCATGGCTGATCATTCACCTCAGTACCCCTTTCCTGCTTTCTCTCCATACCCCTTGATCTCTTTAGCTGTAAGGGCCATATCTAACTCCCTCTTGAATATATCCAATGAACTGGCATCAACAACTCTCTGCGGCAGGTAATTCCACAGGTTAACAACTCTCTGAGTGAAGAAGTTTCTCCTCATCTCAGTCCTAAATGGCCTACCCCTTATCCATAGACTGTGTCCACTAGTTCTGGACTTCTCCAACATCGGGAACATTCTACCCGCTTCTAATCTGTCCCGTCCCGTCGGAATCTTATATGTTTCTATGAGATCCTCTCTCATCCTTCTAAACCCCAATGTATAAAGGCCCAGTTGATCCAGTCTCTCCTCATATGTCAGTCCTGCCATCCCGGGAATCAGTCTGGTGAACCTTCGCTGCACTCCCTTCAATAGCAAGAACGCCCTTCCTCAGATTAGGATAACTAAAACTGAACACAATATTCCAGGTGAGGCCTCACCAAGGCCCTGTACAACTGCAGTAAGACCTCCCTGCTCCTGTACTCAAATCCCCTAGCTATGAAGGCCAACATGCCATTTGCCTTCTTCACCGCCTGCTGTACCTGCATGCCAACTTTCAATGACTGATGTACCATGACACCCAGGTCTCGTTGCACCTCCCCTTTTCCTAGTGTGCCGTGCACCTCCCCTTTTCCTAATCTGCCGGTGAGAATGTGGAACTCGCTGCCACAGGGAGGGGTTGAGGCGAATAGTATCGATGTATTTAAGGGGAGGTTGGACAGGGATATGAGGGAGAAGGGAATAGAGGGTTATGCTGATAGAGTTAGATGAGGAAAGACGGGAGGAGGCTCGAGTGGAGCATAAACGCCGGCACGGACTGGTTGGGCCGAATGGCCTGGTTTTGACAAAGGGTAATCGACCTGAAACGTTAACTCTGATTCTCTCCACAGACGCTGCCTGACCCGCTGAGATCTCCAGCATTCTCTGTTTATATTTTAGATTGCAGCAGCCGCAGTATTTTGCTTTTCTTTGTGTGGCCTGTATCGGTGTCCTATATCCTGCGTGATCCTCTGTGAAAACAGTGAGCACACTTCAAAAAATACTTCATTGACTGTAAAGCACTTTGGGATGTCCAGTGATCGTGAAAGGCGCTACAGAAATGCAAGTCTTTTTTTAAAACAGTGCACACTGCATGTTATACTAAATCTGGGATGTGTTTGCTATTCCCACTGTTTGCAAAAATGTGTGTGTGTGTGTGCCCATCCCAGCATTAACATCTTGACCCTGATGATTAAAACACTCCTTCCATGAAATGGAAAGATTTTTTTTAAACTTTAAATCAGGCAGTTGTAAAGTGGTGCTATAGCTTTAAGAGAATAGTTCCGGGGGTTGCGAGCCGGGCGCATTGATCTCCATTTGTTCGCGGTGTGTGCGCCTCCGCCGCATTCTGTAACATTTCATAGTCCCTCCCCCCCCCCTCCCCTCCCCTCCCAAAACTAGCTCAGACCCCGAGAATGTCCCGACATAGAGTCAGGGGGCACAGGGCGGGCTGCTTTTAGCTGTGAGCGCGAACTGGAACTTCTGCAGCTCGAAACGGAACTTTGGGCGAAACTTTTTTGAACTTTTGCAAATTTTTTTCAAAGTTGGAAAACTTCCGCATCGCGGCGCCATTGAGAGGCAGATGAGCTGCTGAGTCCGGGAGAGGCGAGCTGTGGTCCGGGGCACCGGGCAGAACAAGTCCTGGGGGACAGCTGGAGGTACCAGGGGGCAGTCGGTGACCATCCACCAGCCCCTCCCTCTCTCAAACCCACTCCGAGTAAGGCGCTAATCCTCCTCAATGGACTGATTCTGGCAATGGGAGCGATTGCTGCTCGCTGTGGGCTTGCACAGGACAAATCTGGGCTGGGTTCCAGTGTTGGGAATGGGCGGTGAGCTCTGAATGAGATCCTTCACCCCCCCAGAATTGCAAACTCTCTCCACTTTCCCTTGGACCTGTCTCCAGCACTGAGACCAGGCAGTTTGATTGGGGTTTGAAGCTCTCACCCCGCCAGAGCTGCCAGCCATGGACAAGTACGAAGATCTGGGCTTGGAGGCCAGCAAGTTCATCGAGGATTTGAACATGTACGAGGCGTCCAAAGACGGACTGTTCCGGGTTAACAAGGAGGCTTGCAAACCCGAGTTCGAGGAGACCAGGCGAGTCTTCGCCTCCAAGATGACCAAAATCCACCTGCAGAGGCAGCAAGAGGAACTGCTGATGACGGGGAACCAGCCGGCTACTCTGGGCCGAATGAATGGTGGTTACAGCCAGCAGGCCAGCGATTCTGAGGGTCTTCCCTGCCCGGATCGAGCCCGGGTTAACCACCGCTTCAGTGGGGAGATCACAGCCAAGCCACCAGTGTCTGGGGCGGGACCATCCAACCTACCGGCTCACCAAGGTCCTGTAGATTTCCACAGGTCCATACCATCCAACCAACCGGCTCACCAAGGTCCTGTAGATTTCCAAAGGTCTACACCATCCAACCAACCGGCTCACCAAGGTCCTGTAGATCTCCACAGGTCTACACCATCCAACCAACCTGCTCACCAAGGTCCTGTAGATCTCCACAGGTCCATACCATCCAATCAACCTGCTCACCAAGGTCCTGTAGATCTCCACAGGTCTACACCATCCAATCAACCTGCTCACCAAGGTCCTGTAGATTTCCACAGGTCTACACCATCCAACCAACCGGCTCACCAAGGTCCTGTAGATTTCCACAGGTCTACACCATCCAACCAACCTGCTCACCAAGGTCCTGTAGATCTCCACAGATCCATAGCATCCAATCTACCGGCTCACCAAGGTCCTGTAGATCTCCACAGATCCATAGCATCCAACCAACCTGCTCACCAAACTCCTGCAGATCTCCACAGGTCCATACCACCCAACCTACCGGCTCACCAAGGTCCTGTAGATCTCCACAGATCCGCGCCATCCAACCTACCGGCTCACCAAGGTCCTGCAGATCTCCACAGGTCCACACCATCCAACCGATACTCGCAGGACTCCACACCCAGGTCGAGCTATGGAAGTTATGAGAGCGACGGTGTTGGGACCAGATCTTCTGGACTTGACCACCATGGACCTCCCTTGAGCCCGGCCCGTCCCAGTGTGTCCGCTCAGTCCAGCCCCAGGTCCAGCTGGAACTACGAACCCATCTCCAGCCCCAGGACCAGCCTCGTCTCCTACGACCATGCCCCTTACAGTCCCACCAAAGGCAGCGGCTGCGACCAGCACCGTCTGAGGCCGAGCTCGGGCTCCAGCCCCAGTTCCAGCCTGGCCAGCCCCAGGTCCAGCCTCTTGCAATACGACCAGCTCACTGGGAGTCCCACCAGCACGCTCCAGGACACCCCGCCGGGCAGCCCCAGGGCCACTACTCCTGGTGGCTGTGACCCCGGTGGGTTGCGAGCCCTGGCCAAACCTCAGCACCAGCCGCAGAGCCAGAGGTCCCCGGAGTCGGAACGCTTCCTGAGCCAGCCCTTGGCCATGGGAGAGCCCCAGACCCAGACCCCGGGCCAGAGCCTCCTGTCCCGCTCCACCTTCAGCCAGCAGCCGGACTGCAGTCCCCAGGAGACCTCCTCCAGGGTCCGCCTGCCCTGCCAGACTGTCCTTATACAGCAGGAGCCCGGCCCCAGCACCGCCCAGTTAAAATTAGAAGCGATGACCAAGCTCCTGGAGCAAGAAATGGACGCACAGCCGAAGGCCGAGTACTTTGGTAAGAGTGTTTTATTTATTACTCGACTAATGATCTGGGAAAGCTGAAATCTGGGAGCTGGGGAATTTAAATAAATCTGGAATTAAAGCTAGTGTCAATAATGGTTGTAAAAAAATTGTTGTAAAAACCTCGCGAATGTCCTTTCACTTGCATTTCTATAGCACCTTTCACGACCACTGGACATCGCAAAGCGCTTCACAGCCAATGAAGTACTTTTTGAAGTGTAGTCACTGTTGTAATATGGGAAACGCAGCAGACAATTTGCGCACAGCAAGCTCCCACACACAGCAATGTGATAATGATCAGATAATCTGTTTTAGTGATGTTGGTTGAGGGATAAATATTGGCCCCGGGACACCGGGGAGAACTCCCCTGCTCTTCTTCAAAATAGTGCCGTGGGATCTTTTACGTCTCCTGAGAGAGCAGACGGGGCCTCGGTTTAACGTCTCATCCAAAAGACAGCACCCCCAACAGTGCGGCGCTCCCTCAGTACTGCCCCTCCGACAGTGCGGCACTCCCTCAGTACTGCCCCTCCGACAGTGCGGCGCTCCCTCAGTGCTGCCCCTCCGACAGTGCGGCACTCCCTCAGTACTGCCCCTCCGACAGTGCGGCGCTCCCTCAGTGCTGCCCCTCCGACAGTGCGGCGCTCCCTCAGTACTGCCCCTCCGACAGTGCAGCACTCCCTCAGTGCTGCCCCTCCAACAGTGCGGCGCTCCCTCAGCACCACACTGGAGTGTCAGCCGAGATTTTTGTGCTCAAGATCCTGAAGTGGGACTTGAACCCATAGCCCTCTGACCCAGAGCTGAAGGTGCTGTTGCCCACTGAGCCACGGTTGATACTTTAGGGAAGGAAATCTGCCGCCCTTACCCGGGCTGGCCGATATGTGACTCCAGACCCACAGCAATGGGTTGACTCTTCACTGCCCTCTGAAATGGCCCAGCAAGACACTCAGCTGTATTGAAGAAGGCGGCTCACCACCACCTGTTCGAGGGCAGTGATGGATTGGGCAATAAATGCCGGTCTTGCCAGCGTCGCCCACATCCCATGAGTGAATAAAAAGCAATTTAAAGAAAAGACTTGGTGGATGTTTAATAATCCAAGGCCCGTGGGCTGGTTTGTTGTGGGAATCCTACCCACTGTCGCTGGTTTGCAAGGTGGTGTTTTGTTCATTACAGGGTGTTGCTGGTAATTGATCAGCTCCTGGGATGCAGCGCCCTAATGGTAATGTATTTGGGGGCTGGGGGCAGTTCTGGGAGAGGTGGGGGATCTGGGGGAGGTGGATGGGAGAGGGGGTGGTTGGGGGAGGCGCGGGGGTCTGGGAGAGGTGGGGGGATCTGGGGGAGGTGGATGGGAGAGGGGGTGGTTGGGGGAGGCGCGGGGGGTTTGGGAGAGGTGGGGGGATCTGGGGGAGGTGGATGGGAGAGGGGGTGGTTGGGGGAGGCGCGGGGGGTCTGGGAGAGGTGGGGGGATCTGGGGGAGGTGGATGGGAGAGGGGGTGGTTGGGGGAGGCGCGGGGGGTCTGGGAGAGGTGGGGGGAAGAAGTTCCTGAGCTCATAGAATGAGAATACATCAGAAAAGCCGAAGGTCTGGCCGCAGAGACCTCGAGCTCGGTGCGGGATGTTTAGTTCGGGACCAGCAGCGAGCTTGTGTAAAATCAGCAGCTGTAATAGCATTTGTCAGACACCCCAAGTCGCCATCCATACGCCTTTGCGTTCGTGTTTCGAAGTTTACTGCTTCCTGTTTGAGAAATTTAATTCTGTCCCAAAGTGTAACATCTCGATGAACCTGTTAATAAGTATTGTGTCAGCTGTGCCTAAGTGGGCAGCACCCTCGCCTCTGAGTCAGAAGGTTGTGGGTTCAAGTCCCACTCAAGGGACTTGAGCACAAAAATCTAGGCTGACACGCCCAGTGCAGTACTGAGGGAGTGCTGCACCGTTGATAGGGCAGTACTGAGGGAGTGCTGCACTGTCGAAGGAGCAGTACTGAGGGAGTGCTGCACTGTCGGAGGGGCAGTACTGAGGGAGTGCTGCACTGTCGGAGGGGCAGTACTGAGGGAGCGCCGCACTGTCGGAGGGGCAGTACTGAGGGAGTGCCGCACTGTCGGTGGAGCAGTACTGAGGGAGCACTGCACTGTCGGAGAGTTAGTACTGAGAGAGCTCCGCACTGTTGGAGGTACCATCTTTCGGATGAGATGTTAAACCGAGGCCCCGTCTGCTCTCTCAGGTGAATGCAAAAGATCCCACGGCACTATTTTGAAGAAGAGCAGGGGAGTTTTCCCCGATGTCTTGGGACCAATATTTATCCCTCAACCAACATCACTAAAACAGATTATCTGGTCATTATCACATTGCTGTGTGTGGGAGCTTGCTGTGCACAAATTGTCTGCCGCGTTTCCCACATTAGAACAGTGACCACACTTCAGAGGGCGCTTCACTGGCTGTAAAGCTGTCCATTGCTGTGTGGTTACGGAGCATCAGCAACCAGTGTGTATCCGTCCCATCGCCGCCCTCCTCGCATCGCCCAGTCCACGTTTGGCGGTTTAACGCGATCACTGACATTTTACTAAAGCTCGGAGCAAACTCCATTGCAAGAAGTGCTGGACTGTGCCTCTGGTCCTCTCTCAGCCTGCTGCATGGTGACCTCATCCCTGCATGGTCCAGAGATGTGGTCATTCAAACTCAACGGTTACACAGATTATAGATAAAACTATTCAGATCTCCTCTCGGATAGGCTTTATAAAATGCTGTACAAATAGAGAATGTTAATCATAGAATGACACAGCCCGGAAGGAGGACATTCGGCCCATCTTGCCAGTACCAGCTCTTTGGTAGATCATCATCATAGGCAGTCCCTCGGATTCGAGGAAGACTTGCTTCCACTCTTAAAATGAGTTCTCAGGTGGCTGAAGAGTCCAATACGAGAGCCACAGTCCCTGTCACAGGTGGGACAGACAGTGGTTGAGGGAAGGGGTGGGTGGGACTGGTTTGCCGCACGCTCCTTCCGCTGCCTGCGCTTGGTTTCTGCATGCTCTCGGCGACGAGACTCGAGGTGCTCAGCGCCCTCCCGGATGCACTTCCTCCACTTAGGGCGGTCTTTGGCCAGGGACTCCCAGGTGTCGGTGGGGATGTTGCACTTTATCAGGGAGGCTTTGAGGGTGTCCCTGTAACGTTTCCTCTGCCCACCTTTGGCTCACTTGCCGTGAAGGAGTTCCGAGTAGAGTACTTGCTTTGGGAGTCTCATGTCTGGCATGTAGACAGTGTGGCCCGCCCAGAGCTGGGCAATTAATCCCCTTTCTTCCCCCCACTCCCCCCGCCAGCTCTTTTCCCCATAGCTCTGTATTTTTTTTCCCTTTGAGTATTTATCCAATTCCCTTTTGAAAGTCATTATTAAATCTGCTCCCACCGCCCTTTCGGGTAGCGCGTTCCAGACCATAACCTGTGGGGCTAAAAATTCGGTTGCTTTGCCGTCCTGTTAGCCTCCCTCCCGGGCGCTAACGAGCCGCTAAGCTCCGAGCGCTGCGCTGTCAGCGCCTCCCGGGAACGTCAGTCGAGGTTCACCGACGGCGCTCAGAGTTAGCGCTGTGCCCTCTAGCGCCACCTGCTGGATGAGGTAGGTGCGCGTACATCACCCCGTGGTGGCGAAATTCATTGGGTTCGCCGGCCTTTGCGCCGGGCACTGATCGCGACAGGGAAAGACGGCATTTCCCAAAACTCCCGGGACGATGAGGAGACGGCCGAGCGGGCGGGTATGCGCAAGTTGCGATCTTCGAATTCCCATTTAGTTATTGTGCACGTATTTATAGATATATCACCAACCATGTCTCCGCAAGATCCTGCAAATCCTCTGGGAGGACAGATGCACCAACATTAGCGTCCTCGCCCAGGCCAACATCCCCAGTATTGAAGCACTGACCACACTCAATCTCCGCTGGACAGGCCACATTGTCTGCATGCCAGATACGAGACTCCCAAAGCAAGCGCTCTACACAGAGCTCCTTCATAGCAAGCGAGCCCCAGGAGGGCAGAGGAAACGTTACAGGGACACCCTCAAAGCCTCCCTGATAAAGTGCAACATCCCCACCGACACCTGGGAGTCCCTGGCCAAAGACCGCCCTAAGTGGAGGAAGTGCATCCGGGAGGGTGTTGAGCACCTCGAGTCTCAACGCAAAGAGCGTGAAGAGGCCAAGCGCAGGCAGCAGAAGGAGCATGCGGCAAACCAGCCCCACCCTCCCCTTCCCTCGACGAATGTCTGTCCCACCTGTAACAGGGTCTGTTCAACCAACAAAGAACTCACTTTGGGAGTGGAAGCAAGTCTTCCTCGATTCCGAGGGACTGCCTATGATGATAGAAACCTAGAAAATAGGAGCAGGAGTAGGCCATTCGGCCCTTTGAGCTGCACCACCATTCAATATGATTATGGCTGATCCTTTATCTCAACACCATATTCCCGCTTTTTCCCCATACCCCTTGATGCCTTTTGTGTCTAGAAATCTATCTATCTCGCTCTTAAATATATTCAGTGACTTGGCCTCCACAGCCTTCTGTGGTAGAGAATTCCACAGGTTCACCACCCTCTGAGTGAGAACATTTCTGCTCATCTCAGTCCTAAATTTCCTACCCCGTATCCTGAGACTGTGACCCCTTGTTCTAGACTTCCCAGCCCCGGGGAAACATACTCCCCGCATCCAGTCTGTCCAACCCCGTCAGAATTTTATACGTTTCAATGAGATCCCCTTTCATTCTTCTAAACTGTAATGAATACAGGCCCAGTCGACCCAATCTCTCCTCATACGACAGTCCTGCCATCCCAGGAATCAGTCTGGTGAACCTTCGCTGCACTCCCTCTGTGGCAAGTATATCCTTCCTTAGGTAAGGAGACCAGAACTGCACACAATACTCCAGGTGTGGTCTCACCAAGGCCCTGTATAACTGCAGTAAGACATCCTTGCTCCTGTGATCGGTGGGCGACCGTCTGGCAAGGAGCTGGGGTCCATTTTGTTCCCAGCCTTCAGGTCGTCCCTCTGACCCTCCCCTCAGGCGCTGGGCTGCCGGTTTCTGAGCACCAAACCTTCCGTTGCGATGCTCCGCCATCGGCCCAGGAATCGGGGTGGGCAACACTTCCCTTCGCGCTCCACCTGCCTCCTGGGGCGCAGGAATTGAATATCCCGGTCGGAGGCGGTAAACATAGCCCGCCGCTAACGTTGGCAACCTGTTCAGTCGCCGATTCATTAATGAATTTTTAGCCCGTAGTATTTTTTTTATTCCTCGCGTCACTTCTGATTCTTTTGACAATCACTATGTCACTAAAAACAGAAAATGCTGGACATACTCAGCAGGTCGGGCAGCATCTGTGGAGAGAGAAACAGAGTTAACGTTTCAGGACGACGACCTTTCGAATCTGTGTCCTCGAGTTACCGACCCTTCTGCCAATGACAACAGTTTACGAACATAAGAACATAAGAAATAGGAGCAGGAGTAGGCTATACGGCCCCTCAAGCCTGCTCCGATCTGATCTGATCATGGACTCAGCTCCACTTCCCTGCCCACTCCCCATAACCCTTTACTCCCTTATCCCCTTATCGGTTAAGAAATTGTCTATTTCTGTCTTAAATTTATTCAATGTCCCAGCCTCTACAGCTCTCTGAGGCAGCGAATTCCACAGATTTATAACTCTCTGAGAGAAGAAATTTCTCCTCATCTCAGTTTTAAATGGGCGGCCCCTTATTCTAAGATCATGCCCCCTAGTTCTAATCTCCCCCATCAGTGGAAATATCCTCTCTACATCCACCTTGTCAAGCCCCCTCATAATCTTACACGTTTCGATAAGATCACCTCTCATTCTTCTGAATTCCAATGAGTAGAGGCCCAACCTACTCAACCTTTCCTCATAAGTCAACCTCCTCATCTCCGGAATCAACCGAGTGAACCTTCTCTGAACTGCCTCCAAAGCAAGTATATCCTTTCGTAAATACGGAGACCAAAACTGCACGCAGTATTCCAGGTGTGGCCTCACCAATACCCTGTATAAGTGTAGCAAGACTTCCCTGCTTTTATACTCCATCGTGTTTGCAACAAAGGCCAAGATACCATTGGCCTTCCTGATCACTTGCTGTACCTGCATACTATCCTTTTGTGTTTCATGCACAAGTACCCCCAGGTCCCGCTGTACTGCGGCACTTTGCAATCTTTCTCCATTTAAATAATAACTTGCTCTTTTGATTTTTTTCTGCAAAAGTGCATGACCTCACACTTTCTAACATTATACTCCATCTGCCAAATTTTTGCCTACTCACTTAGCCTGTCTATGCCCTTTTGCAGATTTTTTGTGTCCTCCTCACACATTGCTTTTGCCCCCATCTTTATATCGTCAGCAAACTTGGCTACGTTACACTCAGTCCCTTCTTCCAAGTCGTTAATATAGATTGTAAATAGTTGGGGTCCCAGCACTGATCCCTGCGGCACCCCACCAGTTACAGTTTGCCAACCAGAGAATGACCCATTCATCCCGACTCTCTGTTCCCTGTTCGTTAGCCAATCCTCTATCCATGCTAATATATTATCCCCAACTCCATGAACTTTTATCTTGTGCAGTAACCTTTTTTTCCTGATTTACTTAATCAATGGAGGCATGAACAAAATTGATTTAAAATAGTTACTGAGCCCAAGATTGCAATAGAAATGAATTAAGATAGGAAGCAATAGTTTATTGCTGAGTGAGCGATGCACTGTCGGAGGGGCAGTACAGAGGGACAATGTCAAATACGAGGTCTATGGAGTGTCCTCCTCCGTTTTGGATGCCCCCAAAAGTTTGTCACCATCCTCTGCCTGCTCCACGACGACATGCGGGCCGTGATCCTTCCCAACGGATCCATTACAGACCCAATCCACGTCCGGACCGGGGTCAAACAGGGCTGCGACATCGCTCCAACCCTCTTCTCAATCTTCCTCACCACCATGCTCCACCTCAGTCAACAAGCTCCCCGCTGGAGTGGAACTAAACTACAGAACCAGTGGGAACCTGTTCAACCTTCGCCGCCTCCAGGCCAGGTCCAAGACCACCCCAACCTCTGTCGTCGAGCTACAGTACGTGGATGACGCCTGCGTCAGCGCACACAGAGGCCGCACTCCAGGACATAGTCGACGTATTTACTGAGGCAGCTAAATATCCGTAAGACAAAGGTCCTCCACCAAACTGTCCTCACCGCACAGCACTCCTCCCCCTGATGCATGGCGCGGCCCTGGACACCGTGGACCACTTCCCATATCTCAGGGGCCTCCTATCAACAAGAGCAGGCATCGACGACGAGATCTAACACCGCCTCCAGTGCGCCAGCGCAGCCTTCGGCCGCCTGAGGAAAAGAGTGTTTGAAGACCAGGTCCTCAATTCTGCCACTAAGCTCATGGTCTACAGGGCTGTAGTGATACCCACCCTCCTGTATGGCTCAGAGACATGGACCATGTACAGTAGACACATCAAGTCGCTGGAGAAATACCACCAACGATGTCTCCACACAATCCTACAAATCCCCTGGGAGGACAGACGCACCAACGTTAGCGTCCTCGACCAGGCCAACATCCCCAGCATCGAAGCACTGACCACACTCGACCAGCTCCGCTGGGCAGGCCACATTGTCCGCATGCCAGACACGAGACTCCCAAAGCAAGCGCTCTACTCGGAACTCCTACACAGCAAACGAGACAAAGGTGGGCAGCAGAAACGTTACAAGGACACCCTCAAAGCCTCCCTGATAAAGTGCAACATCCCCACCGACACCTGGGAGTCCCTGGCCAAAGATCGCCCTAAGTGGAGGAAGTGCATCCGGGAGGGCACTGAGCACCTCGAGTCTCATCGCCGAGAGCATGGCCACGGAAGGAGTGTGCGGCAAACCAGTCCCACCCACCCTTTCCTTCAACCACTGTCTGTCCCACCTGTGACGGGGACTGTGGCTCTCGTATTGGACTGTTCAGCCACCAAAGAACTCACTTCAGGAGTTCTTCCTCGATTCCGAGGGACTGCCTATGATGACTGAGGGAGCGCCGCACTGTCGGAGGGGCAGTACTGAGGGAGTGCTGCACTGTCGGAGGTGCCGTCTTTCAGATGCGATGTTAAACCGAGGCCCCGTCTGCTCTCTCAGGTGGATGTAAAAGATCCCAAGGCACTATTTCGAAGAAGAGCAGGGGAGTTCTCCCCGGTGTCCTGGGGCCAATATTTATCCCTCAATCAACATAACAAAAAAACAGATTATCTGGTCATTATCACATTGCTGTGTGTGGGAGCTTGCTGTGCACAAATTGGCTGCCGCGTTTCCCACATTACAACAGTGACTACACTCCAAAAAGTACTTCATTGGCTGCAAAGTGCTTTGGGACGTCCGGTGGTCGTGAAAGGCGCTATAGAAATGCACGTCTTTTTTTTACTATTTATTAATTATAATCTACATGCTTTCCCTTGCAAGGCGAGATTCTGAATCTGCTCCAAGCCCGTGCCTCTAACTCGGTCATCATAAACAGCTTACTTCCCGACCCAACTCTCTCCTGGAAGTTTTAGCTAAAGCCGCCGGGCAGAGACAATTGAATATTCAGCTCTACCCACGGCCTCTGTTGTGAAGGTCCTCTCTGAAATTCCGAGCCCGGCCCCTTCTGATCACCTCGGCCGAGGATAGACCCCCCCCACCCCCCACCCCCTGTACACAAAGTTTGCTTTTGTTGCGTCCGACCACGTTTTTTTTTTAATGCTTTAAAAATGTTGAACAAGGGCGTATTGTGAGTGGCAGAGCGTCCTGTCCAGGTGACTGAGCTGCAACGTTACAGGATCGGGTGACACAGGAGCACATCCATGACCGATCTTTACTGTCGCGGGAAACCTCAGACCGACGCCTCTCCCCACCAATGGTGCCTAAATATACCGCCTTTTCAGGCCACTCCAGTGTATAACATGGAGCCTTCTGAATCACGAGTAAAGTTGAAATACATGCAGCTCGAGCGGCAGAGATGAACACATCTTGGTGTTCTGATTTATGACTTATCCCAGCAACCAGGCAACAGCTCGAACAGCCCTTTTCAACAAGGATTCTGTCAAACCGGAAAAACCAGCTCATACCAGTATAAGTGCAAATAGGACCGAGTCTTCTAGGTCGGATGCCAGAGTTCAGAGGTCACGAATGACCAGAATCTCTTTGGCCGGCTGCAACCTCCCACCTGATTTGCCCAATCGGGTTTGTTGGCACTGAGTGGCATTGACCAGGCGAGCTCCCAACTTTGATTCCTGCTCCATGAGGACCTGGGCCTGTGTGCGACAATTGTGTGTCAGCCGTGGCTCTTGAGTCAGAAGGTTGTGGGTTCAAATCCCACTCCAGGGACTCGAACACAAAAATCTAGGCTGATACTCCCAGTGCAATACTGAGGGAGTGCCGCACTGTCGGAGGGGCAGGACTGAGGGAGAGCTGCACTGTCGGAGGGGCAGTACTGAGGGAGCGCCGCACTGTGGGAGGGACAATACTGAGGGAGCGCTGCACTGTCGGAGGGGCAGTACTGAGGGAGCGCCGCACTGTCGGAGGGGCAGTACTGAGGGAGCGCCGCACTGTGGGAGGGACAATACTGAGGGAGCGCTGCACTGTCGGAGGGGCAGTACTGAGGGAGCACTGCACTGTCGGAGGAGCAGTACTGAGGGAGCGCCGCACTGTCGGAGGGGCTGTGCTGAGAGAGCGCCGCACTGTGGGAGGGACAATACTGAGGGAGCGCTGCACTGTCGGAGGGGCAGGACTGAGGGAGTGCCGCACTGTCGGAGGGGCTGTGCTGAGGGAGCGCTGCACTATCAGAGGTGTTATCTTTTGGGTGAGACGTTAAACCGAGGTCCCGTCTGCTCTCTCAGGTGGATGTAAAAGATCCCACGGCACTATTTCGAAGAAGAGCAGGGGAGTTCTCCCCGGTGTCCTGGGGCCAATATTTATCCCTTAATCAACATCACTAAAACAGATTATCTGGTCATTATCACATTGCTGTGTGTGGGAGCTTGCTGTGCGCAAATTGGCTGCCGTGTTTCCCACATCATAACAGTGACTATACTTCAAAAAGTACTTCATTGGTTGTAAAGTGCTTTGGGACGTCTGGTGGTCGTGAAAGGCGCTATTGAAATGCAAGTCTTTCTTTCACTAGCAGTGGGTCATTGAATATATTTAAGGTGGAGATAGACAGATTTTTGAACAATAATGGAGTCGAGGGTTATGGGGAGCGGGCGGGGAAGTGGAGCTGAGTCCATGATCAGATCAGCCATGATCTTATTGAATGGCGGCGCAGGCTCGAGGGGCCGTATGGCCGACTCCTGCTCCTATTTCTTATATCTGAGAAAAGAACATAAGAAATAGGAGCAGGAGTCGGCCATTTGGCCCCTTGAGTCTGCTCCGCCATTCAATAAGATCATGGCTGATCTGATCATGGACTCAGCTCCACTTCCCCGCCCGCTCCCCATAACCCTTCACTCCATTATCGCTCAAAGATCTGTCTATCTCCGCCTTAAATATATTCAATGTCCCAGCCTCCACAGCTCTCTGGGGCAGAGAATTCCACAGATTTACAACCCTCTGAGAGAAGAAATTCCTCCTCATCTCAGTTTTAAATGGGCGACCCCTTATTCTGAAACTATGCCCCCTAGTTCTAGTTTCCCCCACGAGGGGAAACATCCTCTCTGCATCCACCCTGTCGAGCCCCCTCAGAATCTTACACATTTCAATAAGATCACCTCCCATTCTTCTAACTCCAATGAGTATAGGCCCAACCTGCTCAACCTTTCTTCACATGACAAGCCCTTCATCTCAGGAATCAAGCTGGTGAACCTAAGGAAAGGTCAACAGGGGTTACTACACCAATCAAGATCAGAAGATTAAGACAAGCAAGGTCATTTGTATTTTACCCGTGTTTCTTAAAATCATTCCAGAAATGTTAAGCTCCTGTCTTGCTAATGTCTATTCAAGACGTTAATCACTTTGTGTGAAGAAGCACCACCTAATATCAGTCTGAAATTTGCTTTGAAATTTTTAAAATTCTCATCCGTGTTTACAAATCTCTCCATGGCCCGCGCCCCTTCCCTATCTCTGTAATCTTCTCCAGCCCCACAACCTCCCCGAGATGCCTGCGCTCCTCTAATTCTGCCCTCCTGACCATCCCTGATTATAATCGCTCCATCATCGGTGGCCGTGCCTTCTGTTGCCTGGGCCCCAAGCTCTGGAACTCCCTCCCTAAACCTCTCAGCCTCTCTACCTCTCTTTCCTCCTTCAAGATGTTCCTTAAAACCGACCTCGTTGACCACCTGCACTAATTATTTCTCCTGTGGCTCGGTGTCAAATTTTGTTTTATAACACACCTGTGAAGCATCCTGGGACGTTTTACTGCGTTAAAGGGGCTATATAAATCAAGTTGTTGTTGTAATAAGCTCGAGTGTAAGGTTCATGTGAACAAACTCCTAAAGTAAACTTTTCATTTGCGAGAAACGTGCTACAAATCTAATTATAAACTTGGTTTTAATACAAACCATTGTATTATAAGTTATCTCATTGTTGTAGCCATAACTCAAAGTTTTTCTAGTGACGTAAGGGGTTGAATGGGCAAATGCCAGCACGAGGATACTTCTCACCTTTCTGTGGCTCTCTATCTCCTAAGAACTCGGAGCAGGAGTCGGCCATTCGTTCCCTCGAGCCTGCTCCTCCATTCAATAAGATCATGGCTGATCTTCGACCTCAACTCCACTTTCCCGCCCGATCCCCATATCCCTCGATTCCCCGAGAGTCCAAAAATCTATCGGACTCAGCCTTGAATATACTCAACGACATCATAGGCAGTCCCTCAGAATCGAGGAAGACTTGCTTCCACTCTTAAAATGAGTCATTAGGTGGCTGAACAGTCCAATACGAGAACCACAGTCCCCGTCACAGGTGGGACAGACAGTGGTTGAGGGAAAGGGAGAGTGGGACTGGTTTGCCGCACGCTCCTTCCGCTGCCTGCGCTTGGTTTCTGCATGTTCTCGGCGACGAGACTCGAGGTGCTCAGCGCCCTCCCGGATGCACTTCCTCCACTTAGGGCGGTCTTTGGCCAGGGACTCCCAGGTGTCGGTGGGGATGTTGCACTTTATCAGGGAGGCTTTGAGGGTGTCCTTGAAACGCTTGCTCTGTCCACCATTGGCTCGTTTGCCATGAAGGAGTTCCGAGTAGGGTGCTTGCTTTGGGAGTCTAGTTGAGCATACTCAACAACTCAGCATCCACAGCCCTCTGGGGCAGAGAATTCCAAAGATTCACCCCCCTTAGTGAAAAAATTCTCATCTCAGTCCTAAATGACCGACCCCTTACCCTGAGACTGCGACCCCTGGTTCTAGACTCTCCAGCCCGGGGGGAAACATCCTCTCAGCATCTACCCTGTCAATCCCCCTCAGAATCTTGTATGTTTCAATGCGATCACCTCTCATTCTTCTAAACTCCAGAGAGTATCGGCTCAGTCTCGGATCACCAACCTAATTCTTTTCTCAAGCAAAGCATCTGTGGTTTATTTTCGTAGTGTCTCATTTGTTCAGGAACTACTTACATATATTGTTGTGTAGCTGAACCTTGCTGCAGAGCTCCCGTGATTTCACAGGCTCTCATTCCAACGGGCTATCTTGGCACTCGATTGTGCCTACTCAAGCCAACAGATCTTATTAGCGTTTCGCTTCCTGCTGTAATAAAAAAATCCTGTGTCTCAGTGATCCTTAATTAGAAACAGCACAAATCGCCCATGTAATGAGGGTTACTTGTGCAATAAGAGGCTTTTGAAAGGGAGTTGGATAAGTACCTGAAGGAAAAAGCTTTGCAGGGCTACAGGGAAAGGGCGGGGGGAGTGGGACTAGAAGCACTGACCACACTCGACCAGCTCCGCTGGGCAGGCCACATTGTCCGCATGCCCGACACGAGACTCCCAAAGCAAGCGCTCTACTCGGAACTCCTTCACGGCAAATGAGCCAAAGGTGGGCAGAGGAAACGTTACAGGGACACCCTCAAAGCCTCCCTGATAAAGTGCAACATCCCCACTGACACCTGGGAGTCCCTGGCCAAAGACCGCCCGAAGTGGAGGAAGTGCATCCGGGAGGGCGCTGAGCACCTCGAGTCTCGTCGCCGAGAGCATGCAGAAACCAAGCGCAGGCAGCGGAAGGAGCGTGCGGCAAACCAGTCCCACCCTCCCTTTCCCTCAACCACTATCTGTCCCACCTGTGACAGGGACTGTAATTCCAGTATTGGACTGTTCAGCCACCTGAGAACTCACTTTTAGAGTGGAAGCAAGTCTTCCTTGATTTCGAGGAACTGCCTATGATGATGATGAGAATCACAGAACAGTTACAGCACAGAAGGAGGCCATTCGGCCCATTGAGCCCGTGCCGGCTCTCTGCAAGAGCACCTCAGCCAGTCCTACTCCCCCGCCCTTTCCCCGTAGCCCCGCACATTTATTCCCTTCAGGTACTTATCCAACTCCCTTTTGAAAGCCACGATTGAGTCTGCCTCCACCACCCTCTCGGGCAGCGCATTCCAGATCCTAACCACTCGCTGCGTAAAAACGTTTTCCCTCATGAATCTTCTGCCTTGCTTTTGACTAGCGGAGGTGTTGTTGCAGAGAGCCAGCATGGGCTGGATGGGCCTAATGGCCTCCTGTGCTGTGACCGTTCTCGGAGTCCATGATGTGATTTCTAGCCTTGTGTACAAGAAGTAAAGAGCTGGATCGGGAATTCACAGCAGTGCATGAAACATATCTCAAAATCATAATTGCTGCTACATAAATTAAATGAATGAACTGTCTGGTCAAATTTTGAGATTTGTAATTCACCTAAAATTTATCTAGTTGAATAATTTAAAGAAAGGAAGAAAGATTTGCATTTCTATAGCGCCTTTCACTATCACCAGACGTCCCAAAGCACTTTACAGCCAATGAAATACTTTTTGGAGTGTAGTCACTGTTGTAATGTGGGAAAAGCAGCAGCCAATTTGTGCACAGCAAGCTCCCACACACAGCAATGTGATAATGACCAGATAATCTGATTTAGTGATGTTGATTGAGGGATAAATATTGGCCCCAGGACACCGGGGAGAACTCCCCTGCTCTTCTTCAAAATAGTGCCGTGGGATCTTATACATCCACCTGAGAGAGCAGATGGGGCCTCGGTTTAATGTCTCATCTGAAAGACGGCACCTCCGACAGTGTATCACTTCCTCAGTACTGGCCCTCCGACAGTGCAGCGCTCCCTCAATCATCATCATCATCATAGTCCCTCGGGATCGAGGAAGACTTGCTTCCACTCTAAAAGTGAGTTCTCAGGTGGCTGAACAGTCCAATACAGGAATTACAGTCTCTGTCACAGGTGGGACAGACAGTGGTTGAAGGAAAGGGAGGGTGGGACTGGTTTGCCGCACGCTCCTTCCGCTGCCTGCGCTTGGTTTCTGCATGTTCTCGGCGATGATGCTCGGTGCTCAGCGCCCTCCCGGAGTACTGCCCCTCTGACAGTGTTGCACTCGCTGAGCACTGCCCTTCCGACAGTGCAGCGATCCCTCAGCACTGCCCCTCCGATAGTGCAGCGCTCCCTCAGTACTGCCCCTCCGACAGTGCGGTGCTCCCTCAGTACTGCCCCTCCGACAATGCGGCACTCACTCAGTACTGCCCCTCCGACAGTGCAGTGCTCCCTCAGTACTGCCCCTCCGACAGTGCAGTGCTCCCTCAGCACTACCCCTCCGACAGTGCAGCACTCCCTCAGTACTGCCCCTCCGACAGTGCAGCACTCCCTCAGTACTGCCCCTCCGACAGTGCGGCGCTCCCTCAGCACTGCCCCTCTGACACTGCAGCGCTCCCTCAGTACTGCCCCTCCGACAGTGCGGCGCTCCCTCAGCACTGCCCCTCTGACAGTGCAGCGCTCCCTCAGTACTGCACTGGGAGTGTCAGCCTAGATTTTTGTGCTCAAGTCTCTGGAGTGGGACCTGAACCCACAACCTTCTGACTCAGAGGCGAGGGTGCTGCTCACTCCGGGCACCTCCGGGCATCCAATTCAGGATGGAACCGGTTTGTCGGGAGGAGGTTGTGGTTGGGCTTGCCTTGACGCTATTGTGTAGCTCAGTGAGACTTGGGAGAGGAATGTTTGGGGTTTGCCTTCAATTAGCATTGACAATGGTGTGGGTGGGAACCCGGGCTTAATATCTGTACAAAACCATTATAGCTTGCTTCAACATCAACAACTGAGGACTCTGCCTCTTTCACAAGCCTGATTTCAGGTTGTTACTGGATTGTGTTGCACCTATTGTCCGCCTGGACCACCTCCAGCTGAGATGCAGCGCTGATTTAAATGCAAAGTCGAACTTCCTGCAATTTGTCGGAACAATGGGTAGTGTTTAACCTTTTGCTTGTGATGCGTGGAGGAGGGTAAATTCTCTTGCTTCTTGAGCAGGTTGGGCCTCTACTCATTGGAGTTTAGAAGAATGAGAGGTGATCTTATTGAAACATATAAGATTCTGAGGGGGCTCGACAGGGTGGGTGCAGAGAGAATGTTTCCCCTCGTGGGGGTATCTAGAACTAGGGGCCATTGTTTCAGAATAAGGGGTAGTTCATTTAAGACGAAGATGAGGAGAAATTTCTTCTCTCAGAGGGTTGTAAATCTGTGGAATTCTCTGCCCCAGAGAGCTGTGGAGGCTGGGTCATTGAATATATTTAAGGTGGAGAGAGACAGATTTTTGAAGGATAAGGGAGTAAAGGGTTATGGGGAGTGGGCGGGGAAGTGGAGCTGAGTCCATGATCAGATCAGCCTCATCATCATAGGCAGTCCCTCGGAATCAAGGAAGACTTGCTTCTACTCTTAAAATAAGTTCTCAGGTGGCTGAACAGTCCAATACGAGAGCCACAGTCCCTGTCACAGGTGGGACAGACAGTGGTTGAGGGAAAGGGAGGGTGGGACTGGTTTGCCGCACGCTCCTTCCGCTGCCTGCGCTTGGTTTCTGCATGCTCTCGGCGACGAGACTCGAGGTGCTCAGCGCCTCCCGGATGCACTTCCTCCACTTAGGGCGGTCTTTGGCCAGGGACTCCCAGGTGTCGGTGGGGATGTCGCACTTTATCAGGGAGGCTTTGAGGGTGTCCTTATAATGTTTCTTCTGCCCACCTTTGGCTCGCTTGCCGTGAAGGAGTTCCGAGTAGAGCGCTTGCTTTGGGAGTCTCATGTCTGACATGCGGACAATGTGGCCCGCCCAGCGGAGCTGATCGAGTGTGGTCAGTGCTTCAATGCTGGGGATGTTGGCTAACGTTGGTGCGTCTGTCCTCCCAGGGGATTTGCAGGATCTTGCGGAGACATCGTTGGTGGTATTTCTCCAGCGACTCGAGGTGTCGACTATACATGGTCCATCAGATCAGCCATGATCTTATTGAATGGCGGAACAGGCTTGTGGGGCCAAATGGCCGACTCCTGCTCCTAATTCTTATGTTTTAACCCAACCTCAAAAACAGCAGATGCAAAAATAGAAAATGCTGGAAACGCGGAGTGGATCCGATCAGATCAGTCAGAATCTGCAGAGCGAGTGGACCCGACCTTAACGGAGCAACGCCTACATTCCCATGACCTTTCCCCTCCCTGGCTCCGTGGCCCTGTGAGTGGTGTCCTCTCCGTCAGTCACACCCTGAGCTCACTGCACTCGGGAGCCTTACCGACAATTGGGAGAGTGAAAGATGGGAGTTTTCCCGCTCCGTTACCTCTGGTGTCCCCCCAGGATCTGTCCTTGGCCCCTCCTATTTCTCATCTACATGTTGTCCCTCGGTGACATCATCCGGAAACACAGCGCCAGTTCCCACATGTACACTGATAACACCCAGCTCTACCTCACCCCCACTGCTCTCGACCCCCTCCAGGGTCTCTAAATTGTCAGACGGCTTGTCCCACATCCAGTTCTGGTTGAGCAGAAATATTCTGCAATTGAATATTGGGAAGACCTGTCCCATTGTTTTCGGTCCCCGCCACAAACTCCGTTCCCCAGACACTGACTCCATCCCTCTCCCCAACTCCTGTCTGAGGCTGAACCAGACTGTTCGCAACCTTGGTGTGGTATTTGACCCTGAAATGAGCTTTCGACCACATATCCGCAGCATAACTAAAACCGCCTATTTCCACCTCCGTAACATCGCCCGTCTCCGCCCCTGTCTCAGCTCATCCACTGCTGAAGCCCTCATCCGTGCCTTTGTTACCTCTACACTTGACTATTCCAACGCACTCCTGGCTGGCCTCCCACATTCTACCCTACGTAAACTAGAGGTGATTCAAAACTCGGCTGCCTGTGTCCTAACTCGCACCAAGTCCCGCTCACCCATCACCCCCTGTGCTCGCTGCCCCGTGTCCTAACTCGCACCGAGTCCCGCTCACCCATCACCCCCTGTGCTCGCTGCCCCGTGTCCTAACTCGCACCGAGTCCCGCTCACCCAGCACCCCCCGTGCTCGCTGCCCCGTGTCCTAACTCGCACCGAGTCCCGCTCACCCATCACCCCCTGTGCTCGCTGCGCCGTGTCCTAACTCGCACCGAGTCCCGCTCACCCATCACCCGCTGTGCTCGCTGCCCCGTGTCCTAACTCGCACCCAGTCCCGCTCACCCATCACCCCCTGTGCTCGCTGCCCCGTGTCCTAACTCGTACCAAGTCCCGATCACCCATCACCCCCTGTGCTCACTGCCCCGTGTCCTAACTCGCACCGAGTCCCACTCACCCATCACCCACTGTGCTCGCTGCCCCGTGTCCTAACTCGCACCGAGTCCCGCTCACCCATCACCCCCTGTGCTCACTGCCCCGTGTCCTAACTCGCACTGAGTCCCGCTCACCCATCACCCCCAATACTCGCTGTCCCGCTATCGGAGGGGCAGTACTGAGAGAGTGCTGCACTGTCGGAGGGGCAGTACTGAGGGAGCGCCGCACTGTCGGAGGGGTAGCACTGAGGGAGCGCCGCACTGTCGGAGGGGCAGCACTGAGGGAGTGCTGCACTGTTGGAGGGGCAGCACTGAGGGAGCGCCGCACTGTCGGAGGGGCAGCACTGAGGGAGCCCCGCACTGTCGGAGGGGCAGCACTGAGGGAGCCCCGCACTGTCGGAGGGGCAGCACTGAGGGAGTGTCGGAGAGGCAGTACTGAGGGAGCGAGGGAGTGTCGGAGGGCAGTACTGAGGGAGCGCCGCACTGTCGGAGGGGCAGTACTGAGGGAGCGCCGCACTGTCGGAGGGGCAATACTGAGGGAGCGGCGCACTGTCGGAGGGGCAGCACTGAGGGAGTGTCGGAGAGGCAGTACTGAGGGAGCGAGGGAGTGTCGGAGGCGCAGTACTGAGGGAGCGCCGCACTGTCGGAGGGGCAGTACTGAGGGAGCGCCGCACTGTTGGAGGGGCTGTACTGAGGGAGCGCCGCACTGCCGGAGGGGCAGTACTGAGGGAGCGCCGCACTGTTGGAGGGGCAGCACTGAGGGAGCCCCGCACTGTCGGAGGGGCAGCACTGAGGGAGCGCTGCACTGTTGGAGGGGCCGTACTGAGGGAGCGCTGCACTGTTGGAGGGGCCGTACTGAGGGAGCGCCGCACTGCCGGAGGGGCAGTACTGAGGGAGCGCCGCACTGTTGGAGGGGCAGCACTGAGGGAGCCCCGCACTGTCGGAGGGGCAGTACTGAGGGAGCGCTGCACTGTCGGAGGGGCAGCACTGAGGGAGTGTCGGAGGGGAAGCACAGAGGGAGTGTCGGAGGGGCAGTACTGAGGGAGCGCCGCACTGTCGGAGGGGCAGCACTGAGGGAGTGCCGCAGTGTCGGAGGGGCAGTACTGAGGGAGCGAGGGAGTGTCGGAGGGGCAGTACTGAGGGAGCGCCGCACTGTCGGAGGGGCAGCGCTGAGGGAGCCCCGCACTGTTGGAGGGGCAGCGCTGAGGGAGTGCCGCACTGTTGGAGGGGCAGCACTGAGGGAGCCCCGCACTGTTGGAGGGGCAGCGCTGAGGGAGCGCTACACTGTCAGAGGGGCAGCACTGAGGGAACGCTGCACTGTCGGAGGGGCAGCACTGAGGGAGTGTCGGAGGGGCAGCACTGAGGGAGTGCCGCACTGTCGGAGGGGCAGTACTGAGGGAGTGCTGCACTGTCGGAGGGGCAGTACTGAGGGAGTGCTGCAATGTCGGAGGGGCAGTACTGAGGGAGTGCTGCACTGTTGGAGGTGCCATCTTTTGTATGACACGTTAAACCGAGGCCCCGTCTGCTCTCGCAGTTGGACATGACAGATCCCATAGCAGTGTTTCAAAGAAGAGTAGGGATGGGAGGGTTGTCCTCTGAGGAGAGATTGAGCAGATTGGACCAATACTCTCTGGAGTTTAGAAGAATGAGAGGTGATCTCATTGAAACATCCAAGATTCTGAGGGGGATTGACAGGGTAGATGCTGAGAGGATGTTTCCCCCGGGGCTGGAGAGTCTAGAACCAGGGGTCACAGTCTCAGGATAAGGGGTCGGCCATTTAGGACTGAGATGAGGAGGAATTTCTTTACTCAGAGGGTGGTGAATCTTTGGAATTCTCTGCCCCAGAGGGCTGTGGATGCTGAGTCGTTGAGTATATTCAAGGCTGAGATCGATAGATTTTTGGACTCTCGGGGAATCGAGGGATATGGGGATCGGGCGGGAAAGTGGAGTTGAGGCCGAAGATCAGCCGTGATCTTATTGAATGGCGGAGCAGGCTCGAGGGGCCGAATGGCCGACTCCTGCTCCTAATTCTTATGTTCTTAATAGCGGTGTTCTCCAAGGTGTCCTGGGGCCAATATTTATCCCTCAATCAACGTAATGAAAAAAAAATGATGATCTGGGTCATTATCACATTACTGTTTGTGGGAGCTTGCTGTGCGCAAATTGGCTGCCGCGTTACAACGGTAACTACACTTTTTTAAAAAAGTACTTCATTGGCTGTAAAGCACTTTGAGACGTCCAGTGGTCGTGAAAGGCGCTATATAAATGCAAGTCTGTCTTTTTTCTTTTTTTTTTCCGACTTTGTAATCATTATTTTTGGGAAGTGAATGCTGGCCACCCCCACTCTTGGGCTGCGTCCAAACAAGGGGTGTTACCCTTTAAATAGAATTAGCACAGCCTTGTAAATGCTGGTGAGACGTGAGTTAAGTCGGAAAGTATTTTGGCAGGGAGCAGCGGTACGAGTTGGCCGCGTGTGAAATCGCTGAGTGGGGGTGGGCCCCCCGAGCTGTTTAGCAACGGAAAGGCAAGCAGAGGGACCTCTTCCAGTTGATGAATTTTTTTCCGCCGTTAGTTTGAGCCTTGGGGTGGAGTGTGAGGTCGCTGTTGTCTCAAGACATAAACGTGTAGTTGAGACCTCGCTGTGCAGGAGCTTGAAGGAGTTGCTTGCGGCCTTTGAAGAGGAGGCGATGCAGGTTCCCAGCCGAGCTGATCGTCCTTTGCCGGTGTTTTCCCCGGGGAGTTTAATGCTGCCTTGGCTCGGGATGGGCCACAGCTGGTGTCACATCTGGTGCAGAGAAAGTTAAAACTGAATGTAAAACAAATCCTAACCAGACCGACTTAAACCACCCATCGCACGATTAACTCTTCCTTCTTACAAGTTCTATTTATAGAGCGCCTTTAACGTCGTGAAGCGTCTCACTTGAGCATGACCAAACAAAATTTGACACCGAGCCGCATAATTAGATGTTAGATAGATGCAACGGTCACCCCACGTTCAGACAATCCACGAACAGGCATCTTCCACCCTTCAGGATGTAGTTCGGGATCTGGAATATCAGGTCCTTCACTGAAACACCTGTGAACTCATCCCTTTTTGGCCTGGAAGCAAGTCATCCTCGTTTCGAGGGACTGCCTCCGATGATGATGACATATTAGGGCAGGTGACCAAAAGCTTGGTCAAAGAGGTCGGTTTTAAGGAGCGTCTTGAAGGAGGAGAGAGAGGCGGGGAGGTTTAGGGAGGGAGTTCCAGAGCTTGGGGCCCAGGCAACAGAAGGCACGGCCACCGATGGTGGAGCGATTATAATCAGGGATGCTCAAGAGGGCAGAATTAGAGGAGTGCAGAGATCTCGGGAGTTTGTGGGACTGGAGGAGATTACAGAGATAGGGAGGGGAGAAGGGCCATGGAGGGATTTGAATACAAGGATGAGAATTTTGAAATCGAGGCGTTGCTTAACCGGGAGGTCAGTGAGCACAGAGGGTGATGGGTGAGCGGGACTCGGTGCGAGTTAGGACACGGGGGCAGTGAGCACAGTGGGTGATGGGTGAGCGGGACTCGGTGTGAGTTAGGACGCGGGGCAGTGAGCACAGGGGGTGATGGGTGAGCGGGACTCGGTGCGAGTTAGGACATGGGGCAGTGAGCACAGGGGGTGATGGGTGAGCGGGACTCGGTGCGAGTTAGGACACGGGGCAGTGAGCACAGGGGGTGATGGGTGAGCGGGACTCGGTGCGAGTTAGGACACAGGGCAGTGAGCACAGGGGGTGATGGGTGAGCGGGACTCGGTGCGAGTTAGGACCCGGGGGCACCCGAGTTTTGGATCACCTCCAGTTTACGTAGGGTACAATGTGGGAGGCCAGCAAGGAGTGCGTTGGAATAGTCAAGTCTGGAGGTAAGAAATAGCAAAAGTATTTGACGGGGTGCTTTACCTACATGATCACACTGGGGCTTAACAGCATGTTTATGTAACATTGGAAATCCTTGAGGGAATCTGGTTGGGGAGGGACAGGCAGATCTGAGGAGTGGGTCTCGATGGTTTCAAAGACCAACACTGTGATCTGGGAAAACACCCTGAATGCAGGAAGGGGCGGGACTTTCGGCTTTGCTGATTTTGGGCGGTAAAGTTTGCACCCGGGAACAGTTTGTGCCTCAATCAGCAAAATTGGGAGGCGGGGCGCTAAGGGAGGCGTTACACACCTCTCTCGGGGCGCTAGGCCGGCTGAGCGACTGAGAATCCCCCGAGTTAAACAGCCAAGCTCGGAGCGTCCCGAGAGCGGCCTCGTGGGGTGGGGGCGGGGGGAAGGGGGGGGGGGGCGTGGGTGGTGGGACCTGATTTTTTAAAAAAACAACAAAAACACCCCCAATAAATAACACGCCACTGCAATATAAATCGCAAAAGAAAAATTTAAATAAAAACCAATCAATCTTACCCGAGATCGACATTCCTTCCCTCACTGCGGCCGTTACAGCTCGGACCGCCCGCTCTCCCAGGCGGTCCCACCAGGGGGCGCTACAGCTCGGACCGCCCGCTCTCCCAGGCGGTCCAACCAGGGGGCGTTACAGCTCGGACCGCCCGCTCTCCCAGGCGGTCCCACCAGGGGGCGCTACAGCTCGGACCGCCCGCTCTCCCAGGCGGTCCCAACAGGGGGCGTTACAGCTCGGACCGCCTGCTCTCCCAGGCGGTCCCACCAGGGGGCGCGCTTGGCGGGGCGCTACGGGTCGGGCGGGAGCCAAGTATCGAGCCAGTGTCGCAAACACGGGGGCGTGACACACTGACTCGCCTCCCCCGGGCTAAAATGCTCTGCGCCCCCTCGATACCGGCCCCTAATGTCCCGGCGGTGGTCTGGGAGCTGGCCGCCTGCCCCCAGAGTGCTTACCGCCGCCATTGTCGCCCCTCTGGCTAACGGGGGGGCAACGGACTGAAAATCTGAGCTCCGTACTGACTATTTAGATTAGGAGCCCCCTCCTCCCTCACCCTCACTCTGACTGCAGGGTGGGGGGTGGGGGGGGGGAGCGATGTCTGGCTCGCTGGTCAGCTGCGAATCCCCAGCAGAGGATCCCCACGACAAGCCGTGCCGCTGCCGCAGGGTCGCTGACCCACGCCCTCCGACCGGAAACCCTTGCCAATCTCCCCGGGGCACGATTTCAGCCAAGCAAGTATTGTTGCTGACAGGCGAGCCCCATCGTGCGGGGGGAAAGGGTTCCTGTACAGCCCAGTGATCGAGGAATCCACATCACTGTCTGTCTGTCCTGGTGCACTGAGCGGCAAGTGCGGAGGAACAGAGGGACCTTGGAGTGCAGGTCCACTGAGTACTGCCCCTCCGACAGCCCAGCACTCCCTCAGTACTGCCCCTCCGACAGTGCGGCACTCCCTCAGTACTGCCCCTCCGACAGTGCGGCACTCCCTCAGTACTGCCCCTCCGACAGTGCGGCACTCCCTCAGTACTGCCCCTCCGACAGTGCAGCACTCCCTCAGTACTGCCCCTCCGACAGTGCGGCACTCCCTCAGTACTGCCCCTCCGACAGTGCGGCACTCCCTCAGTACTGCCCCTCCGACAGTGCGGCACTCCCTCAGTACTGCCCCTCCGACAGTGCGGCGCTCCCTCAGTACTGCCCCTCCGACAGTGCAGCACTCCCTCAGTACTGCCCCTCCGACAGTGCGGGGCTCCCTCAGTACTGCCCCTCCGACAGTGCGGGGCTCCCTCAGTACTGCCCCTCCGACAGTGCGGGGCTCCCTCAGTACTGCCCCTCCGACAGTGCGGGGCTCCCTCAGTACTGCCCCTCCGACAGTGCGGGGCTCCCTCAGTACTGCCCCTCCGACAGTGCGGGGCTCCCTCAGTACTGCCCCTCTGACAGTGCGGGGCTCCCTCAGTACTGCGCTTGAGTGTCAGCCTGGAGTAAATTCACGGTGCTGTCGAGCAGCATGGTGCTGTGGGTGTCTGGGGAATGGGGGACGCGCTGACATTTGGAGTATGGATCCGCTTCTATTGGGGCTTTGGCCTTTTTTTCTTCCTCCTACAGAACCACAGATTATTTCCATCATTCTCTATTGTAATCTCTGATGCCCCCCCACCATTCCCCATCTGTTATTTCTAGATTGAACTGTTTTTTTTTAAAGATTCTTCATTTTACCGTTTGTCCAGGTATTCTGCCCTCCTGACCATCCCTGATTATAATCGCTCCACCATCGGTGGCCGTGCCTTCTGTTGCCTGGGCCCCGAGCTCTGGAACTCCCTCCCTAAACCTCTCCACCTCTCTACCTCTCTCCTCCATTAAGACGCTCCTTAAAACCTCCCCCTGTGACCAAGCTTTTGGTCACCTGCCCTAATTTCTACTTGTGCGGCTCGGAGTCAGATTGTGTTTGATAACCGCTCCCGCGAAGCGGCTCGGGACGTTTTACAACGTTACAGGCACTAGATAAATGCAGATTGCTGTTGTAATATGCAAAGTGTTGTGGTACAGTGGGGGGAGGTGTTTGCAGCCGGGGACTAAGTATTTCTGCACTTGGCCGGAGAAACTCGGGACGGAGGTAGAATAGACCTGGTCAGGAAGTCAATGAATGTCCAAATGCTTTTTTAAAAAACCCAAAAATGTGCACATCGGGCTACTTAAGGTTAAATAAGCAACCGAGTACTGGATTTTTCAGGCAAATGTTTGAGGATAAGCTCACTGTGGGGTTGTAACTTGGAAACATTCCCTTAAAAGTACATCATTCATTCATAGGCGGTCCCTCGACCGAGGATGACTTGCTTCTACATGGGTTTACAGATGTTTCAATGAAGGACCCGATGTTCCAGTCCTGAACTCCAGTTGAGGGGGTGGAAGATGCCTGTGGGTGGATTGTTTTAATGTGGGGTGACCGTTGCACACCAGCCACCACACGGGGCTTGGATTGAGTGCCGTAAACATTAAATGGGCACCAGAGGAATGTTCAAAACTAAAAGAAGTGTGAGCAATTCTTCGCTGTGTGGGCCTGGTTTGCGTAGAATGAGTTTTAATCTCGCCGCAAACCTGCTCCTGCAATGGGGCGTGAGGGTGACTGGGCCGATGACGTGCGTCGAATTCACCCAAATTCAATCTTTTTTTTTTTAGTATCGGTTTGAAATCTATCTTTTGTGTATTTGACGCTCGGTATTTGTGACGTTTGGCTTTCCTCTCGAAGGTCAGGTGGTGTTTGAATATGTGAGTTGCGCTCAGTCTGCCACCTGGGAACAAGAACAAAGCCTTTCCTGTGTACATATTTGGTAACGCGATAACGCACCAACGCGCGGCACATTCTGCTCCTCCTCATCATCATCACAGGCAGTCCCTCGGAATCGAGGAAGACTTGCTTCCACTCTAAAAATGAGTCCTTAGGTGGCTGAACAGTCCAATACAAGAGCCACAGTCTCTGTCACAGGTGGGACAGACAGTGGTTGAGGGAAGGGGAGGGTGGGACTAGTTTGCCGCACGCTCCTTCCGCTGCCTGCGCTTGGTTTCTGCATGCTCTCGGCAACGAGACTCGAGGTGCTCAGCGCCCTCCCGGATGCTCTTCCTCCAGTTAGGGCGGTCTTTGGCCAGGGACTCCCAGGGGTCAGTGGGGATGTTGCACTTTATCAGGGAGGCTTTGAGGGTGTCCTTGTAACGTTTCCTCTGCCCAGCTGGGGCTCGCTTGCCGTGAAGGAGTTCTGAGTAGAGCGCTTGCTTTGGGAGTCTCGTGTCTGGCATGTGGACAATGTGGCCTGCCCAGCAGAGCTGGTCGAGTGTGGTCAGTGCTTCGATGCTGGGGATGTTGGCCTGGTCGAGGACGCTAACCAGGGGATTTGCAGGATCCTGCGGAGGCAGCGTTGGTGGTATTTCTCCAACGATTTGAGGTGTCTACTGTATATGGTCTTTTGTGTAAGGCACTTGTCCAGTGTGACTTTTGATACGTCCTTACTACACAGTATAAATGCACACGAGGCCCATGCTTGAGAAAAGGTCAGTCTGTGACCTGTCCTTTATTCCTTAGCACTCAAGTGATGAAGGTGGGTGGAGCTTCCCCTTTTATACCTGAAGGTTCAGGTTAGGAGTGTCTCCCATCTAGTGGTCAGTGTTCTCACGGTGTACAACTTAGGTCAGTTTATACATGGGTTACAATGCTGGTTGAATACATGACATCACATCCCCCCCCAAAGTCTTATTGGGATCACAGGTTAAGTCTCTCTGGTGGTTTACGCTCCCTTGTAGAGCGCCTGAGTTGGGGCTCCGGTTGTTGGGCGCTGGCCTGAGTGTCTGCTGTTTGCGGTGCCTTAGGCCTGTCCGGACTGCCCACAGTGACTGGGCTCTCCTCCCTTTGGTTCCGGTGTTCGGTCACCTGTGGTGGAGTGAACTCTACATCATGTTCTTCCTCTGCTTCTTCTATGGGATTGCTGAACCTCCTTTTTGTTTGATCCACATGTTTGCGGCAGATTTGTCCATTGGTAAGTTTAACTACCAGAATCCTATTTCCCTCTTTGGCAACCACAGTGCCTGCGAGCCATTTGGGCCCTGCAGCGTAGTTGAGGACAAAAACAGGATCATTTACATCAATACATCGCGCCTCGCATTCCTGTCATGGTAGTCATATTGTGACTGGCGCCTGCTCTCGACAATTTCTTTCATGGTGGGGTGTATAAGGGATAATCGGGTTTTGAGCGTCCTTTTCATTAGTAGCTCTGCGGATGGAACCCCTGTGAGCGAGTGTGGTCGGGATCTATTGGCCAACAGGAGGCGTGATAAGCGGGTTTGTAGGGAACCCCCTTGGATTCTGAGCATCCCCTGTTTGATTATCTGCACTGCTCGTTCTGCCTGGCCATTTGAGGCTGGCTTGAACGGTGCCGTTCTAACATGGTTAATTCCATTGCCTGCCATGAAGTCCTGGAATTCAGTGCTTGTGAAGCACGGGCCATTGTCGCTGACCAAGATGTCCGGTAGACCGTGGGCGGCGAACATTGCCCGTAGACTTTCTACCGTGGCAGAGGATGTGCTTGAATTTAAAATGTCACACTCGATCCATTTGGAGTAGGCGTCTACTACAACCAAAAACATTTTTCCCATGAAAGGACCTGCGTAGTCCACATGGATGCGTGACCAAGGCTTGGCGGGCCATGGCCAGGGGCTAAGGGGGGCTTCCCTGGGCGCATGGCCCAGCTGGGCACACGTGTTGCACCTGCGAACACAAAGTTCCAGATCTGCGTCTATCCCTGGCCACCAAACGTGTGACCTGGCAATTGCCTTCATCGTGACAATGCCCGGGTGCCCATTGTGGAGTTCTCTGATGAACACCTCTCTGCCCATCTGGGGCATGACTACGCGGTTTTCCCACAGTAGGCAATCGGCCTGAATCGAGAGTTCGTCCTTGCGCCTGTGAAATGGTTTAAATTTCTCTCGGCATGCCCTGTACGTGGCTGCCCAGTCCCCATTCAGGACACATTTCTTGACTAGAGACAATAGCGGGTCTCTATTTGTCCAGACTTTATTCTGACGGGCTGTCACGGGTGAGCCTTCGCTTCCGAAAGCTTCAACAGCCATGACCATCTCAGCACCATGTTCAGTAGCCCCCTCAGTGGTGGCTAGTGGGAGCCTGCTGAGTGCATCGGCTCAGTTTTCGGTGCCCGGTCTATGCCGAATTGTGTAGTCATAGGCAGCTAACGTGAGTGCCCACCTCTGTATGCGGGCCGATGCGTTTGCATTTATGGCCTTGTTGTCGGCCAAAAGGGACGTTAGGGGTTTGTGATCTGTCTCCAGCTCAAATTTCCTGCCAAACAGGTACTGGTGCATTTTCTTTACCGCATATACACATGCGAGCGCCTCCTTTTCTACCATCCCGTAGCCCCTTTCTGCCTGGGACAGACTCCTGGAGGCATAAGCTACCGGCTGTAACTGACCCTTGGCATTGACATGCTGCAACACACACCCGACACCATAGGACGACGCATCGCATGTTAACACAAGTTTCTTACATGGGTCATATAGTGTTAACAGATTGTTGGAACATAACAATTTGCGTGCTCTATTAAAAGCCCTTTCCTGGCTGTCCCCCCAGACCCATTCGCGACCTTTGCGTAGGAGCACGTGTAGCGGCTCTAGCAGCGTGCTCAATTTGGGAAGGAAGTTACCAAAATAGTTCAGGAGCCCCAGGAATGAACGCAGCTCCGTCGTGTTACGGGGTCTGGGTGCTCTCTGGATCGCTTCCGTCTTGGACACAGTAGGTCTGATCCCGTCTGCTGCTACCCTCATCCCCAGGAATTCTACCTCTGGAGCTAGGAAGACGCACTTCGCCTTTTTCAGTCGCAGACCTACCCGGTCCAGTCTGCGTAGCACCTGCTCCAGGTTGTGGAGGTGTTCTTCAGTATCGCAACCCGTGATGAGGATGTCGTCTTGAAAAACCACCGTCCTTGGAATTGACTTGAGGAGGCTTTCCATGTTTTGTTGAAAGATCGCGGCGGCCGAGCGAATCCCGAACGGACATCTGTTGTACTCAAACAACCCCTTGTGTGTCGTGATGGTGGTCAGCTTCTTCGACTCACTCGCCAGCTCCTGGGTCATGTAAGCTGAGGTCAGGTCCAATTTTGAAAAAAGTTTGCCACCGGATAGCGTCGCAAAGAGGTCCTCCGCTCTCGGTAGCAGGTACTGGTCTTGGAGTGACACCCGATTGATGGTGGCCTTGTAATCACCACATATCCTGACCGACCCATCCGCCTTGAGCACCGGCACAATCGGGCTCGCCCAGTCACTGAATTCGACTGGCGAGATGATGCCTTCCCTCAGCAGGCGGTCCAATTCGCCTTCTATCTTTTCCCGCATCATGTACGGCACCGCTCTGGCCTTGTGGTGTACTGGTCTGGCGACCGGGTTTATGTGAATCACTACCTTGGCCCCCATGAAAGTGCCAATGCCGGGTTGAAATAATGAGTCAAATTTGTCCAGGATCTGTGAGCATGATACTCGCTCCACAGAGGAAATTGCATTGACATCGCCCCATTTCCAGTTCATGACAGCAAGCCAACTCCTCCCCAGTAGTGCGGGACCATCCCCCGGGACAACCCAGAGTGGCAACCTGTTCTCCGAATCTTTGTGGGTCACGACTACCGTGGCGCTGCCTCGCACCGGAATGATCTGCTTTGTGTAAGTCTGTAGCTGTGCGTCAATCGGCGATAATTTTGGCCTCCTGGCCTTGGATGCCCACAACTTTTCAAACTGTTTGATACCCATCAGGGACTGGCTGGCCCCTGTGTCTAGCTCCATTGATACTGGGATGCCATTGAGGAGCACTTTCATCATTATCGGTGGCGTCCTGGTGTATGAACTGTATACGTGCTCCACATGAACTCGCTGAACTTCAGCTTCCAGCGATTTCCCCCAGCGTTCATTTCTGCAATTTCTGCAGGTATTTTGCTCATCTCTGCAAACTCCGACTGAGTGTATGCCTCCACGCCTCCAGCATGGGTTGCGGTTTGAAACAAAAGGTCCCTTGCCAGTCGACCGTTCCTGACTGCCCCTGTTATTGTCCTTGAGTGCACCATTAACAGGTGTTGATGGCCCCATTACTGGTCGCATTGTCCCTTGCAATGACGTGAATCGCTGTTCAGCTTGCCATTGTCTCTGTCGAACTCCCCCTCTGGGTTCAACTACATGTTGGGGCATGCCCGACTGCCCTTGTCTGCCTGGAGAACTGTGTGCTGCTTTAACAATGTTGAATCTCTGTCCCAACCATTCCTTAACACAGTACCTCTCGTCTGTTCTGCTAGTGGCCATGCTCGCGTGGTTTAAATCCCAGTTTCTTGTCGCCATTGATACGTCCTTACTACACAGTATAAATGCACACGAGGCCCATGCTTGAGAGAAGGTCAGTCTGTGACCTGTCCTTTATTCCTTAGCACTCAAGTGATGAAGGTGGGTGGAGCTTCCCCTTTTATACCTGAAGGTCCAGGTTAGGAGTGTCTCCCACCTAGTGGTCAGTGTTCTCACGGTGTACAACTTAGGTCAGTTTATACATGGGTTACAATGCTGGTTGAATACATGACAACTTTGAAGACCAACATTTTGCCAGGAGTTGTCATGTACGGCAGGATTTCTGTTGTACTTCGACTAACTTGAATAAGACCAATCTAGCACAAACAACACCTTTAACAGCAAATGTCCTAAGGCGCTTCATAGGAGCGTTATCAAACAGAATTTTACACCGAGCCACATAGAGATATTAGGATAGGTGACCAAAAGCTTGGTCAAAGAGCAAGGTTTGAGGACCGTCTTGAAAGAGGGTAGAGAAGTTTAGGGAGGGATTCCAGAGCTTCGGGCCCAGATGATTAAAATCGGGGGATGCACAGGGCCTGAATTAGAGGAGCGCCAATATCTTGTGGGGGAGGGTTGTGGGGCTGGAGGAGATTACAGAGATAGGGAGGGGCGAGGGCCATGGAGGGATTTGAAAACAAGGATGTGAATTTTGAAATCGAGGCATTGCTTAATCGGGAGCCAATATAGGTCAGCGAGCACAAGGGTTGATGGGTGAGTGGGACTCGGTGCGAGTTAGGACACGGGTCAGCGAGCACAGGGGGTGATGGGTGAGCGGGACTCGGTGCGAGTTAGGACACGGGACAGCGAGCACAAGGGTTGATGGGTGAGCGGGACTCGGTGCGAGTTAGGACACGGGGCAGTGAGCACAGGGGGTGATGGGTGAGTGGGATTCGGTGCGAGTTAGGACATGGGTCAGCGAGCACAGGGGGTGATGGGTCAGCGGGACTCGGTGCGAGTTAGGACATGGGTCAGCGAGCACAGGGGGCGATGGGTGAGCGGGACTCGGTGCGAGTTAGGACATGGGGCAGTGAGCACAGGGGGTGATGGGTGAGCGGGACTCGGTGCGAGTTAGGACACGGGTCAGCGAGCACAGGGGGCGATGGGTGAGCGGAACTCGGTGTGAGTTAGGACATGAGCTTTAGATCACCTCTAGTTTACGTAAGGTAGAATGTGGGAGGCCTGCCAGGAGTGTTTTGGAATAGTCAAGTTTGGAGGTAACAAAGGCATGGATGAGGGCTTCAGCAGCGGATGAGCTGTGAGAGTGGGGTTGGGCAGGGCTTTAAGGAGGCGGTTGGCAGTGGAGGAACGAAGCCAAGGGATATCTTTACATTCCAGGGTGGCCCTGGAGCAGTGAGTGCAGGACCTGATGGTGCTTAATGAGGTCCAGCCAGATGTGCCGCTGAACGGCTGAACCAGTTGTCGTCATCATAGGCGGTCCCTCGAATTGAGGATGACTTGCTTCCAGGCCAAAAAAGGATGAGTTCACAGGTGTTTCAATGAAGGACCTAATATTCCGGATCCCGAACTACATCCTGAAGGGTGGAAGATGCCTGTGGGTGGATTGTTTTAACGTGGGGTGACCGTTGCACACCAGCCACCACACGGGGCTTGACAGAGCGAGGTCTTGGTCCAGTGGCAAGGGTTAACCAGGACGACTGGAGACCAGCTCTGCTGCACAGACCTAGTGCGCTCACATATCGCAGTGTGGGCTGGGCCCGTGCTGCCCCTGGGCCCTCGCCTCTCCTGGGCCCCGATCACGTCCCTCCACAATCTCTCGCCGCTCCTTCGCCCCGACCTCGCCGCTCCTGCTGTACCTGCCCACGCTCAAATCACCGACCTGGACCTTGATGACGTCACTCTTCGCTGATGACGTCACTCTTCGCTGCCGTCGCCCTCTTGCACCGGCTCGCGCTGCTCGCTGTTGCGCAGTCGTGTCCCGTACACGGTGACGTTGGTGTCTCTCCGACTTTCGGGAGTGGCGATGGGGGCTGTCCCAGGAAGGGAGTCGCCAGGGTGGGAGACTGTCAGGTTTATTATTGGGAGACAAGAGCATCAAAAGGTGGAGCGGAGGGTGCGATTGAGGAGATTGACAGCTGCAAGCGGAGGGCTAAAGGCCCGAGAGTTGAGGGAGGGTGAAAGTTCCACCTCCAGTGACTGCTGCCGCCAAGCCACATATTTCCCAATGCTTGCTCAAGGCTCATTTTGCCACATTTGTAACTCCTGTTTTTCACAGTCCGGACGGTCGGAGGACGCTGCTGTCACTCGCCGATTGTGCTGGACGGAAATTCCTTCGGGGCAGTGATGGGATTGGGAATCATTGACCCGCGTCATGTCGGCCTTGCTCGCTCGCGGGTCATTCCAGGACAGCATCGTATTGGCAAATGTACACAGCAGGGCTGCAGCGATTCCCGGCCTGTTGTTGGGCTTATTGACGTGTGCTGCTTTGTGGAGGAAGTCGGTGAAAGGGCAAACTAAAAGATAACTTGGGTTTCTACAGCGCCCATCGTGACCACCGGACATCCCAAAGCACTTTACTTTTGAAGTGTAGACACTGTTGTAATGTACGAAACACAGCAGCTAATTGCGCACAGCAAGCTCCCAAAAACAGCAATGTGATAATGACCAGGTCATCTATTTTTTTGTTATGTTGATTGAGGGATAAATATTGGCCCCAGGACACTCCCTCAGTACTGCCCCTCCGACAGTGCGGCGCTCCCTCAGTACTGCCCCTCCGACAGTGCGGCGCTCCCTCAGTACTGCCCCTCCGACAGTGCAGCGCTCCCTCAGTACTGCCCCTCCGACAGTGCGGCGCTCCCTCAGTACTGCCCCTCCGACAGTGCAGCGCTCCCTCAGTACTGCCCCTCCGACAGTGCGGCGCTCCCTCAGCACTGCCCCTACGACAGTGCGGCGCTCCCTCAATACTGCCCCTCCGACAGTGCGGCGCTCCCTCAGCACTGCCCCTCCGACAGTGCTGCGCTCCCTCAGTACTGCCCCTCTGACAGTGCGACACTCCCTCAGTACTGCCCCTCCGACACTCCCTCAATACTGCCCCTCCGACAGTGCAGCACTCCCTCAGCACTGCCCCTCCGACAGTGCTGCGCTCCCTCAATACTGCCCCTCCGACAGTGCGGCGCTCCCTCAGCACTGCCCCTACGACAGTGCGGCGCTCCCTCAATACTGCCCCTCCGACAGTGCAGCACTCCCTCAGCACTGCCCCTCTGACAGTGCAGCGCTCCCTCAGTACTGCACTGGGAGTGTCAGCCTAGATTTTTGTGCTCAAGTTTCTGGAGTGGGACTTGAACCCACAACCTTCTGACTCAGAGGCGAGAGTGCTGCCCACTGAGCCCCGGCTGACACTGGTGTAAAACATTGTGGGCAGCATTGGTAAAACTGGTGATGATAAATGTCTTTGTCAAAGCCGCTGGTCAAAGTACCTGTTTGTCTCGCCTTTACTTGAAGTTGTTTGTTCATTCTGCCTCTTTACAGTTTGAGGCAATTATGGTTTGCACAAGACATTTTGTTCCTTTTCAAACAGACCATTCGGCCCAACCAGTCCATGCCGGTGTTTATGCTCCACTCGAGCCTCCTCCCGTCTTTCCTCATCTAAATCTATCGGCATAACCCTCTGTTCCCTTCTCCCCCATATACTTGTCCAGCCTCCCCTTAAATACATCGATACTATTCCCCTCAACCCCTCCCTGTGGCAGAGAGTTCCACATTCTCACCCCGCTCTGGGTAAAGAAGTTTCTCCTGAATTCCACATTGGGTTTCTTGGTGACTATCTTATATTGATGGCCTCTAGTTATGCTCTTCCCCACAAGTGGAAACACTCTCTCTGTATCCACTCTATCCAAACCTTTCATCATTTTAAAGACCTCTATTAGGTCACCCCTCAGACTTCTCTCTTCGCGACTTTTAGTTTTTTGTGTATTTGTATCCGTGTATTTGTTTATCTGTGTTGAAATATGCCGATCCTTATTCTGGAGGATATTTATTTGTATTCTTGCATTACTTTGTGCTTTTCAAGGTGAGGAGTGACGGGACCGGGGTATGGAGCACTTTCTAATTTGGGAATCATAGAATCATAGAGACTTACGGCAAGGAAGGAGGCCATTCGGCCCATCGTGTCCGTGCCGGCCGACAAAGAGCTACCCAGCCTAATCCCACTTTCCCGCTCTCGGTCCGTAGCCCTGTAGGTTACGGCACTTCAGGAGCACATCCAAGTACTTTTTAAATGTGGTGAGGGTTTCTGCCTCTACCACCCTTTCAGGACGTGAGTTCCAGACCCCCACCACCCTCTGGGTGAAGAAAGTATCTCTCAGCTCCCCTCTAACCCTCCCCCCAATTACTTTAAATCTACGTCCCCTGGTTATTGACCCCTCTGCTAAAGGAAACAGGTCCTTCCTATCCACTCTATCCAGGCCCCTCATAATTTTATACACCTCAATTAAATCTCCCCTCAGCCTCCTCTGTTCAGTCTGAGATGCATTCGTGGGTCAGGCATAGTAGTGTTTTGAGGTTATGATACTCAATAAAATTAATACAATGTTGTCCGCACCCAGTTAAATGTGTGCCAGAGGGGAAGTTTGAATGAACTTCTGTCATTGGAGAAGTATTTTAGCAAACTAGCAAACTTTCTTTTTTCCATTTGTTTGTGAAACGTGAAAACCGAAGCACAAGATCCGTTGTGATATATCGCGGTGCAGACATATGTTCTGAGTTCTGTGTGAGGAGGGTTCTCTGCGGGCGGCTCGCTCCTGAAGCCGCCCGTTGTTTTGTTTGACTGCAGCCCTTGTTGTTAACGGAGTCGAGGAAGACTTGCTTCCACTCTCAAAGTGAGTTCTCAGGTGGCTGAACAGTCCAATACGGGAATTACAGTCTCTGTCACAGGTGGGACAGACAGTGGTTGAGGGAAAGGGAGGGTGGGACTGGTTTGCCGCACGCTCCTTCCGCTGCCTGCGCTTGGTTTCTGCATGCTCTCGGCGACGAGACTCGAGGTGCTCAGCGCCCTCCCGGATGCACTTCCTCCACTTAGGGCGGTCTTTGGCCAGGGACTCCCAGGTGTCGGTGGGGATGTTGCACTTTATCAGAGAGGCTTTGAGGGTGTCCTTGAAACGTTTTCTCTGCCGACCTGGGGCTCGCTTGCTGTGAAGAAGTTCTGAGTAGAGCGTTTGCTTTGAGAGTCTCGTGTTGGGCATGCGGACAATGTGGCCCGCCCAGCGGAGCTGGTCGAGTGTGGTCAGTGCTTCGATGCTGGGGATGTTGGCCTGGTCGAGGACGCTAATGTTGGTGTACTTTCACAGGGACTAACTCGAGCATTTCCTGTTCTTTTTTTCTTCCAGGAACGTGCGTGAAGTGCAGCAAAGCGGTGTATGGAGCACAGCAGGCCTGCCAGGCTATGGGAAACCTATACCACGATGCCTGCTTCACATGCAGTGCCTGCAGTGAGTGATACTTCGCCAGCGATGCTCGCTTGCTTTGTGTTCTTGGTTCGCGGGATGTGGCGGTTCGCGGGATGTGGCTGTTATGGAGATAGGTCGCAGATCAGCCCTGATCTCGCTGAACGGGTGGGCAGGCTCAAGGGGCTGAATGGCCTCCTCCCGATCCTGTGTTCCTGTTTCAGAGGGCAGTTGAGAGTCAACCACATTGCTATGAGGTGGGTCTTTAATGACGGGGCCTCGGTTCAGCATCTCAGCCAAAAGACGGCACCTCCAACAGTGCGGCACTCCCTCAGTGCTGCTCCTCCGACAATGCGGTGCTCCTTCAATACTGTACCACCGACGGTGCGGCACTCCCTCAGTACTGCCCTTCCGACAGTGCAGCGCTCCCTCAGTACTGCCCCTCCGACAGTGCAGCGCACCCTCAGTACTGCACTGGGAGTGTCAGCCTAGACTTTTTATGTGCTCAAGATAAGGTTGAGAGGAGACCTCATTGAGGTGTACAAAATATTGAGGGGCCTGGATAGTAAGGGCCTATTTCCATTGGGTGCATTGTTTTCAGGAGGTTGGTGGAAGGTTGAGAGGGGATTTGAGGGGGGGCTTCTTTACGCAGAGGGTTGTGGGTATCTGGAACTCGCTGCCTGGAAGAGTGGTGGATGCAAAAGATCCCATGGCACTATTTTGAAGAAGAGCAGGGGAGTTCTCCCCGGTGTCCTGGGGCCAATATTTATCCCTCAACCAACATCACTGAAACAGATTATCTGGTCATTATCACATTGCTGTGTGTGGGAGCTTGCTGTGCGCAAATTGGCTCCCGGGTTTCCCACATTACAACAGTGACTACACTCGAAAAAGTACTTCATTGGCTGTAAAGTGCTTTGTGACATCCGCTTGTCCTGAAAGGCGCTATAGAAATGCAAGACTTTTTGTTTCATTTCATAAGGTCAGGTAATTGTGATGTTGAGGGAGAGCGATGGGTGTGATTTATGATGCAGAGATGGATTTGACATCTGGAGGATTAGAGCATGTTGGTGATGATGGGTGCAGGAGATCAGGTCGGCTGTCTGGGGGATTATTTGGTGTGAGGAAGCTGGTTTTGTTGGTGTGGCTGTACTAAATCCTGAATGGAATAATTGTCCGCTGACTAATGCATGAGCTGGTCTGGTGATTTTTTTTTTTGAGTTCGTACGAAGTTAACTTTCTCCTGAAAGGCTCAACACATTTGATTATTCCCGTAAGAGCAGCAGAATTCTATTTATAAAACTCTGATTTAACACGACGCCTTTGTGCAGCAGCCCGGGCTCTGGGTTCGATGTGCTGAAGGGTATGGCACTAAAGGAAAGGCAGTGTTGGTTTTAGTCTCTGAGTGTTATATTTACACAGCTCCCACTCTGAGCGTAAACAGGCACACACTGACTTGCTTCAGTAGAAAGAAAAGGAAGACTTGCATTTATATAGAGCGGTTCAGGACCACCGGACGTCTCAACGCTCTTTCCAACCGGAGTGCAGTCATTGTTGTAATGTGGGAAACGCAGCAGCCAATTTGCGCACAGCAAGCTCCCACACACAGCAATTTGATAATGATCAGAAAATCTGTTTTAATGATGTTGGTTGAAGGATAAATAATGGCCCCAGGACACCGGGGAGAACTCCCCTGCTCTTCTTCAAAATAGTGACCATGGGATCTTTTACATCCACCTGAGAGAGCAGACGGGGCCTCGGTTTAATGTCTCATCCAAATGACGGCATCTCCGACAGTGCGGCGCTCCCTCAGTACTGCCCCTCCGACAGTGCGGCACTCCCTCAGTACTGCCCCTCCGACAGTGCGGCACTCCCTCAGCACTGCCCCTCCGACAGTGCGCCGCTCCCTCAGTATTGCCCCTCCGACAGTGCGGCACTCCCTCACTATTGCCCCTCCGACAGTGCAGCGTTCCCTCCGTACTGCCCCTCCGACAGTGCGGCGCTCTTTCAGTACTGCCCCTCCGACAGTGCGCCTCTCCCTAAGTACTGCCCCTCCGACAGTGCGCCTCTCCCTAAGTACTGCCCCTCTGACAGTGCGCCTCTCCCTAAGTACTGCCCCTCTGACAGTGCGGCACTTCCTCAGTACTGCCCCTCCGACAGTGTGGCACTCCCTCAGTACTGCCCCTCCGACAGTGCAGCATTCCCTCAGTACTGCCCCTCCGACAGTGCGGCACTCCCTCAGTACTGCCCCTCCGACAGTGCGGCACTTCCTCAGTACTGCCCCTCCGACAGTGTGGCACTCCCTCAGTACTGCCCCTCCGACAGTGCGGCACTCCCTCAGTACTGCCCCTCCGACAGTGCGGCACTCCCTCAGTACTGCCCCTCCGACAGTGCGGCACTCCCTCAGTACTGCACTGATGTTTGAACTTAGATTTTTGAGCTCGAGTCCCTGGAGTGGGACTTGAACCCACAACCTTCTGACTCTGAGGCGAGGGTGCTGCCCATTGAGCCACGGCTGGCACTGCGTGAGTGCAGGCCGATGATGGACATTGGTGTTCTGTAGTTCTGCGCTTGCTGTGTGGAGCGGCTCGGTGGTGACCATCATGGACAGGAGTGTTGAGGACTATTGGCGTATTAACTAATGGCTCGTCTACTTATTACACTCCTTCGTACGCTTGGCTTATTGTACTGCATCGTCCCAAATCCGGAATCCTCTGGACCGAGGCCGTTCCGGATTCCGCGTTTTTCCGTACTTTGGATCGTCTTCCTGACGTCATGAATCCGGAAACACTCGAACCCAGGTTTGGGAATTTACAGATTTCTGAACGGCAGAAAGTGGGGCATTTATTGGTGGTGTCATCGGCGGCCGGTGAGGGGGCCCCGAGGTTCGGGGCAGCGGGGGAAGGGCAGCGGCGGGGGAAGGGCAGCGGCGGGGCCCTGGGGTCCGGTCAGTGGGTCCGGATTCCGGAACATTTTACGGATTCCGGAACTCTGGATTTTGGACGCTTTCCCATCCACTGAATCAAGATCTTGTGGATTATAAGCCGAGACATTCACTAGTTGGTCCTGGCGGTAAATAGCCCACGGACAAACGTATTTCTTTATTCACGGGATGCGGGCATCGCTGGTCTGTCCAGCGTTTATTGCCCTCGAGAAGGTGGGGAGCCGCTGCCTTAATTGCAATGCAGTGGCTTGCCAGGTCTTTCCACGGGTACAGTAGCCCAGTGGCATGTCACTGGGCCAGTAATCCCGAGACCTGGACTCATGATCCAGGGATCGTGAGTTCAAATCCCACCACGGCAGCTGCGGAAATTTAAATTCAGTTAATTAACTAAATCTTCAGTAAAAAAAAAACCTCGTGTCAGTAATGGTGGCCATGAAACTACTGGATAAGAACATAAGAAATAGGAGCAGGAGTCGGCCATACGGCCCCTCGAGCCTGCTCCGCCATTCAATAAGGTCATGGCTGAACTGATCATGGACTTAGCTCCACAACCCCGCCCACTCCCCATAACCCTTCACTCCCTTATCGCTCAAAAATCTGTCTATCTCCGCCTTAAATATATTCAATGTCCCAGCTTCCACAGCTCTCTGGGGCAGAGAATTCCACAGATTTACAACCCTCTGAGAGAAGAAATTCCTCCTCATCTCAGTTTTAAAATGGGCGGCCCCTTATTCTGAGACTATGCCCTCGAGTTTTAGTTTCCCCTATGAGTGGAAACATCCTCTCTGCATCCACCTTGTCGAGCCCCCTCATTATCTTGTATGCTTCGATAAGATCACCTCTCATTCTTCAGATTGTCGTTAAAAACCCATCCAGACCCACGGTTGACTACTGCCCTCTGAAATGGCCCAGTGAGCCACTCGGTTAGGGGCAATTAGGGACGGGCACTAAATGCTGGCTTTGCCAGCTTTGCTCACATCCCGTGAATCAATTTAAAAAAAAAGGTTAAGTCTGGAGTCACATACCGGCCAGACCGGGTAAGGGCGGCAGATTTCCTTCCCTAAAGGGCATCAGTGACACAGACGGGTTTTTACGACAATCCGGTAGTTTCACAGTCACCATTACTGACACTAGCTTTTTAATCCAAATTTATTGAATTAACTGAATTTAAATTCCCCAGCTGCCCGTGGTGGGATATGAACCCATGTCTCCGGATCATGAGTGCAGGTCTCTGGGTTACTGGTCCAGTGACATCAGCACGAGGCTCCCGTCCCCTTCAGTGGCTGGTGGTAAAGCAGTCTCAGTCATGCTGTAATGTGCTTTAATCTTTTGAACACGGTGGTAATGTGTCTAAATATAACCAAGTGACTCGGATTTTTAGTGTTTCTGGTGCCACAATCTGTCCACCATCCACCTTGCTGCCCCTCGGAGACTGGATTATTATCCGTGATTCAGTGCATTGCTCTGAGCGTGTCTGGTCAGTGTCAGCCGTGGCTCAGTGGGCAGCACCCTCGCTTCGAAGTCAGGAGGTTGTGAGTTCGAGTCCCACTCCAGGAACTTGAGCACATAAATCTAGGCTGACACTCCCCGTGCAGTACTGAGGGAGCGCCGCACTGTCGGAGGGGCAGTACTGAGGGAGTGCCGCACTGTCGGAGGGGCAGTACTGAGGGAGTGGCACACTGTCGGAGGGGCAGTACTGAGGGAGCGCTGCACTGTCGGAGGGGCAGTACTGAGGGAGTGGCACACTGTCGGAGGGGCAGTACTGAGGGAGTGCCGCACTGTCGGAGGGGCAGTACTGAGGGAGTGCCGCACTGTCGGAGGGGCAGTACTGAGGGAGTGCCGCACTGTCGGAGGGGCAGTACTGAGGGAGTGCCGCACTGTCGGAGGGGCAGTACAGAGGGAGTGCCGCACTGTCGGAGGAGCAGTACTGAGGGAGTGCCGCACTGTCGGAGGGGCAGTACTGAGGGAGTGCCGCACTGTCGGAGGGGCAGTACTGAGGGAGTGCCGCACTGTCGGAGGGGCAGTACAGAGGGAGTGCCGCACTGTCGGAGGGGCAGTACTGAGGGAGTGCCGCACTGTCGGAGGGGCAGTACTGAGGGAGTGCCGCACTGTCGGAGGGGCAGTACTGAGGGAGCGCTGCACTGTCAGAGGGGCAGTCGTTTGGATGAGACGTTAAACCGAGGCCCCGTCTGCTCTCTCGGATGCACGTAAAAGATCCCACGGCACTATTTCGAAGAAGAGCAGCTGAGTTATCCCCGGTGTCCTGGGGCCAATATTTATCCCTGAAAAAACAGATTATATGGCCATTATCACATTGCTGTGTGTGGGAGCTTGCTGTGCGCAAATTAGCTGCCGCGTTTCCCACATTACAACAGTGACTGCACTCCAAAAAGTACTTCATTGGCTGTAAAGCGCTTTGGGACGTCCGGTGGTCGTGAAAGGCGCTATAGATATGCAGGTCCTTTTTAAAATGTGCTTAGAATTGTGCAGGTTCGGTTACAGTTCAGTTTTCCTCTGAAATGCATTTGCGTCATCACAAAAGTAAATTCTTCCATGAGCCAGCTCAAGTCGTCAACGAAATAGAATGTAATCGTTCCTTATTTTTTTCTCTTGCCAGTACAAAGTATCCCTCAGTGCATGACCTTTAATTAACATCGCTGAAATTGGTTTATCCGCGCGAGCGAGCATTTTAATCAGATGTCCATTCCTCCGTCTGTGGGTGACCCGATCTAACATCACTGAAAATGGCTTAAAGAAAGGAAGACTTGCAGTTATATAGTGCCGTGTATTCGGGCCCTGCCTGTATCGCTGCACTCTCAGCCGGCCTGTGCTGGGCAGACAGAAATCTGGGCCCCTACAGTAAATCATCGTCATCAGAGGCAGTCCCTCGGAATCGAGGAAGACTTGCTTCCACTCTAAAAGTGAGTTCTCAGGTGACTGAACAGTCCAATACGGGAACCACAGTCCCTGTCACAGGTGGGACAGACAGTGGTTGAGGGAAAGGGAGGGTGGGACTGGTTTGCCGCACGCTCCTTCCGCTGCCTGCGCTTGGTTTCTGCATGCTCTCGGCGACGAGACTCGAGGTGCTCAGCGCCCTCCCGGATGCACTTCCTCCACTTAGGGCGGACTGGTCTTTGGCCAGGGACCCCCAGGTGTCGGTGGGGATTTTGCACTTTATCAGGGAGGCTTTGAGGGTGTCCTTGTAACGTTTCCTCTGCCCACCTGGGGCTCGCTTGCCGTGAAGGTGTTACGAGTAGAGCGCTCGCTTTGGGAGTCTCGTGTCTGGGACATGCGGACAATGTGGCCCGCCCAGCGGAGCTGGTCGAGTGTGGTCAGTGCTTCGATGCTGGGGATGTTGGCCTGGTCGAGGACGTTAACGTTGGTGCGTCTGTCCTCCCAGGGGATTTGCAGGATCTTGCCGTCAACTGTAGCGGGAGATAAGTCCGGGCGGCTTGGGACAGAATGTGACTGGGGTGGTGGGGTGGGGTGGGGTGGGCCGGGGGGGGGGGGGGGTGGGTAATGGCGGTGATGCCAGTGTCCCGGCACTGAGCAGATCCGTCGATGGCTCCGCGCGCAGGCTGACACGCGGTCTCGCCGCTCCCAGAGGCTCGGCCCGCACACACTCCGCCCGGCCTGTGTTGTTGCAGTGCAGGCAGCTGCATTTCTTTGTGTGTAACAGCAACCCCCCCCCTCCCCTCCCCCCGCCCACACAACACGTTCGGAATGTTCTGGAATGTTATCACAAAGGATGTGAAAGAAGTTGCTGTGGTCGACTGCGGACGAGATTAACCGTTCTTTCTTTTTGGGTTAAAAATAGTAGCGACACTCCTGTCTGGGCGGGAAGCTGCTTTTCATGTATAAAGCACTGGGCCTGAGCCCAGAGCTCTGTGGAATGTCAGTCGTTTGCATCCTGATCCACACACATTCTCAGAATCGTCGGGGTTTAGCGAGCAGCTTCAAACTTCAGCCGCTGGTTACTTTAGTTGTGCTGATATTCACTGAGGTCTCTGTCCCTCCGGCGCTCTCCCTCACTCCCTCACCCCCTCGCTTTCTCCTTTCTCTTGCTTCTCTCCCTCTCCATCTGTTCCACCCTTCTATCTCTCCTCCCTTCCCTCAAAGCCCCTTGACATCTTTCTCGCTCGCCCCCGGGCTCGCGCTCCCCACGCCTTACCCCGGCACCCGCTCTTCCCCACCCCAGCCCCTGCCCACCTGCTCTCTCTGGCCATAAGAATCAGTAATGGAAAAAGTTGACCCAGTAAAGTGTGACAGACACCTAGTGAGAGGCTGTCAAGCTGTACAGACAGGAAGCGTGCGAGGACATGAGCTTTTAATGACCATATCTGTTCTATAAATCTAATCTAATAAAGATCCGTTTGTGATTTTAACAGAAATGTAAGGAAAGCAGAAGCACACCTTCTTAGGAAAGCTGTATCATATTTAGAACATAACATAAGAAATAGGAGCAGGAGTCGGCCATACGGCCCCTCGAGCCTGCTCCACCATTCAATACGATCATGGCTGATCCGATCATGGACTCAGCTCGCCCGCCCCCCATAACCCCTTATCCCCTTATCAGTTAAGAAACTATTTCTGTCTTAAATGTATTCAATGTCCCAGCTTCCACAGAGGCAGAGAATTCCACAGATTTACAACCCTCTGAGAGAAGAAATTTCTCCTCATCTCAGTTTTAAATGTGTGGCCCCTTATTTACAGCGGATAAAAGTAACCCTTCGCAAGCTCCGTCGACAATTGTCCGACACAAGCTCTGCTATGGGAGAGAGTGCTCCCACCAACGTTGCCCTTATGCTGTGTGGCCGAGCAGTGCTCTAGAGGTCCCGCGCAGCTTGCCGGCTTCACAACGGAAACACGCGCATGTGCAGCAATTGGAATGGGCTCTTAAAGGGGCCACGCACTCGAAATAATTAGAGTGAACATCGACACCCATATTTTCATTCTACTAGTTCTTATGAAAGATTGTAACGCCATCACTTTTCACAGCAATGTGCAATGGGTTTCTGCCGTTAAACTTTCATTGAGCGCTGTTACAAAATTGATTTTGACATAATATTCTCTGGGCAGAAACACAGAGCATTTTGGATTTTAATAAATCCAGCTACAAGTAAGCATTAAAAGGACAGGACAGGAAATAAACAATTGCAAATCAATGCTGGCTTCATAAAGGTATACCAACAATAACAACACAGGCATTTATAACAAAGACTTGCATTTCTATAGCGCCTTTCACGACCACTGGCCATCCCAAAGCGCTTTACAGCCAATGAAGTACTTTTTGAGTGTAGTCACTGTTGTAATGTGGGAAATGCAGCAGCCAATTTGCGCACAGCAAGCTCCCACACACAGCAATGTGATAATGACCAGATAATCTGTTTTAGTGATGTTGGTTGCAGGATAAATATTGGCCTCAGGACACCGGAGAGAACTCCCCTGCTCTTCTTCGAAATAGTGCCATGGGATCTTTTACATCCACCTGAGAGAGCAGACGGGGCCTCGGTTTAACATCTTATCCAAAAGACCGCACCTCCGACAGTGCGGCACTCCCTCAGTACTGCCCCTCCGACAGTGCGTCGCTCCCTCAGTACTGCCCCTCCGACAGTGCAGCACTCCCTCAGCACTGCCCCTCTGACAGTGCGGCGCTCCCTCAGTACTGCCCCTCCGACAGTGCGGCGCTCCCTCAGCACCGCCCCTCCGACAATGCGGCTCTCCCTCAGCACCGCCCCTCCGACAATGCGGCTCTCCCTCAGCACCGCCCCTCCGACAGTGCGGTGCTCCCTCAGTACTGCCCCTCCGACAGTGTGGTGCTCCCTCAGTATTGCCCCTCCGACAGTGCGGTGCTCCCTCAGTACTCAGCCTAGATTTTTGTGCTGGAGTGAGACTTGGACCCACAACCTTCCGAGGTGAGAGAGAGAGTGCTGCCCACTGAGCCACAGCTGAACGTAAACCTATCTTTCTCTTTCCGATACTGGTCCCATTTCTAGCACTTTCTCTGTTTTTTTCAATTTCAAACACCCAGTATTTGTGTTTCTTACTTTTTAAAATCACTGATCCCTTTTATTTCACCTTTCTCCGTAGGCAGAAGATTGCGAGGGAAAGCCTTCTACTTCGTCAACGGGAGAGTGTACTGCGAAGAGGATTTCCTGGTGAGTCTCGCCTCCGTGTGGATGCCTATTGTGGGCAACAGCATGCTGAACGAGGCCACTCCGTCCCCGTGTATTCACTGATGCTCGGGACACTGTGTACTCCCAGTCATCTCATTGGCTGGAAACAGAGAAATTTACGGCACAGAAGGAGGCCATTCGGCCCATCGTGTCCGTACCGGCCGACCAAGAGCTACCCAGCCTAATCCCACTTTCCCGCTCTCGGTCCGTAGCCCTGTAGATTACGGCACTTCAGGTGCACATCCAGGTACTTTTTAAATGTGGTGAGGGTTTCTGCCTCTACCACCCTTTCAGGCCGTGAGTTCCAGACCCACACCACCCTCTGGGTGAAGAAAGTTCCCCTCAACTCCCCTCTAAACCTCCTACCAATTACTTAAAATCTATGCCCCCTGGTTGTTGACCCCTCTGCTAAGGGAAACAGGTCCTTCCTATCCACTCTATCCAGGCCCCTCATAATTTTGTACACCTCAATTAAATCTCCCCTCAGCCTCCTCTGTTCCAAAGAAAACAACCCCAGCCTATCCAATCTTTCCTCATCGCTAAAATTCTCCAGTCCAGGCAACATCCTCGTAAATCTCCTCTGTACCCTCTCCTGTAATGTGACCAGAACTGCACGCAGTACTCCAGCTGTGGCCTAACCAGTCTTTTGTACAGTTCAAGCATAACCTCCTTGCTCTTGTATTCTGTGCCTCGGCTAATAAAGGCAAGCATTCCGTATGCCGCCTTAACCACCTTATCCACCTGGCCTGCTACCTTCAGGGATCTGTGGACCTGCACTCCAAGGTCCCTCTGTTCCTCTACACATTCTCCAGTCCTGGTGATTGAGAAGGAGGAACACTTTTGCTGCTAGAAGACAAAAACGGGCCGATTTTTAACTCTCTCCGCCCAGCCTAAACAGGGCAGTGGTGCCCGAGCAAGACACTGACTCGCGTGCCAGCCGCCGCCATCTTGGGCGCAGTCCGGAGATGGGTGGCCGGAGCAACTGCCCGTCCTGTGTGGACGGCCCCCTTGTATTATGATAAGCCTCCGGCGTGAATCAGACCTTCGATTGCGTGTTCGAGGTGTACTAGAGCTCCACCTAGTGCACTACTGATGTAATAACAATAAAAGCTCATGTGTCATGGTCATGTGATGAGCGTTCTTGTTGAGGGCCATTTTGTCACGTGCGTGCGTGCTTGTGCGGTGGTGTCTAAACGATGTCACGTGAGGTACTAGTGGGTGGGGTGTGTGCCTTGCTCCCGAGGGGGTGGGGGGAGGAGGGCCGCAGGCCGATCCGACCACCGAACCGGAAATGTGGGTTCGAGAGAGAATGACTGGCAGCCTGTCGGAGGGTCTGCCCTTCACACAAACCCCCCCACCCCCCACCTCACCCCAAGCTCTCGGACGCCTCAGCCAGCTGATTCCCCACAATCCCGGAGGGGGGGCGGTGCACTGGGAAACCAAGTCTCCCCCACCCCCCCCGATGATCGGAACCTCACGGTCTGACTCCACCGACCACCTGCCCCTCCCCCACCCAATACGCCTTGAGCTGGATTTTTGGTTGGGGGCTCCTGGGGGGTGGGGGGGGGGCTAATGGCCGGCGGGGTGGTAAACCTTGTGCCGGAAAAATGTTTGCCGACGGCAGCCAAAAAAAATTCAGTGGTTGCTTGGGCCCTGAGTGTGGGGCGGTGCGCGGAAGGGAGGCGTCACACACCTCTCTCGGGGCTCTAGGCCGGCTGAGCAAGTGGGAATCCCCCGAGCTAACGTGCCGGTCTCGGAGCGCCCGAGAGAGGGGGCCTCCCTGGGGGGAGAGGGGGGAGGGGGGAGGGGAATATCGGCACAAAAAATATTGCCGATAAAAGTCCTCCCCAAATAAATCGCTAAACGAAACACGAAGAAGTGTCAATCAGACTTGACTTTTGCAATCGTTCCTTCCTCGAGTGCCTCGGGACCGCTCTGCCCCCAGCTCTCTCGGGGGTCGCGGGGGGGGGGGGTGGGGGTCTCGCTGTGGGGTGCCGCGTCGAGCACAATCTGCATCGCTGTCGATATTGGCGGGGGGGGGGGGGGCAAGGCACATGGCAGCTCCTGGGCGGGACAGCCCCCTCCCTCTCTCCTCTCTCCTCCCCCCCTCCCCTCTCTCCTCCCTCTCTCCTCTCTCCTCCCCCTCCCCTCTCTCCTCCCCCCTCCCCTCTCTCCTCTCCCCCCCTCTCTCTCTCCCCCTCCCCTCCTCCCCCCCCTCCTCTCTCTCCTCCCCCTCCCCTCTCTCCTCCCCTCTCCCTCTCTCCTCCCCCCTCCCTCTCTCCTCCCCCCTCCCCTCTCTCTCTCCCCCCTCCTCTCTCTCCTCCTCCCCCTCTCTCTCTCGCCGCCCCCCCCCCTCTCTTCCTCCCCTCTCTCCTCTCTCCTCCCCCCTCCCTCTCTCTCCCTCCCCCCTCCCCTCTCTCCTCCCCCCTCTCTCTCTCCTCCCCCCTCCTCTCTCTCCTCCCCCCTCCTCTCTCTCCTCCCCCCTCCCCTCTCTCCTCCCCCTCTCTCTCTCCTCCCCCTCCCCTCTCTCCTCCCCCTCCTCTCTCTCCTCCCCCTCCCCTCTCTCCTCCCCCCTCCCCTCTCTCCTCCCCCTCCCCTCTCTCCTCCCCCCTCCTCTCTCTCCTCCCCCCTCCCCTCTCTCCTCCCCCTCCTCTCTCCTCCCCCCTCCCCTCTCTCCTCCCCCCTCCTCTCTCTCCTCCCCCCTCCCCTCTCTCCTCCCCCCTCCTCCCTCTCTCCTCCCCCCTCCTCTCTCTCCTCCCCCCCCCTCCCCTCTCTCCTCCCCCCTCCCCTCTCTCCTCCCCCCTCCCCTCTCTCCTCCCCCCTCCCCTCTCTCCTCCCCCCTCCTCTCTCTCCTCCCCCCTCCCCTCTCTCCTCCCCCCTCCCCTCTCTCCTCCACCCCTCTCTCCTCCCCCCTCCTCTCTCTCTCCTCTCCCCCCTCCTCTCTCTCCTCCCCTCCCCCCTCTCTCCTCTCTCCTCCCCTCCCCTCTCTCCTCCCCCCTCCTCTCTCTCCTCCCCCCTCCCCTCTCTCCCCCCCCCCTCCCCTCTCTCCTCCCCCCTCCCCTCACTCCTCCCCCCTCCCCTCTCTCCTCCCCCTCCCCTCTCTCCTCCCCCCTCCCCTCTCTCCTCCCCCCTCCCCTCTCTCCTCCCCCCTCCCCTCTCTCTCTCTCTCTCTCCCCCCACTCCCACACCCCGCTCCAGCGAAACCGCCACCAAATTTGCTGGTCGGATGCTAAACATTAGCCGACCTGTTACCACCACTCCGGGGAAGGGGGGTGTGTGTGTAACAGGCATAATCCGAAGGAAAATCTGCTTTAGGAAAAGGAGGAATTTCTTCACTCAGAGGGTGGTGAATCTTTGGAATTCTCTGCCCCAGAGGGCTGTGGATGCTGAGTTGTTGAGTATATTCAAGGCTGAGATCGATAGATTTTTGGACTCTCGGGGAATCGAGGGATATGGGGATCGGGCGGGAAAGTGGAGTTGAGGTCGAAGATCAGCCGTGATCTTATTGAATGGCGGAGCAGGCTCGAGGGGCCGAATGGCCGACTCCTGCTCCTAATTCTTTTAGAAATGGAAATGGGGTTTGCGATAAGAACTTGCAGGCCGTATCCTGTCCTCCCGCTACGAGTGGGATACTATTGCACAACCCGATAACTCGCAGTGATTGATCCTCGCTCTCTCTCCCAACAGTATTCGGGCTTCCAGCAATCGGCCGATAAATGCTTTGCTTGTGGCCACCTGATCATGGACATGGTGAGTTAATAGACAGACTTACATTTCTATAACATCTTTCACGACCACCGGATATCCCAAAGCGCTTTACAGCCAATGAAGTACTTTTTGAAGTGTAGTCACTGTTGTAATGTGGGAAATGCGGCAGCCAATTTGCGCACAGCAAGCTCCCACACACAGCAATGTGATAATGACCAGATAATCTGTTTTAGTGATGTTGGTTGAGAGATAAATATTGGCCCCAGGACACCGGGGAGAACTCCCCTGCTCTTCTTCGAAATAGTGCCATGGGATCTTTTACATCCACCTGAGAGAGCAGACGGGGCCTCGGTTTAACGTCTCATCTAGAAGATGGGACATCCGACAGTGCGGTGCTCCCTCAGTACTGCCCCTCTGACAGTGCGGCACTCCCTCAGTACTGCCCCTCTGACAGTGCGGCGCTCCCTCAGTACTGCCCCTCTGACAGTGCGGCGCTCCCTCAGTACTGCACCTCCGACAGTGCGGCGCTCCCTCAGTACTGCCCCTCCGACAGTGCGGCACTCCCTCAGTACTGCCCCTCTGACAGTGCGGCGCTCCCTCAGTACTGCCCCTCTGACAGTGCGGCACTCCCTCAGTACTGCCCCTCTGACAGTGCGGCACTCCCTCAGTACTACCCCTCTGACAGTGCGGCACTCCCTCAGTACTGCCCCTCTGACAGTGCGGCACTCCCTCAGTACTGCCCCTCTGACAGTGCGGCACTCCCTCAGCACTGCCCCTCTGACAGTGCGGCACTCCCTCAGTACTGCCCCTCTGACAGTGCGGCACTCCCTCAGCACTGCCCCTCTGACAGTGCGGCACTCCCTCAGTACTGCCCCTCTGACAGTGCAGCACTCCCTCAGTACTGCCCCTCTGACAGTGCAGCACTCCCTCAGTACTGCACTGGGAGTGTCAGCCTAGATTTCTGCGCTCAAGTCCTTGGAGTGGGTCTTGAACCCACGACCTTCTGTATCCGGGGCGGTGGTGCTGACACTGAGATTGACTGACACCGTTCGCTGCTGGGAATGATAGCGCTGCTCAATCTGAGTTGCTTACATTCCAACATTGGTGACTGTGCCTCTAGTTGCAGTCCCAATGCTGTTCCCTTCCCTTCCCCCACCAGGCTACATCTAGTTTGTTTTATGGTGGAATTTCTCTGATCGCTGATCGATTACTCGATATCTGCTCTGAGCCTCTTCAGTGGTGACTCACCGAGAAAGCTGCAACCTTCGGACACGGACAGTTAGCAAAGGGATTTTTCCAGGTGTTTTCAAACTGTTTTCAAACAGAAACCTAATGAGAACATAAGAATTAGGAGCAGGAGTCGGCCATTCGGCCCCTCGAGCCTGCTCCACCATTCAATAAGATCACGGCTGATCTTCGACCTCAACTCCACTTTCCCGCCCGATCCCCATATCCCTCGATTCCCCGAGAGTCCAAAAATCTATCGATCTCAGCCTTGAATATACTCAACGACTCAGCATCCACAGCCCTCTGGGGCAGAGAATTCCAAAGATTCACCACCCTCTGAGTGAAGAAATTCCTCCTCATCTCAGTCCTAAATGGCCGACCCCTTATCCTGAGACTGTGACCCCTGGTTCTCGACTCTCCAGCCCGGGGGAACACCCTCTCAGCATCTACCCTGTCAATCCCCCTCAGAATCTTGTATGTTTCAATGAGATCACCTCTCATTCTTCTAAACTCCAGAGAGTATCGGCCCAATCTGCTCAATCTCTCCTCATAGGACAACCCTCCCGTCCCAGGGATCAGTCTGGTGAACCTTCGTTGCATCACCTCCAAGGCGAGTATATCCTTCCTCAGACCAAAACTGTGCACAGTACTCGCTGTGGTCTCGCCAATCCCTGTATAATTGTAGTAAGTCTTCCTTCCTCTTATACTCCAACCCCCTTGCAATATTAGACTATTAATGGATTTTTTTTAAATTATGAAGACTGTTCTGTTATATTTGCGTTGGATATGGTTGAGGGTACGGGAGCCTAGCGGTGATGTTACTGGACCGGTAATCCAGAGGCCCCGGACTAATGATGCAGAGACACAAGTTCAAATCCCACCACGGCAGCTGGGGAATTTAAATTCAGTTCATTAAATAAATCTGGAATAAAAAGCCGGTGTCAGTAATGGTGACCATGAAACTACCGGATTGTCGTAAAAACCCGTCTGGTTCACTAATGTCCTTTAGGGAAGGAAATCTGCCGCCCTTACCCGGTCTGGCCGGTATGTGACTCCAGACCCACAGCAATGTGGTTGACTCTTAACTGCCCTCTGAAATGACCCAGCGAGACACTCAGTTATACCAAGCTGCCATGAGAGGTTCAAGAAGGCGGCTCACCACCTTCTCAAAGGCATTTAGGGATGGGCAATAAATGCCGGCCTTACCACAGCCTGTGAATGGAATTTTAAAAAAAACACATGATGTTCTGACATGGAAAGCAATTTGAAACCATAATGTCAAGGTACAGCTTCATCTGCTCGAAGGGAAAATGCAGCCCTTCCCATTTCCCCTGTGGAGGAGCCGAGTCTGTTTCTCATCAGCGGCGTGTGTTGTGTGTGTGTTAGATCCTACAGGCCTTGGGCAAATCATACCACCCGGGATGTTTCCGATGCATCATCTGTAATGAGTGCCTAGATGGAGTCCCATTCACTGTCGACACCGAGAACAAGATCTACTGCATCAGAGACTACCACAAGTAAGGGCGGCGATCATAAGAATTAGTCTGCCATTCAATAAGATCATAGTTGATCTGATCATGGACTCAACTCCACTTCCCCGCCCGCTCCCCATAACCCTCGACTCTCTTATCGCTCAAAAATCTGTCTATCTCCACCTTAAATATCTTCAACTCCACTTTCCCCATACCCCTCGCTTCCCCGAGAGTCCAAAAATCTATCGATCTCAGCCTTGAATATACTCAACGACTCAGCATCCACAGCCCTCTGGGGCAGAGAATTACAAAGATTCACCCCCCTCTGAGTGAAGAAATTGTTCCATGTTAGAGTACTGTGATAAATAATCTCCGCTCTCTCGTCTTGCCATAATGAGCATCTCTGCTTCCTTCCATCATTACACAGGATACATCGGATATACGGCCCAGAACCAGGCCATTGGGTCCAACCAGTCCATGCCAGCGTTTATGCTCCACTCGAGCCTCCTCCCGTCTTTCCTCATCTAAATCTATCAGCATAACCCTCTATTCCCTTCTCCCCCATATGCTTGTCCAGACCCCCCTTAAATACATCGATACTATTCCCCTCAACCCCTCCCTGTGGCAGCGAGTTCCACATTCTCACCCCTCTCTGGGTAAAGGAGTTTCTCCTGAATTCCCCATTGGATTTCTGGGTGATTATCTTATATTGATGGCCTCTAGTTATACTCTTCCCCACAAGTGGAAACATTCTCTCTGTATCCACTCAATCAAAACTTTTCATCATTTTAAAGACCTCTATTAGGTCACCCCTCAGCCTTTTTTCAAGAGAAAAGAGACCCAGCCTGTTCATCCTTTCCTGATATGTATACCCTCGCATTTCTGGTATCATCCTTGTAAATCTTCTCTGCACCCTCTCCAGTGCCTCTATATCCTTTTTATAATATGGTGACCAGAACTGTACGCAGTGCTCCAAGTGTGGTCTAACCAAGGTTCGATACAGGTTTAGCATAACTTCCCGACTTCTCAATTCTATCCCTCTAGAAATAAACCCTAGTTCTGGGTTTGCTTTTTTACGGCCTTGCTAACCCGTGTGGCAACATTTAGTGATTTGTGATCTTTATCAAACTGTCTCCCTTTGAAGGTATTAACTCGGGTGACCTTGCCAACATTTCCCCATGAAGCAGAGCGATCCTGTTGCCTGCTGTGCATCGTGAGAGTATTGGAGTCTCCATCCTCCGGCCCATTACCGGGAATTCTCGGCCCAGGGTCAGGCCGGGAACACTGAGCATTTCCCCGTGGGTGGGCCCCAGTTTGTTCCTCCTCCGTTGTTGCACTTTGTCTGGTTTTCGATGCCGCCATTGACAGAGGCTCCTCCCGCGCCCCCCTTCCCTTCACTCCATTGCAGCAGAGCGATCTGGCTGGGCCGGCGGGCTGAACCGTCACCGCGCACCATCTCGGTGAAATTGGTGCTGCTGCGTTCAATGGTTTATAAAAAAAAATAGATGGAGGGATTCCCTCCGCCGTTTTAATTCGGTCAGTCTTTGCGTAGATAAGTGCAGCGGTGGAATGCGATGCTCTGATACACGCCTACCGCTCCGCGATAGATGGACGCTGTGTAGCAACCGATAGATGGGTCGCGGGGGCGGGCAGGGGGGTGGGGGGTCGTGGTGCCCGTGGGCGTACGCGGGGGGCGATGGGGGGGGTGTCTATGCCTGCTGCGGGAGGGGGTCGTGGGGCCCCTGGGCGTACGTGGGGGGCGATGGGGGGGGGGTCCGTGCCCGCTGCGGGAGGGGGGTCGTGGGGCCCCTGGGCGTGTGGGGGGGGTGCGGAGGGGGTCCGTGCCCACTGCGGCAGGGGGTTGTGGGTCCGTTGGGACTGTTAGAGGTGCGTTACATCGATGACTAAATTAGCTTCAATACTGGACCGTAATTCTTTTGAGTGGGGAGTATATCTCCCTCATGGGCTCTCTCTCTCTGTCCTTTCACAATGTCCCAAAGTGCTTTACAGCCAATGAAGTATTGTTACTGATGTAATGTGGGAAATGCAGCAGCCAATTTGCGCACAGCAAGCTCCCACACACAGCAATGTGACAATGACCAGATAATTTGTTTTTAGTGATGTTGGTTGAGGGATAAATATTGGCCCCAGGACACTGGGGAGAACTCCCCTGCTCTTCTTCAAAATAGTGTCTTGGGATCTTTTACGTGCAGCTGAGAGAGCAGACGGGGCCTCGGTTTAATGTCTCATCCGAAAGACGACACTTCCGACAGTGCAGTGCTCCCTCAGTACTGCCCCTCCGACAGTGCAGCGCTCCCTCAGTACTGCCCCTCCGACAGTGCAGCGCTCCCTCAGTATTGCCCCTCCGACAGTGCGGCACTCCCTCAGTACTGCCCCTCCGACAGTGCAGCGCTCCCTCAGTACTGCCCCTCCGACAGTGCAGCACTCCCTCAGTACTGCCCCTCCGACAGTGCAGCACTGCCTCAGTACTGCCCCTCCGACAGTGCAGCACTCCCTCAGTACTGTCCCTCCGACAGTGCAGCACTCCCTCAGTACTGCCCCTCCGACAGTGCAGCACTCCCTCAGTACTGCCCCTCCGACAGTGCAGCACTCCCTCAGTACTGCCCCTCCGACAGTGCAGCACTCCCTCAGTACTGCCCCTCCGACAGTGCAGCACTCCCTCAGTACTGCCCATCCGACAGTGCAGCACTCCCTCAGTACAGTACTGGAGTGTCAGCCATAATTTCTGTGCTCAAGTCTCTGGAGTTGGTCTTGAACCCACAACCTACTGACTCGGAGGCGAGGGAGAGGGTCCTGCCCACTGAGCCACCGCTGGTCTCGACTGGAGTTTGGGATGATGTAGCTGGGGTGTTGAGGGAGGGGTTTGGTGACTTGGCCAGAACAGGCCGATATGAAGTCAGCAGCATGCGAGACACAGCTGCTAAACGGGTTGGAAGGAAGTGCCTCAAACAGTTAGCATGGCGCGCGACATCAGGTGTGACCACACTGGGACTCGGGGAAATGGTGACGGAGGCCGTGTGCACAATATGCAGGAGTTTGGATACTGGGACAATGGAACACAGCTCCCAGGACGGACCTTGGCCCAGCGGGGGGAGAGGGAGGGGGGTGGGGGAGGGGCAGACGGATGGCGGGGGAGGGGCGGACGGACAGTTGGGGAGGGGCACCAGGGGAAAATGCTGCCCAGCCGGCCTGGTCCAACGACGGGCTGTACCTGCCCTCGGTCACTAGCGGTGAACACTAACTTTTACACAGCTAGATTTACATTTTAGACTTTTTTAATCAATTTTTAATTAACTCTTGATCTATTTATTAAACCTTCAATCAACCTGTGTAACTTTTTATTTAATTTGGAAATACTTTTTAAACTCTGAAACTTTTAAAACAACTTGGAAACTTTTGGGGAAATGTTTAACCTTGGAAGAAACTTTCCAAAACTTCTCTCGGAACCCCAGAGGACCACTGGCCCAACCCCCCCCCCCCCCCAATGCCTGCCCCCCCCAATCAAACCTTGGACCATCTACCACAATGGCACTACCCAGGGCCGAGCCAGCGGCCAACACCTCGCTGTAGGCAATTCGGCTCACACAGTGGTGCCTGGTCTCCAGTCGTCTTGGCTCCCCTTGCCACTGGACCAAGACCTCGCTCAGCTAAGTCCGTGTGGTTGCTGGTGTGCAACGACCACCCCACGTTAAAAGAACTCACACACAGGTCATCTTCACTGCTCTAACATTAAGTTCGGGACCTGGAACATCAGGACCCTCATGGACAGCCCCAACAGCGACAGGCCGGAACGCCGCACCGCCATAGTTGCCCGGGAACTTAAGACGTTTTGACATCGACATCGCCGCCCTAAGCGAGACCCGGCGGGCAGGGGAAGGCCAGCTCAAGGAACAAGGTGGAGGTTTTACCTTCTTCTGGAAAGGGAAACCGGAGGCAGAACGCCGCCTTCACGGAGTTGGCTTTGCCGTCAAAAATGAACTGGTCGACCGCTTGAAAGACTCCGCCTGTGGGGTCAACGAACGCCTCATGACTCTTCGACTTACCCTATCCCAGAACCAATGTGCCACAGTCATCAGTGCGTACGCCCCAACACTCGATGCAACGGATGAGGCTAAAGAGGGTTTTTATTCCAACCTCGCAAAATCCCTGTCCCGTGTCCCTGCAGACGACAAATTGATCCTCCTCGGTGACTTCAAAACCAGGGTCTGCAAAGACACAGCCCTCTAGGGACGTGTGATTGTCAGAGAGGGGGTAAGGAAAGCCAACTCCAGCGGTACCCTACTCCTGACAAAATGTCTAGAACATGAACTCCTCATCACCAACACCCTGTTCCGCCAGAGGGACAAATACAAGGCATCGTGGCAACACCCTCGCTCCAAACACTGGCACCTGCTCGACTATATCATCGTCCGATCCAGGGATTGTAAGGATGTGCGCATCACCCGCGCCATGACAGGAGCTGATGACTGCTGGATGGACCATCGCCTAATCAGATCCATCATCGACATCGACATAGCCCCAAAGCAGAGGGGACAGCAGAAGCAGTACCGCAAAAAAGTTAATGCTGGGGCATTTAAAGACCCAGCTAAGAGAGCCCTACACAGTGAAAGCCTCACAGCTAATCTGGGCCTTGATGCCCCCGAGACCCAGAATGCCCAAAGCGCTTGGTCTGCGCTCCAGGCCTCCATAACCAGTGCCTGTGAAGAGACACTTGGTCACTCAACCAGGAAACACCAGGACTGGTTTGATGAAAATGATCAGGAGATCCAAGAGCTAATAGATCGCAAGCGCAGAGTATTTCTGAGCCTTAAACAACAATCCAACTCGGGAGCAGCAAAGCAGCATTACAGACAGCTCAAGGCTGAGGTCCAACAAAAATCCTGGGACCTAAAGAACAGGTGGTGGATGGAGAAAGCACAGGAGATACAACAGCTGGCCGACAGCCAAGGATTCTTCATCGCAGTCAAGGCCACCTACGGTCCAAACACATAAGGCCTCACTCCACTGCTGGCCAAGAACGGGGAATCACTCATCACGGACACTGAGGCTGTCAGGGCCCGCTGGAAGGAGCACTTTGAAGATCTCCTCAATCGAGGCTCTGCCTTTGACTCGAGTGTTCTCGACTCCATCCCGCAGCATGCGACCCGCCATCACCTCAGTGAGACCCCAACACTGCACGAGGTAGGGAAAACCATAAAACAGCTCAAGAACAACAAGGCTACGGGTGCGGATAGAATCCCTGCTGAGGTGCTAAAGTATGGCGGAGAGGCACTGTTGGCACGGATACATGACCTTATCTCTCTCATCTGGAGGGAGGAGAGCATCCCGGGAGATCTCAGAGATGCAGTCATCGTGACCATCTTTAAAAAAGGGGACAAGTCCGACTGCAGCAACTACAGAAGAATCTCCCTGTGGCCAAGGAGCTCCTCCCGGAATCACAATGCGGATTTCATCCCCTACGGGGCACAACGGACATGATCTTTGCAGCACAACAGCTGCAGGAAAAATGCAGGGAGCAGCGCCAGCCCTTATACATGGCCTTCGATCTTACAAAGGCCTTTGACACTGTGAGGGTCTATGGAGCGTCCTCCTCCGTTTTGGATGCACCCAAAAGTTCGTCAACATCCTTCGCCTGCTCCACGATGACATGCGGGCCGTGATCCTTACCGACGGATCCACCATAGACCCAATCCACGTCCAGACCGGGGTCAAACAGGGCTGTGTCATCGCCCCAACCCTCTTCTCAACCGTCCTCGCTGCCATGCTCCACCTCACAGTCAACAAGCTTCCCGCTGGAGTGGAACTAAACTACAGAACCAGTGGGAACCTGTTCAACCTACGCCTCCTCCAGGCCAGATCCAAGATCACCCCAACCTCTGTCGTCGAGCTACAGTACGCGGACGACGCCTGCGTCTGTGTACACACAGAGGCTGAACTCCAGGATATAGTCGATGTATTCATCGAGGCGTACAAAAGCTTGGGCCTTAGGCTTAACATCCGTAAGACAAAGGTCCTCCACCAGCCTGTCCTCGCCGCACAGCACTGCCCCCCCCAGTCATCAAGATCCACGGCGCGGCCCTGGACACCGTGGACCATTTCCCATACCTCGGGAGTCTCTTATCAACAAAGGCAGACATTGATGCAGAGATTCAACACCACCTCCAGTGCGCCAGTGCAGCCTTCGGCCACCTGAGGAAAAGAATGTTCGAAGACCAGGCCCTCAAATCTACCACCAAGCTCATGGTCTCCAGGGCTGTAGTAATACCCGCCCTCCTGTATGGCTCAGAGACATGGACCATGTACAGTAGACACCTCAAGTCGCTGGAGAAATATCACCAACGATGTCTCCGCAAGATCCTGCAAATCCCCTGGGAGGACAGACGCACCAACGTTAGCGTCCTCGACCAGGCCAACATCCCCAGCATCGAAGCACTGACCACACTCGACCAGCTCCGCTGGGCAGGCCACATTGTTCACATGTCCGACACGAGACTCCCAAAGCAAGCGCTCTACTCGGAACTCCTTCATGGCAAACGAGCCCCAGGTGGACAGAGGAAACGTTACAGGGACACCCTCAAAGCCTCCCTGATAAAGTGCAACATCCCCACTGACACCTGGGAGTCCCTGGCCAAAGACCGCCCTAAGTGGAGGAAGTGCATCCGGGAGGGCGCTGAGCACCTCGAGTCTCGTCGCCGAGAGCATGCAGAAACCAAGCGCAGGCAGCGGAAGGAGCGTGCAGCAAACCAGACGCACCCCGACAAATGTCTGTCCCACATGTGACAGGGACTGTGGATCGGACTGTTCAGCCACCAAAGAACTCACTTTGGGAGTGGAAGCAAGTCTTCCTCGATTCCGAGGGACTGCCTGTGACGATGATGATGATGCTGTCCATGATGGATGGGAAACACTGTGACCCCCCGTGACCTCTGTGGCCAGATGTGCGCTCATCGGTGTCCAGGATTCCCACCTGGACCACGACTTTGTGAAGTTTACCCGAGAGCCTGCTTTGTGACTGAAGACCATCTCTCCGGGAGTTTCCGATTGATGCGATTCTCAGCTGATTACATGTCTGTGACCACATGGATTGCCTTGATGTGGTAATATTGTGACTGGAGCTTTAAACATGGGGGAGACCCTTCAATGAGCCTCCCCCTGTATTTGCTGCTTTAAATGCCGGTGACGGTCGGAGTAGACGCGATGTGAGAACTCGATGGAAGTGGGGAGGCTGTTTAAATTCCCTGCGAGCGAGGACGGGTTCAGCGAGTTTGTCATGAAGCACCAAGCTGACAGTCCTGGCCTGGCCACGTGCGGCTCTGATTCGGGAACCACTGCGGCTGCAAAGCATTTTTATGACTTTTTCAACGCCGTTAACTTTCTAACAAAGTTACGGCCAGGATTTTTATTCTACATCCCAACGGTGAGCTTATTAATCACAGTGCCAGCGCTTGTAGATTCCAGCACAGATCTGGCCGTCACGGGTTCCGCGTTATCGGGGGGGGCGCGTGAAAACCGATAATGGAATGATTCTAATTGTGTGTGTGTGCGCGTGTGTGTGTGTCTCTCTGTCTGTGTCTCTCTCTGTCTGTGTGTGTCTCTCTCTGTCTCTCTGTCTGTGTCTCTCTCTGTCTGTGTCTTTCTCTCTCTGTCTGTGTCTCTCTCTGCCTGTGTGTCTCTCTGCCTGTGTGTCTCTCTGCCTGTGTGTCTCTCTCTGCCTGTGTGTCTCTCCATCTGTGTGTCTCTCTGTCTGTGTGTGTCTCTCTCTGTCTGTGTCTCTCTCTGCCTGTGTGTCTCTCTGCCTGTGTGTCTCTCCGTCTGTGTGTCTCTCTCTCTCTGTCTGTGTCTCTCTCTGTCTGTGTCTCTCTCTGTCTGTGTGTCTCTCTGCCTGTGTGTGTCTCTCTCTGCCTGTGTGTGTCTCTCTCTGCCTGTGTGTGTCTCTCTCTGTCTGTGTCTCTCTCTGCCTGTGTGTCTCTCTGTCTGTGTGTCTCTCTCTGCCTGTGTGTATCTCTCTCTGCCTGTGTCTCTCTCTGCCTGTGTGTCTCTCTCTGCCTGTGTGTGTCTCTCTCTGTCTGTGTGTCTCTCTGCCTGTGTGTGTCTCTCTGCCTGTGTGTGTCTCTCTGCCTGTGTGTGTCTCTCTCTGTCTGTGTGTCTCTCTGCCTGTGTGTGTCTCTCTCTGTCTGTGTCTCTCTCTGTCTGTGTGTCTCTCTGCCTGTGTGTCTCTCTCTGTCTCTCTGTCTGTGTCGCTCTCTCTCTCTCTCTCTCTCTCTCTGTGTCTCTCTTTCTCTCTCTCTCTCTCTCTCTCTCTGTGTCTCTCTCTCTCTCTGTGTGTGTGTGTGTGTGTCTCTCTCTCTCTCTCTGTCTATGTTTGTCTGTCTGTGTCTGTGCGTGTGTCTTTCTGTCTGCGTGTGTGTCTGTGTGTCTCTCTCTCTCTGCGCTCTGCATGTCTCTCTCTCTGTCTCTCTCGCTGCGTCTCTCTCTGTCTCTCTCGCTGCGTGTCTCTCTCTGCGTGTGTCTCTTCTTTCGTTAAACAGAAAATGTGCTACAAGTGTTTTATAAATAGCTTGTGCAGTGGTTAGTAGAACAATATGATAAATGTGAAGCTAATTCTAACCCACTTAGGACATTGTCAGATGTGATTAATCTGATCCTGCCTATTTGGGTAATTTATTGCAGTGTCCGGCTGATCTAACCTCCCTTTATTGAGGGACCGGACAATCGGGGAAATTGAATGTTGGGTATTACAGGAATTATTAATGAATAATCTGGTAAATGTAATGTCGGTCGCACTGGGTCAGAATTCCTTGTGTCGGTGCTGTTCCAGCCCCGGGAGTGGCCGAGGGGGATCGCGCAGTCGGTCACAGCACAAGGTGCCGTCGGTTCAGAGACTGATCACGGCACAGCCGTTCCCGCTTACAGTTTGCGAAATGCGGGTTTCCCGCTTGCTGTGGTTTTAGGGGTTCGATCCCCGGCCTGGGCGAGGGTGGGGCATCTTGGTATAGAAAGAAAGAAAGATTTGCATTTATATAGCACCTTTCACGACCACCGGACATCTCAAAGCGCTTTACAGCCAGGGCCTGATGGACTGCATCCCAGAGTACTTAAGGAGGTGGCCTTGGAAATAGTGGATGCATTGACAGTCATTTTCCAACATTCCATTGACTCTGGATCAGTTCCTATGGAGTGGAGGGTAGCCAATGTAACCCCACTTTTTAAAAAAGGAGGGAGAGAGAAAACAGAGAATTATAGACCGGTCAGCCTGACCTCAGTAATGGGTAAAATGATGGAATCAATTATTAATGATGTCATAGCAGCACATTTGGAAAGAGGTGACATGATAGGTCCAAGTCAGCATGGATTTGTGAAAGGGAAATCATGCTTGACAAATCTTCTGGAATTTTTTGAGGATGTTTCCAGTAGAGTGGACAAGGGAGAACCAGTTGATGTGGTATATTTGGACTTTCAGAAGGCTTTCGACAAGGTCCCACACAAGAGATTAATGTGCAAAGTTAAAGCACATGGGATTGGGGGTAGTGTGCTGACATGGATTGAGAACTGGTTGTCAGACAGGCAGCAAAGAGTAGGAGTAAATGGGTACTTTTCAAAATGGCAGGCAGTGACTAGTGGGATACCACAAGGTTCTGTGCTGGGGCCCCAGCTGTTTACACTGTACATTAATGATTTAGACGAGGGGATTAAATGTAGTATCTCCAAATTTGCGGATGACACTAAGTTGGGTGGCAGTGTGAGCTGCGAGGAGGATGCTGTGAGGCTGCAGAGCGACTTGGATAGGTTAGGTGAGTGGGCAAATGCATGGCAGATGAAGTATAATGTGGATAAATGTGAGGTTATCCACTTTGGTGGTAAAAACAGAGAGACAGACTATTATCTGAATGGTGACAGATTAGGAAAAGGGGAGGTGCAAAGAGACCTGGGTGTCATGGTACATCAGTCATTGAAGGTTGGCATGCAGGTACAGCAGGCGGTTAAGAAAGCAAATGGCATGTTGGCCTTCATAGCAAGGGGATTTGAGTACAGGGGCAGGGAGGTGTTGCTACAGTTGTACAGGGCATTGGTGAGGCCACACCTGGAGTATTGTGTTCAGTTTTGGTCTCCTAACCTGAGGAAGGACATTCTTGCTATTGAGGGAGTGCAGCGAAGATTCACCAGACTGATTCCCGGGATGGCGGGACAGATATATGAAGAAAGACTGGATCAACTGGGCTTGTATTCATGAGTTCAGAAGAATGAGAGGGGACCTCATAGAAACATTTAAAATTCTGACGGGGTTAGACAGGTTAGATGCAGGAAGAATGTTCCCAATGTTGGGGAAGTCCAGAACCAGAGGTCACAGTCTAAGGATAAGGGGTAAGCCATTTAGGACCGAGATGCGGAGGAACTTCTTCACCCAGAGAGTGGTGAACCTGTGGAATTCTCTACCACAGAAAGTAGTTGAGGCCAATTCACTAAATATATTCAAAAAGGAGTTAGATGAGGTCCTTACTACTCGGGGGATCAAGGGGTATGGCGAGAAAGCAGGAATGGGGTACTGAAGTTGAATGTTCAGCCATGAACTCATTGAATGGCGGTGCAGGCTAGAAGGGCCGAATGGCCTGCTCCTGCACCTATTTTCAATGTCTATGTTTCTAAGTACTTTTGGAGTGTAGTCACTGTTGTAATGTGGGAAACACAGCAGCCAATTTGCGCACAGCAAGCTCCCACACACAGCAATGTGATAATGACCAGATAATCTGTTTTAGTGATGTTGATTGCGGGATAAATATTGGTCCCAGGACACCGGGGAGAACTCCCCTGCTCTTCTTCAAAATAGTGCCATGGAATCTTTTACATCCACCTGAGAGAGCAGACGGGGCCTCGGTTTAACGTCTCATCCGAAAGACAGCACTCCCTGAGTACTGCCCTTCCGACAGTGCAGCACTCCCTCAGTACTGCCCCTCCGACAGTGCGGCGCTCCCTCAGTACTGCCCCTCCGACAGTGCGGTGCCCCCTCAGTACTGCCCCTCCGACAGTGCAGCGCTCCCTCAGCACTGACCCTCCGACAGTGCGGCACTCCCTCAGTACCGCCCCTCCGACAGTGCGGCGCTCCCTCAGTACTGCCCCTCCGACAGTGCGGCACTCCCTCAGTACCGCCCCTCCGACAGTGCGGCGCTCCCTCAGTACTGCCCCTCCGACAGTGCGACGCTCTCTCAGTACTGCCCCTCCGACAGTGCAGCACTCCCCCAGCACCGCCCCTCCGACAGTGCGGCGCTCCCTCAGTACTGCCCCTCCGACAGTGCGGCACTCCCTCAGTACTGCCCCTCTGACAGTGCGGCGCTCCCTCAGTACTGCCCCTCCGACAGTGCAGCACTCCCTCAGTACTGCCCCTCCGACAGTGCGGCGCTCCCTCAGTACTGCCCCTCCGACAGTGCGACGCTCTCTCAGTACTGCCCCTCCAACAGTGCAGCACTCCCTCAGTACTGCCCCTCCGACAGTGCAGCATTCCCTCAGTACTGCCCCTCCGACAGTGCGACGCTCTCTCAGTACTGCCCCTCCGACAGTGCGGCACTCCCCCAGCACTGCACTGGGAGTGTCAGACTAGATTTTTGGGCTCATGTTTCTGGAGTGGGACTTAAACCCACAATCTTCTGACTCCGAGGCGAGGGTGCTGCCCACTGAGCCACGGCTGATACTAGGACAGGAGAGCAAGCAGGCACGATAACTCTGGTATAAGGTGGGCTGTGAATACAGCGCTGGGATAAACAGCTAACTCCCTGTGTTTGTGTGTGGTCTTTGATATATCTGCTCTTTCTGCCTCTTTCAGAGTGTTGGCTCCGAAGTGTGCAGCCTGTGGCCAAGCCATCCTGCCAGCAGAGGTCAGTATTGGATAGAAAAATGTTTCATTTGGTTTTGGTAAGATCTGTAACCCAGGGCAGGTGATGAAGATGAGTTAAAAGAAGACTTGCATTTCTATAGCTCCTTTCACGACCACCGGACGTCTCAAAGCGCTTTACAGCCAATGAAGTACTTTTTGAAGTGTAGTCACTGTTGTAATGTGGGAAACGCAGCAGCCAATTTGCGCACAGCAAGCTCCCACACACAGCAATGTGATAATGACCAGATAATCTGTTTTAGTGCTGTTGGTTGAGGGATAAATATTGTCCCCAGGACACCGGGGAGAACTCCCCTGCTCTTCTTCCAAATAGTGCCATGGGATCTTTTACATCCGCCTGAGAGAGCAGGCGGGGCCTCGGTTTAACGTCTCATCCGAAAGAGTGCAGCACTCCCTCAGTACTCCCCCTCCGACAGTGCGGCGCTCCCTCAGTACTGCCCCTCCGACAGTGCGGCGCTCCCTCAGTACTGCCCCTCCGACAGTGCAGCACTCCCTCAGTACTGCCCCTCCGACAGCGCGGCGCTCCCTCAGTACTGCCCCTCCGACAGTGCGGCGCTCCCTCAGCACTGCCCCTCCGACAGTGCGGCGCTCCCTCAGTACTGCCCCTCCGACAGTGCGGCACTCCCTCAGCACTGCCCCTCCGACAGTGCAGCAGTCCCTCAGTACTGCCCCTCTGACAGTGCGGCACTCTCTCAGTACTGCCCCTCCGACAGTGCGGCGCTCCCTCAATACTGCCCCTCCGACAGTGCAGCACTCCCTCAGTACTGCCCCTCCGACAGCGCGGCGCTCCCTCAGTACTGCCCCTCCGACAGTGCGGCGCTCCCTCAGCACTGCCCCTCCGACAGTGCGGCGCTCCCTCAGTACTGCCCCTCCGACAGTGCGGCACTCCCTCAGTACTGACCCTCTGACAGTGCGGCACTCCCTCAGTACTCCACTGGGAGTGTCAGCCTAGATTTCTGTGCTGAAGTCCCTGGAGTGGGACTTGAACCCACAACCTGCTGACTGAGAGGCGCGGGTGCTGCCCACTGAGCCACGGCTGACAGTTAGAGCAGGTTTATGTCCCTTTTTACTCATTAATTTCCCTTGCGCCCAACACCGCAGCATCAGGGCTCATTCTCCTAAATGAACGGCTCTATTGACCATCCACCTTTCACTCACTGACTGATTTTAGTCCCTCCCTCCCCTACACTGGGAAACTTTTACAATTATTTGTTCCTGGGATGTGGGCGTCGCTGGCAAGGCCGGCATTTATTGCCCATCCCTAATTGCCCCTTGAGAAGGTGGTGGTGAGCCGCCTTCTTGAACCGCTGCAGTCCGTGTGGTGAAGGTGCTCCCACAGTGCTGTTAGGGAGGGAGTTCCAGGATTGTGACCCAGCGACGATGAAGGAACGGCCGATATATTTCCAAGTCGGGATGGTGTGTGACTGGGAGGGGAACGTGGAGGTGGTGGTGTTCCCATGCACCTGCTGCCCTTGTCCTTCTAGGTGGTAGAGGTCGCGGGTTTGGGAGGTGCTGTTGGGGGTAGAGGTGGCGGGTTTGGGAGGTGCTGCTGATGAACGGCCTCAATAGTTCTCCATGTCTTGATGACCCATCCAAGGCTAAGGGACTTGGCCACGTGTTCCATGTCAATATATTGCGTTCCAAGATAGACTTTTTGCAAACTTCAGTTTAAGGTGGATCCCCATGTTAACAGCATTCATTTACAATTCTAACAACCGGAATTTAAATTCAGTGAATTAAATAAATCTGGAATTTAAACCCAAGTGTCAGTAATGGTGACCATGTAACTACCGCATTGTTGTAAAAACCCGTCTGGTTCACTAATGTCCTTCAGGGAAGGAAATCTGCCGCCCTTACCCGGTCTGGCCGATGTGTGACTCCAGACCCACAACCACATGATTGGTTCTTAACTGCCCTCTGAAATGGCCCAGCGAGACACTCGGTTGTCCCAAACCGCGACAGTAAATTCAGCACTGTGGGAGCACCTTCGCCACACGGACTGCAGCGGTTCAAGAAGGCGGCTCACCACCACCTTCTCAAGGGGCAATTGGGGATGGGCAATAAATGCCGGCCTGGCCAGCGACGCCCAAGAAATAATGTTTTTAAACTGCTGGGTCCCTTATTGAAGTGGCTGTGTTTGTGGGTTCGAGCACAGATCTGGCCTTTCACAGGAGCGTGTGGGGGAAACCAGTAATGGAATTATTCTACCTCGTGATGTGCGCGCGAGCGAGCGAGCGTGGATCCAGTGTAAATTAAAACCATGTGCCAGCGAATATTTGATGTCCGTCACTTGTGCAACTTACCAGACCAAGCCTTGGGTCTGGCTCCTCCCGGTGGCGAGGAGAGAGGTGTGCAGCTCATCGCACAGGCCGGGCGTTGGAGCCTCGGTGTGCGCGGTGTGTGCCGGTCTCGGCGGGCGATAGCGCCGCGTGGCCACAATGGTGCTGCCGGTGTTCCCAGGAGCGGGCCAGTGAGTGAGCGGCTGACCAAGGAACTAGCTCGGAGACTGCTACTGACGCAAGCAGATCTCGAGCGCATCCTCACGGGGCAGGACTGGTGTGCAATAAAATGAAATACTTGCATTTCTATAGCGCCTTTCACAACCACCAGACATCCCAAAGCGCTTTACAGCCAATGAAGTACTTTATGGAGTGTAATCACTGTTGTAATGTGGAAAACACAGCAGGCAATTTGCGCACAGCAAGCTCCCACACACAGCAATGTGATAATGACCAGATAATCTGTTTTAGTGATGTTGATTGAGGGATAAATATTGGCCCCAGGACACCGGGGAGAACTCCCCTGCTCTTCTTCGAAATAGTGCTCTGGAATCTTTTACATCCACCTGAGAGAGCAGACGGGGCCTCGGTTTAACGTCTCATCCGAAAGACGGCACCTTCAACAGTGCAGCACTCTCTCAGCACTGCCCCTCCGACAGTGCAGCACTCCCTCAGTACTGCCCCTCCGACAGTGCAGCACTCCCTCAGTACTGCCCCTCCGACAGTGCAGCACTCCCTCAGTACTGCCCCTCCGACAGTGCGGCACTCCCTCAGTACTGCCCCTCCGACAGTGCAGCACTCCCTCAGCACTGCCCCTCCGACAGTGCAGCACTCCCTCAGTACTGCCCCTCCGACAGTGCAGCACTCCCTGAGTACTGCCCCTCCGACAGTGCAGCGCTCCCTCAGTACTGCCCCTCCGACAGTGCAGCGCTCCCTCAGTACTGCCCCTCCGACAGTGCAGCGCTCCCTCAGTACTGCCCCTCCGACAGTGCAGCGCTCCCTCAGTACTGCCCCTCCGACAGTGCCGCACTCCCTCAGCACTGCCCCTCCGACAGTGCGACAGTGCGACGCTCCCTCAGCACAGCCCCTCCGACAGTGCAGCGCTCCCTCAGCACTGCCCCTCCGACAGTGCAGCACTCCCTGAGTACTGCCCCTCCGACAGTGCAGCGCTCCCTCAGTACTGCCCCTCCGACAGTGCAGCGCTCCCTCAGTACTGCCCCTCCGACAGTGCAGCGCTCCCTCAGTACTGCCCCTCCGACAGTGCAGCGCTCCCTCAGTACTGCCCCTCCGACAGTGCCGCACTCCCTCAGCACTGCCCCTCCGACAGTGCGACGCTCCCTCAGCACAGCCCCTCCGACAGTGCAGCGCTCCCTCAGCACTGCCCCTCCGACAGTGGCGCACTCCCTTAGCACTGTGGGACTTGAACCCACCACCTCCTGACTCCAAGACGAGGGTGTTGCCCACTGAGCCATACTGACGTATACGGGAAGACAATAGGCGAAGTTTATAGAAGAGGAAAGGCGAGGAGGGTAACAAAATTACTTAAAAAGTATATAACGTACATGTTTATATATCCCCAGGGCTCCGATGAGACAATTCGTGTTGTTTCCATGGATAAGGATTACCATGTGGATTGCTATCAGTGTGAGGTACGTGTATCTGACGTCAAGTGACAAACCCAGTATTAAAAACAGCGAATGCTGGAAACACTCAGCGGGTCGGGCAGCATCTGTGAAGAGAGAAACAGAGTTAGCGTTTCGGGTCTGTGACCCTTCGTCAGAACTGGAGAAAGTTTGAAATGTGACGGGTTCTTAAGGAGCACTGAAAGAACAAAAGGGAATCTGTTCTTTTCCGACTTCTCCCAGTTCTGACGCAGGGTCATCGACCTGAAACATTAACTCTGTTTCTCTCCCCACAGACGCTGCCCGACCCGCTGAGTGTTTCCAGCATTTTCTGTTTTTTAATTTTAGATTTCCAGTGTCCGCAGTATTTTGTTACCAGTATTAACAAATGCCGGGCAATAAAGAGCAGTTTTACACCAACCTGTTCGAAGGCTGAGCTTGTATTTCTCTGCTATAACGCACACGCAATCTTTCCATAACTTCTTTGAGAGTAGTGTCACCATGCGATTCGGGAGATTTACGTTTGGATGTTGCCAACAGCATCTCCTTCCGTAGCCAACCAGCTCCCTCAACTAAGGATTCTTCACCGTGCGTACAGTCGCAGTATTGTAGTGCAGTGATTATGTCACATGGCCCCTCGAGCCTGCTCCGCCATTCAATAAGATCACGGCTGATCTTCGACCTCAACTCCACTTTCCCGCCCGATCCCCATATCCCTCGATTCCCCGAGAGTCCAAAAATCTATCGATCGCAGCCTTGAATATACTCAACGACTCAACATCCACAGCCCTCTGGGGCAGAGAATTCCAAAGATTCACCACCCTCTGAGTGAAGAAATTCCTCCTCATCTCAGTCCTAAATGGCCGACCCCTTATCCTGAGACTGTGACCCCTGGTTCTAGACTCTCCAGCCCGGGGGAAACATCCTCTCAGCATCTACCCTGTCAATCCCCCTCAGAATCTTGTATGTTTCAGTGAGATCACCTCTCATTCTTCTAAACTCCAGAGTGTATCGGCCCAATCTACTCAATCTCTCCTCATAGGACAACCCAGGGATCAGTCTGGTGAATCTTCGTTGCACCACCTCCAAGGCAAGTATATCCTTCCCCTGATAAGAGAGTCAAGGGTTATGGGGAGCGGGCGGGGAAATGGAGTTGAGGCCAAGATTAGATCAGCCATGATCGTATTGAATGGCGGAGCAGGCTCGAGGAGCCGTATGGCCAACTCCTGCTCCGATTTCTTATGTTCTTATGATGAGGATTTGAGTACAGGAGCAAGGATGTCTTACTCCAGTTATACAGGGCCCTGGTGAGACCACACCTGGAGTATTGTGTGCAGTTTTGGTCTCCTTACCTAAGGAAGGATATACTTGCCACAGAGGGAGTGCAGCGAAGGTTCACCAGACTGATTCCTGGGATGGGGGGACTGTGGTATGAGGAGAGATTGGGTCGACTGGGCCTGTATTCACTAAAGTTTAGAAGAAGGAGAGGGGATCTCATTGAAAGGTATAAAATTCTGACGGGGTTGGACAGACTGGATGTGGGGAGGATGTTTCCCCGGGACTGGGAAGTCTAGAACAAGGGGTCACAGTCTCAGAATACGGGGTAGGAAATTTAGGACCGAGATGAGGAGAAATGTTTTCACTCAGAGGGTGGTGAACCTGTGGAATTCTCTACCACAGAAGGCTGTGGAGGCCAAGTCACTGAATATATTTAAGAGGGAGACAGATAGATTTCTAGACACAAAAGGCATCAAGGGGTATGGGGAGAAAGCGGGAATATGGTGTTGAGATAAAGGATCAGCCATGATCATATTGAATGGCGGTGCAGGCTCGAGGGGCCGAATGGCCTACTACTGCTCCTATTGTCTATGTTTCTATGAGACCAATACTGTGCACAGTACTCCTGCCCCATGAGTGATCGTCCTTCCAGTCTAAGCTCACGTCAGTGCTTGCTCTCCCCTCCGTTTCTAGGACTGCGGCATGGAGCTGAATGATGAGGAGGAACACCGCTGCTACCCACTGGATGGACACTTGCTCTGTCACGCCTGCCACCTGAAACACATCGAGAGCGGGGCCCCAGGCTCCACCTACCAGCCCAAATACTAGGCCCCGCGACCAGGCGGCTCGCTGCCAGCCAGGATCAGAGCGACATCGGAGCGTCGGGACTCCCAGCGCAAAGGCGGTCCACAGGATGGGGGGGGGGGGCTCTCCAAGACAAAGTGCTTTGCTCCGTGGGAGAGGGACAAATCCACAGCAGAGGACTCCCTTTGGCTTTCAATCAGCGTGTTTACGTTTTTCCAGATACTTTTATTCCAAAAACAAGAGGATGTGAATGATCTGAACGGCCGAGCTACGACAAAGCTTTGTTTTAGTGGACTGGAGTGCTCCCAAACCGCGAGACCCATTTTTGCCCCATCTCCTGTTTAAACGCGGTTTGCACGGATGTTCCAAAGCACGCGCATCTTCAAGAGAGATTTCACACGTTTGAAGCTGAGAATTTGTCGGGCAATGAATTTGAGCGGGCGGGAAGGGGTCGGTCTGGGCGATCGGGTAATCCCGTGACCGAGACAGAACTTTTCCCATGTTCTGCCTTCATTGTCGGGTGCTGTGATTTCTGCCGTTTCTTGGGACTGTTTCCCAGGCAAATGTATTTCGCTCGATAATAACCTCTGTTACATACCTTCTCAACTCTCGATAATAACCTCTGTTACATACCTTCTCAACTCTCGATAATAATCTCTGTTACATACTTTCTCAACTCTCGATAATAACCTCTGTTACATACTTTCTCAACTCTCGATAATAACCTCTGTTACATACTTTCTCAACTCTCGATAATAACCTCTGTTACATACCTTCTCAACTCTCCTGATTCAGTCAGGGCATTACAGATTTACTGGTTTAATTCCAACCATTTCTTCCTCTTCCAGTTTCTGATTGCGGTCTGTGTGTGTCCTTGTGTGTGCGTGTGTGTGTGTCTTTGTCTGTGTGTCCCTGTGTGTGTGGGTCCCTGTGTGTCTGTCTGTCTGTGTGTGTGTGTGTGTGTGTGTCTTTGCCTGTATGTCCCTGTGTGTGTGGGTCCCTGTGTGTCTGTCTGTGTTTGTGTGTGTCCTCCAAACTGCCCCTTGAAACTTCCTGTGCATTGTCTAATTGTCTGCTGCACTGTAGAATAACAGCAGCAACTCTCATTGGAGTTGTTTGTTAAAAAAGTGATGCTGTTGGTCCGAGGGGGACTTTTTTTGTTGTTGAGTGTTTGAGGGATAAATTCTGGAATGTGCTTAAATTGTATTTTTCACAATTCTCAAATCCGAGATCTATGACCCCTTTGCCTGTAACGTTCCCCCTAATTTTCTCTTTTTTGGGGTCCCTTTAATGGGCTGTGCACCGCACGGTAATTTCTACGCGGTAGAGCCGTAAGATCGGTGATCGGTGCACGGATCCGTGGGGTCGGTGCGGGGGGATTGGTGCGGGGTGGGGGTTCGGTGCGGGGGGGGATCGGTGCAGAGACTCCCGGGGTCGGGGCATGGCCCCGGGGCTCGAAGGGAGCGTTGCCGTATGTTTCCACGTTCAATACTTTAATCGGGCTGAACTCATTCCGGACCGAAGAATCTCCGGAGACGTGGAAAGGTGAACAAATTAAGCTCGTTCTCGGTCAAAAGCCCCTTTAAATTAAAGAACTTTTTGTCGGAAGGTGCTTTTAATTATTTTTAAATTCTCCCAAAATTTCAATCGATAGACTTTAATAAAAAAAAATGTTAAATTGCCAACCCACTTCCAAAATGTACTGGGCTCTGGTTTTATGGGAAGGCTGTCACTCCGGCAGCCAAATTCCTCTGAACAAAAAAGATGGGATAATGACATTCTCCGAAATGTTTCTGTACATATTGGCCCTGTTTGTATTTGATGGAACCCTAGCAAAGTATTAAACTCATTAGAAGCAGATCCATGGCGTATAACCTTAAGGACAAAAACAACATGAATAATAGGATTAAAAAATAAAGCAAATATTACATTATTTAAATATCCATGGCACAACATGCAGTAATTATGGTGTCCCTGGTTTGGGCTACTTCGACCTGTTATAATTTTAAGGAAAGCGTTCACAAGTGCGGGGTGGGTGATTTAATCTCCTAGAATCTGAATTCAAATTCAACCCAAACTATGGAACACTCTCCACTTGCCTGGATGAGTTGCAGCTCCAACAACACTCAAGAAGCTCGACACCATCCAGGACAAAGCAGCCCGCTTGATCGACACGCTACCCACCACCTTCAACATTCACTCCCTCCACCACCGGCGCACCGTGGCTGCAGTGTGCACCATCTACAAGATGCACTGCAGCAACTCGCCAAGGCTTCTTCGGCAGCACCTCCCAAACCCGCGACCTCTTCCACCTAGAAGGACAAGGGCAGCAGGTACATGGGAACACCACCACCTCCACGTTCCCCTCCCAGTCACACACCATCCTGACTTGGAAATATATCGGCCGTTCCTTCATCGTCGCTGGGTCACAATCCTGGAACTCCCTCCCGAACAGCACTGTGGGAGCACCTTCACCACACGGACTGCAGCGGTTCAAGAAGGCGGCTCACCACCACCTTCTCAAGGGGCAATTAGGGATGGGCAATAAATGCCGGCCCTGCCAGCGACGCCCACATCCCAGGCACAAATCTTTTAAAAAACAGATGGAATGGAAGTCCCTTTGTTTGGTCTAAGAGTTCTGTGTGAAGGCTATTTACAATCTATATTAATGACTTGGATGAAGGGACCGAGTGTAATGTAGCCAAGTTTGCTGATGATACAAAGATGGATGGGAAAGCAAATTGTGAGATGGACACAAAGAATCTGCAAAGGGATTCAAACAGGCTCAGTGAGTGGGCAAAAATTTAGCAGAAGGACTATAAGGTGGGAAAATGTGAGGTTATCCACATTGGTAGGAAAAATAGAAACACAAATTATTATTTAAGTGCGGCGCTGTGGTACAGAGGGATCTGGGGGTCCTTGTACATAAAACACAAAAAGTTAGTATGCAGGTACAGCAAGTGATCATGAAGGCAATTGGAATGTTGGCCTTTATTGCAAGGGGGATGGAGTATAAAAGCAGAGAAGTCCTGCTACAACTGTACAGGGTATTGATGAGACCACACCTGGAGTACTGCGTGCAGTTTTGGTCTCCTTTTTACGGAGGGATATACTTGCATTGGAGGCAGTTCAGAGAAGGTTCGTGAGCTTGATTCCTGAGATGAAAGGGCTGACTTATGAAGAAAGGTTGAGCCTGTACTCATTGGAGTTTAGAAGAATGAAAGGTGATCTTACTGAAACATATAAGATTCTGAGGGGGCTGGACAGGGTTGATGCAGAGAGGATGTTTCCCCTCATGAGGGAATCTAGAACTAGGGGGCATAGTCTCAGAATAAGGGGTCGCCCATTTAAAACTGAGATGAGGAGGAATTTCTTCTCTGAGGTTGTGAATCTTTGGAATTCTCTGCCCCAGAGAGCTGTGGAGGCTGGGTCATTGAATATATTTAAGGAGGAGATCGACAGATTTTTGAACGATAAAGGAGTCAAGGGTTATGCGGATCGGGCAGGGAAGTGGAGCTGAGTCCATGATCAGATCAGCCATGATATTGAATGGCGGAGCAGGCTCGAGGGGCCGAATGGCTGACCCCTGCTCCTATATCATGTTCCAGGGATGAGGGACTTCAGTTACGGGGATAGACTGGAGAAGCTGGGGTTGTTCTCCTTGGAGCAGAGAAGATTGAGAGGAGATTTGATCGAGGCGTTCAAAATCATGAGGGGTCTGGACAGAGTAGATCGAGAGAAACTGTTCCCATTGGTGGAAGGGTGGAGAACCAGAGGACACAGATTTAAGGCGATTGACAGAAGAACCAAAGGCGACATGAGGGAAAACGTTTTTACGCAGCAAGTGGTTAGGATCTGGAATGCGCTGCCTGAGAGGGTGGTGGAGGCAGACTCAATCGCGGCTTTCAAAAGGGAGTTGGATAAGTACCTGAAGGAAAGAATATTGCAGGGGTACGGGGAAAGGGCGGGGGAGGGGGACTGGCTGAGGGGCTCTTGCAGAGAGCCGGCACGGGCTCGACGGGCCGAATGGCGGCCTCCTGTGCTGTAACCGTTCTGTGATTCTATGGAATGAAGTTAGACAATATTCTGATGGATGCAATCCTACACCGTGAATGTTGCAACTAGAAGGACTGATCGAGTCTCGTCGCCGAGAGCATGCAGAAACCAAGCGGAAGGAGCGTGCGGCAAACCAGTCCCACCCACCCTTTCCTTCATCCACTGTCTGTCCCACCTGTGACAGAGACTGTAATTCCTGTATTGGACTGTACAGCTACCTGAGAACTCACTTTTGGAATGGAAGCAAGTCTTCCTCGACTCTGAGGGACTGCCTATGATGATGATGTACATATATGAGCCATCCATCAAGTGTGGTTGGAGTTGATTGTCTAAATTTGGGCGACAGCATGTTACTGGGAACTTTCCACTTGGCATGTCATTTTTCTGTTATACAGCAGTGTTTTTTTTCTGGAGCAGTGCATGGGAAAACATTACTGGCAAGAGATTGCATTTTTATCCTTGTCCACAACCTCCGATAGGGAATCTGAGAGGGGTTGGGAGACCAATACACAGTATTCCTGGCGTCTTTCCCAATTTTCCCCTGTGGTTTGAGGACTTGCAATCAACGAAAAGGATAAATTGCAGAAAATAGCTGCTGTTGTGATTATAGAGGTTACATGTTTGCTACAAATTTAAATTTTAAAAGATTATATATAAATATTTTATTCGAACACCAACGTTATATTGAAAAAGATTAAATGAGAGAGTACGGATCTTTGGGGCTTTCTGGAGCATTTTTTAAATTTAAGCTTCAAACAATCCTAATAAGACGTAAGGATTTTGAGACCAGGATTTCTCCATAGACGCCATTAATGGCACTTAATTACTGACTGACTAATATAGGCGTGTCATATATACACAAGAATCAGGAGCAGGAGTCAGCCACATGGCCCTCTCGAACCTGCCCCACCGTTCAATAAGATCACGGCTGATCTTCGACCTCAACTCCACTTTCCCGCCCGATCCCCATATCCCTCGATTCCCCGAGAGTCCAAAAATCTATCGATCTCAGCCTTGAATATACTCAACGACTCAGCATCCACAGCCCTCTGGGGCAGAGAATTCCAAAGATTCACCACCCTCTGAGTGAAGAAATTCCTCCTCATCTCAGTCCTAAATGGCCAACCCCTTATCCTGAGACTGTGAGCCCTGGTTCTAGACTCTCCAGCCCGGGGGAAACATCCTCTCAGCATCTACTCTGTCAAGCGATGGCACTGAGCACCACTGGCATAGGCAACAGGATGGTGCGTTTTCCCACCCGGACCTCATCCCATCTGGGGAGCCACCGTCGGTTATCCGAGGCCCTTTTGTCTACACAGTCTTACCCCCCCCCCCCCCCCAACCTCCGGAGGAGCAGTTACGCAGTGCGCATTGAACCACCTAACCTCCACAGGCAACATGGAATGTCTACCAGGAACACCTGGACCTGGATGATGTCACTCTTCGCTGCCGTCGCCCTCCTGCACCAGCTTGCGCTGCTCCCTGGAGTAGTACGCCTCCATGTGATTGGAGCGTGGGCAGATACAGCAGGAGCGGCGAGAGATGTGGAACGATGTGATCGGGGCCCAGGGGAGGCGAGGGCCCAGGTTCCAGGAGAGACGAGGGGCCCAGGGGCAGCACGGGCCCAGCCCACACTGCGATATGTGGGCGCACTGGGTCCGTGCAGCAGAGAAGGTCTCCAGTCATCCTGGTTAACCCTTGCCACTGGACCAAGACCTCGCTCTGTCAAGCCCCGTGTGGTGGCTGGTGTCCAACGGTCACCCCACGTTAAAAAAATCCACGCACAGGCATCTTCCACCCTTCAGGATGTAGTTCGGGATCTGGAATATTAGGTCCTTCATTGAAACACCTGAGAACTCATCCCTTTTTTTAGTGTGGAAGCAGATCATCCTCGCTTCGAGTAACCGCCTGCGAAGATGATGACCAGGTCCTTCACCCACTCCACTGCCACCAATGATACTGTGACTTCCACTTGACACTGCCCTGCAACAGCGCAGCGAAGGTTGGTAACTGAGTGAGTGGTGGATTGTACGCAAGTCCCAGGGCTCCCTCACACCGTACTTTGGTGCTTCAACGTGCTGTGACGTCACCGAGAAATCCGATGGGGAATTCAGAAGAAACTTCTTTCCCCAGAGAGGGGTGAGAATGTGGAACTTGCTGCCACAGGGAGGGGTTGAGGCGAATAGTATCGATGTATTTAAGGGGAGGCTGGACAAGCCAATGGAGGAGAAGGGAATAGAGGGTTATGGTGATAGATTTAGATGGGGAAAGACGGGAGGAGGCTGGAGTGCGGCATAGATGCCGGCACGGACTGGTTGGGCCCAGTGGCCTGTTTCTGGGCCGTATATCCCGTGCATTGCCACCATCTCCTGCCTTGGCAGAAAGATTTGTGACATCAAATACTGGTCGACCATGAAGGACCCACCTTCTGGACGTAGATTGATTTGAGGGTTGCCCGGTTGAAGAACGATGGAGCAACAAGAACTTAAATTTATATAGTGCCTTTAATGTGGAAAAATGTCCCAAGGTGCTTCAGAGAGTCACAATCATTATGCAGGGCTAGGGTCACAAGAGTGCAAATGTAATTTTTTGCAGTTGATTCCAAGTCAGTCCCACTGGTATTCCAAATTGCAATTAGGCACTTTTTCTAAAGGGCCGTGAATGTAAAAAATTGGTTTCCAATTAACGAACAGCTCCATGTGAATTGAAGTTAAACTGCCACAGATAACGGGATGCAAGTTTCACTACACCCTGTCTTGGAAGCACTTAACTTCCTTACCTCGCTCAGGCTCTGTGGCACCTGCATTCTGGATCACTGTGCAAAGTTTTGGTCTCTGCATCTGAGGAAAGATATACTTAAAGATAGTGCACGGAGGTTCACTGGATTGGTTCCTGAGATCAGAGGGGTGTCCTATGAGCAGAGATTGAGTAGATTGGGCCGATACTCTCTGGAGTTTAGAAGAATGAGAGGTGACCTCATTGAAACATACAAGATTCTGAGGGGGATTGACAGGATAGATGCTGAGAGGATGTTTCCCCCCGGGCTGGAGAGTCTAGAACCAGGGGTCACAGTCTCAGGATAAGGGCTCGGCCATTTAGGACTGAGATGAGGAGGAATTTCTTCACTCAGAGGGTGGTGAATCTTTGGAATTCTCTGCCCCAGAGGGCTGTGGATGCTGAGTCGTTGAGTATATTCAAGGCTGAGATCGATAGATTGTTGGACTCTCGGGGAATCGAGGGATATGGGGATCGGGCGGGAAAGTGGAGTTGAGGTCGAAGATCAGCCGTGATCTTATTGAATGGTGGAGCAGGCTCGAGGGGCCGAATGGCCGACTCCTGCTCCTAATTCTTATGTTGGCAAGAACTCGGATTTATGAATCCTGTGTAAACACTCCCCTTCTTTCTTCGTCCAGGATATGGCTGACTGACTAGTGAGGGAACCTGTCCAAGCTTTATGTTTTGTTTGTGATACTAGGGACTTCCCCTCGAGGTATTTTTCTCTCCGACGCCTTCGTGTGGTTTTCCGGAACAATCCGCACACCACAAAACAGACAGATGTGGTCTTTCCCAGCCTTGGGCTGAGCTGCTGCTTAATCCAGCTGCACAGCGATTACCTGCCCCCGGATTTAACCTCCTGTGGTGTATTCGCTTCATGGGTTCTTTGCTTAAGAATTCATAGCAACACATTGCTATCAAGAACTAGTTGGTTTATTAGCAAAGGTTTAACAATCACAATACACATTACCAGTTCATCCACCAGGCTCACAACCATCTGCTCCATCATGGATCCCCCGTACCCAACTGGCTGGGGTTTTATTGAGTCTTGTGAACTTCACTGTGACTGGCTAAGCCACTCCCAACTCAACAGCTCTACAACTATTTTAATTATAACTTTAAGCCAACTGCTCCCTTTGGTATAACTTTAAGCCAGCTGCACCAAAACCCACAAATTAGCAAATAAACATTAAAGGGAACTTCGTCAAATCAAATTAAAATTTGGTTGCCCGGGGTGATGATGCACTCCAGTCCCTCCGGCGCCCACCTTTTGTGGAATGCCGTGAGCGTACCGGTGGACACCGCGTGCTCCACCTCCGGGGACACCCTGACTCGGATGTAACCACGGAAGAGAGGCAGGCAGTCGAGCTGAACGACTCCCTCGACCGCCCACTGCCTGGACTTGGCCGTGCCCAGGAGCAGTCCTACAAGGAGGCCTTCCGACCTGCCCACTCCCCTCTGCACAGGGTGCCCAAAGATCAGGAGTATGGGATTGAAGTGCAACCAGAATTTAAGGAGCAGCCCCTTCAAATATTGAACGAGGGGCTGCAACCTGACACACTGAACATACACGTGGAACACGGACTCCTCCAGACCGCAGAAATTACAGGCGGCCTGGGAGTCTGTGAACTTATTGCATGGGACTGCTCCGTGTAACACCCTCCAGGCTAAGCACCCAATAAATAAAGGGAGGATTCCCACGTAGAGAACACTCCATTGGGGACCCCCACCTCCTCCAGACGGCAAAATGGAGCAACCATTTGGGTGCAAGTCCCACTCCAGAAAATTGAGCACGGAAATTGTTGTGTATGCAATAACTGTTAGACTGAGTACTATTTAACTCCAAGAGGTATGACCTTGGCTCTGTTTTATTAAGGCCCAAAGTGACTAAAAGGCCAGCCATTTTTTTTTATACTTGGGTTGCACACAAGTGCGTGCAGCCCAATGGCCTCCAACAGTGAAGCCATCTAATGGCTAGTGATCCCAAAAGTACATACATGACAATACCCGCCTCTGAGATACTAACACAGTCTTTTACAAATTGAGACGGTCCGGTGTTTTACGCTCCTGAGTTGATCGTCTCAGTTCAACTCCAGCCTTGGGCGAGTGTTCAGAGCCTGTTGTGACTGGTGGCTGGGTGGCTGACCTGGTGGGAGTGGCAATGGCCATGTCAGGGATTGAAAGCCCATTTTCATTGAACATGTCAGTGATTGAAAGTCCCGATTCACTGATGACCACTGAGTCCTCTGATGACTGGGGGTAGGTTGGTTGGTCGTCGATTGTCTCTTCCTCCGACTGTTCCGGTTCGCCTGTGTGCTGCGGTTTTGTCTGATCCATATGTTTCCTGCATGTTTGCCCATTTTTGAGCTGGACAATAAATACTCAGTTGCCCTCCTTGGCCATGACAGTACCAGCGATCCACATGGGACCCTGACCATAATTCAGAACATATACAGGATCATTTACAGAAATATCGCGTGACACAGCTGCGCGATCGTGATACCCTTGCTGACTTTGTCTTCTATATTCAACATGATTATTCAAGTCAGAGTGTACAAGAGATAGCTTGGTCTTAAGACCTCTCTTCATCATTAGCTTAGCAGGTGAGACCCCAGTAAGCGTGTGTGGTCTTGTCCTGTAACTAAGCAGTATGCATGACAGGTGGGTCTGCAGTGACCCTTGGGTTACTTGCTTCATACTCTGCTTTATGATTTGGACAGCATGTTCTGCTTGCCCATTGGATGCAGGTTTGAATGGTGCTGACCTTACATGTTTGATACCATTGAGTTTCATGAACTCTTGAAACTCCTGACTGGTGAAGCACGATCTGTTGTCGCTAACAACGATGTCAGGCAGACCATGTGTTGCGAACATGACACTGAGATTCTCAATGGTAGCTGTGGATGTGCTGGATGACATGATTATACACTCTATCCACTTCAAATATGCATCCACCTCAACTAAAAACACCTTCCCCAGGAAGGGACCTGCAAAGTCGATGTGTTTCATGGTTTCAACAGCCACGACCACAGACTCAGCGGCGATTCCGCTGGTGCTTTGCTGAGCTGCAAACTGTACACATGATTCTAGCTCAGAGTCAATTCCCAGCCACCATACATGAGACCTGGCGATGGCTTTCATCATTACAATGCCGGAATGTGTGCTATGTAGCTCACGTACAAATTTCTCTCTCCCTTTCTTGAGCATAACAACACGATTGTCCCACGGTATACAATCCGACTGAATGTAAGGTTCGGTCTCCTCGCACATTTGCTTGGGTATGGCAGACCAATCACCTTCGAGGATGCAACTCTTCACCACCGATAAAATCGGGCCCTGGCTGGTCCAGGTCTTAACTTGTTGAGCCGTGACAGGGATTCCTTCACTCTCAAAAGCATCCATACCTAACAATAGGTCCGCTGGTTGTGGCGTTTCCACCTCCGGTGTGGGCAATGGCAGACGGCTCAAAGCATCGGCACAATTCTCGGTGCCAGGTCTATGGCGAATGACATAATCATAAGCGGATAATGTCAGCGCCCACCTCTGGATGCGGGATGAAGCATTGATATTGATACCTAAGATCATGCGTAACTGACCTGACAGGGGAGTAACTACCATAACCCCAAGGTGGTTCTCCCTGGATCAGGAAGGTATATGCTTGCTTTTTTGGAAACAGGAGGTGGGTGGGGGGCTTGACCCATCCACCTCCACGGAGGTGTGTGGGGGACCTGACCCATCCACCTCCATGGCACGAACCTGGTATTGCAGTACTTCCAGGAACGGTGCAGTGGCTCTAGGCCTTTTGGCTAAGAGCATTGGCGCAGAGTGATCCTTGAATGGGCCCAAGGTGACCTCTGGCGTTTGTGATTTGACAAAGAATTGGAACGATTGGCTACGAATTTCAAAAAAAAAAAAAATTAGCTTGTTGGAGTATGCAACCAATTCCATATGATGAAACATCACAGGCCAATACTAAACGTTTACATGGGTCATAATGTACCAGCAGTTTGTTAGAGCAAAGTAGATTAGTGGCTTTCTGAAAAGCTTTGTCTTGAGACGCACCCCTCACCCAGTTGTTGCCTTTTCTTAGCAGCATATGCAGTGGTTTTAATAAGGTGCTCAATTTAGGTAGGAAGTTACCAGGAACGAACGCAGCTCCGTTACATTCTGCGGCTTGGGTGCATTCTTCATGGCCTTGGTTTTCACGTCCGTGGACCTGATGCCGTCAGCAGCAATTTTCCTCCCCAGGAATTCGACCTCTGGTGCCATGAAGACGCACTTCGAGCGTTTCAGTCTGAGTCCCACTTTGTCCAGACGATGTAGAACCTCTTCCAGGTTGTTCAGATGTTTCTCGGAGTCACAACCTGTGATCAGGATGTCATCTTGGAACACGACGATTCTGGGAACAGACTTCAGTAGACTCTCCATGTTCCTCTGAAATATTGCTGCAGCCAAGCGAAAAGGGCACCTGTGATAAATGAACAGTCATAATGCATGTAAGTCTCTTCGACGTCTCCTGTGTCATGTAGGCCGACGTCAAGTCCAGTTTGGTGAACGATTTCCTCCCGGCTAGCATTGCAAACAAGTCATCAGCCTTCGGTAATGGGTACTGATTCTGTTTCAAAACCCTGTTGATCGTAGCCTTGTAGTCTCCACAGATTCTGACTGTGCCATCACTTTTCAGCACAGGAACAATGGGGTTGGCCCATTCATTAAATTCAACCGGTGATATGCTCCCTTCACGCTGGAGTCTGTCCAGTTCCATTTCGACCTTCTCCCTCATCAGATACGGAACTGCCCGAGCTTTATGATGGACGGGTCTCGCATCTGAGTCCACGTGGATCTGCACCTTGGCTCCTGTGAAGTTGCCGATGCCTGGTTCGAACAGCGAGGGGAACTTGCTCAGTACTTGGGCACATGTATCTTTCTCCAACGACAATGCCTTGATGTCGTTCCAGTCACATCTGATTTTTTCAAGCCAGTTCCTGCCGAACAGCATTGGGCCATTGCCTGGGACAATCCATAGCGGTAACTCATGAACCGCACCGTCATACGACACTTTCATTGTGGCACTGCCAATCACCGTTATGAGTTCTTTGGTGTACGTGTGCAACTTGGCATTGACTGGACTCAGCCTGGGCCTCACAGCCTTAGTATCCCACAGCTTGTCGAATACCCTCTGGCTCATTATCGATTGACTCGCCCCCGTGTCCAGTTCCATCGATACCGGCACCCCATTAAATTTCACGTTGATCTTTATCTTAGTTGGGAACGAGTCCAATCCATACACTTCCACCTCTGGTATCTCGGATTGCGTATCCGGATCCACGCTAGTCTGACCATCATCCTCCACGTGGTGTGTCGCAGCACGCTTGCTCATCTGCGGACACTTGCGCTGGAGATGCCCCACTCTCAGACAGCCTTTGCAACTATATTGCTTAAATCAGCACTGCTGGTGCCGGTGATTTCCCCCACAACGCTAACACGGAGAAGTTGGATGCATTCCGTTGGCGGACTTTGGGCAGCCACAAGTGATAAATCATATTCTATTTCTAAAAATGTGATGGATTTCTTGTAGTTTTGAGGTTATATGTTAAGAGAAAAGTTCTGGCCCTAACTGTGTTGGAAGAGATACAGCAACAAGCTCATTTTAAAAGCACACACCCATTCCCCATTGATCAAATCGACTGCCAAAAATCAACTTTTAACAAACGCACAAGTATAATCCACTGTGTGAAGTCTTGGAGCTTGCATTGCGTCTGGAACACGAAACGGTGCCTTCAGGAGGGGAGAGAATTGGTGGAATTTAAAAATAATATCAGAGTGGGTGTATATTTCCTGATGGGATGTGAGTCAGCCTCTGAGTCCGAAGGTCGTGGGTTCAAGTCCCACTCCAGGCTACAAAATCTAGGCTGACGCTCCCACTGCAGTACTGAGGGAGTGCCGCACTGTCGGAGGGGCAGTACTGAGGGAGTGCCGCACTGTCGGAGGGGCAGTACTGAGGGAGTGCCGCACTGTCAGAGGGGCAGTACTGAGGGAGTGCCGCACTGTCGGAGGGGCAGTACTGGGGGAGTGCCGGGCTGTCGGAGGGGCAGTACTGAGGGGGTGCCGCACTGTCGGAGGGGCAGTACTGAGGGAGTGCCGCGCTGTCGGAGGGGCAGTACTGAGGGAGCGCCGCACTGTCGGAGGGGTGGTACTGAGGGAGCGCCGCACTGTCGGAGGGGCAGAACTGATGGAGTGCTGCACTGTCAGAGGGGCAGTACTGAGGGAGTGCTGCACTGTTGGAGGGGCAGAACTGATGGAGTGCTGCACTGTCGGAGGGGAAGTACTGAGGGAGTGCTGCACTGTCGAAGGGGCAGAGCTGATGGAGTGCTGCACTGTCGGAGGGGAAGTACTGAGGGAGTGCTGCACTGTCGGAGGGGCAGTACTGAGGGAGTGCTGCACTGTCGGAGGGGAAGTACTGAGGGAGTGCCGCACTGTCGGAGGGGCAGTACTGAGGGAGAGCTGCACTGTCGGAGGGGCAGTACTGAGGGAGTGCTGCACTGTCGGAGGGGCAGTACTGAGGGAGTGCTGCACTGTCGGAGGGGAAGTACTGAGGGAGTGCTGCACTGTCGGAGGGGCAGTACTGAGGGAGAGCTGCACTGTCGGAGGGGCAGTACTGAGGGAGTGCTGCACTGTCGGAGGGGCAGTGCTGAGGGAGTGCTGCACTGTCGGAGGGGCAGTACTGAGGGAGTGCTGCACTGTCGGAGGGGCAGTGCTGAGGGAGTGCTGCACTGTCGGAGGGGCAGTACTGAGGGAGTGCTGCACTGTCGGAGGGGCAGTGCTGAGGGAGTGCTGCACTGTTGGAAGGGCAGTACTGAGGGAGCGCTGCACTGTCAGAGGTGCCGTCTTTCAGATGAGATGTTAAACCGAGGCCCCGTCTGCTCTGTCAGGTGGATATCAAAGATCCCATGGCACGATTTCAGAGAAGCGCAGGGGAATTATCCCGGGATCCTGGCCAATAATTATCCCTCAACCATGCCTTAAAAAGAAATGAACTGGTCATTATCAGATTGCTATTTGTGCGCAAATTGGCTGTTGTGTTTCCTGCTTTACAATAGGGACTACACTCCAAAAAGCACTTCATTGGCTGTAAAGCGCTTTAAAAAAAGAAAAGAAAGACTTGCATTTATATAGCGCCTTTTGCGACCACTGGACGTCTCAAAGCGGCGTATAACGCCCCTCACACCAGCCATCCCCTTTACACGCGGGGCGTTGAAGCGTGTCAGCACTACACGGAGCCTCTGCGTAGCGCTGCCGATCATGCCCCAGAAGCGCCGCTCCAGGAAGTGAAGGATGTGAGATTGTGCTCCCCTCTGCACGGCTTCCACTGTCCACCGGGGGAGTGGGGACCGGGGCAGAGTGGGGACCGGGGCAGGGTGGGACCGGCGGAGTGGGGACCGGGGCAGAGTGGGACCGGGGGAGTGGGGACCGGGGGCAGGGTGAGACCGGGGGAGTGGGGACCGGGGCAGGGTGGGACCGGGGGAGTGGGGACCTGGGCAGGGTGGGACCGGGGGAGTGCGCCGGGACAGGGTGGGACCGGGGGAGTGGGGACCGGGGCAGGGTGGGACCGGGGGAGTGGGGACCGGGGCAGGGTGGGACCGGGAGAAGGGATGGGGGGGGGGCGCCGGGACAGGGTGGGACCGGGGGAGTGGGGACCGGGGCAGGGGGGGACCGGGGGAGGGCGCTGGGACAGGGTGGGACCGGGGGAGTGGGGACCGGGGCAGGGTGGGATCGGGGGAGTGGGGACCGGGGCAGGGTGGGACCGGGGGAGTGGGGACCGGGGCAGGGTGGGACCGGGGGAGGGGGAATCGGGGCAGGGTGGGACCGGGGGCAGGGTGGGACTGGGGGAGGGGGGAACCGGGGCAGGGTGTGACCGGGGGCAGGGTGGGACAGGTTTGCCGCACGCTCCTTCCGCTGCCTGCGCTTGGTTTCTGCATGCTCTTGGCGACGAGACTCGAGGTGCTCAGCGCCCTCCCGGATGCTCTTAATGTTGAACACTGGCTGTTGCTAGGGTGATCTGTAATCCTTTCTCTCTCTCCCTCTATCTCTCTCAACTGTTAGGCTGGGGTGTCTCTCTCTCTCTCTCCCCCATACTAACACACCCTGTTGTGTACTTTCGAAAGAGCAGATGTGTGGACCTGCCTCTCTCTTCCCCAGCCCTCCCTCAAACCCTCCCAAGGCCCACGCACAGTTTAATCTGTAGGGACCCTGTTTTGCTCAATATGTCAAATGGTATCAGCGGCCAGGCCAGTACAATCACATAAAACGAGATCATGTGAGTATTGTAATGCATTTGCTTCATAGCAACACATTGCTGTGAAGAACTAGTTGGTTTATTAGCAAAAGGTTTAACAATCACACTACACATTACCAGTAGAGGAATGTAGAGGGATGTGATCGGGGCCCAGGAGAGCCAAGGGCCCGGGGCAGCAAGGTCCAGCCCACACTGTGCGATATGTGAGCGCACTAGGTCCGTGCAGCAGAGCAGGTCTCCAGTCGTCCTGGTTAACCCTTGCCACTGGACCAAGACCTCGCTCTGTCAAGCCTCGTGTGGTGGCTGGTGTGCAACGGTCACCCCACGTTAAAAAAATCCACCCACAGGCATCTTCCACCCTTCAGGATGTAGTTCGGGATCCGGAATATTAGGTCCTTCATTGAAACATCTGTGAACTCATTCCTTTTCGGCGTGGAAGCAAGTCATTCTCGCTTCGAGGGACTGCTTATGATGATGACATTACCAGTTCATCCACCAGGCTCACAACCACCTGCCTCATCGTGACTCCCCTGAACCTAACAGGCTGGAGTTTTATTGAGTCTTGTGAACATCACGTGACTGGCTAAGCCACTCCCTACTCAACAGCTCGACAAACCTGTGAGCATACATTACAGGTGTGACAAAGAAAAGACATCACTCTGAAATAATACGCATAAATGAATGCCTTTGCATAAGTATTCACTATAGTTGGAGAATATCTACGCTGTGGAGATTTGATAAGAGGTGTTTAAAATCATGAAGGGTCTTGAGAGAGTAGATAGAGAGAAACTGTTTTCCAATGGTGGAAGAGTCGATAACCAGAGGACACAGATTTATTGGCCGAGAAATTCCGGTCGACTGCTTCCCGCGAGCGCTCGACAGATAAAGGTAAAAAAGATGCGCCCCTACTGTTCCTGCTGCGCCCACGCGAGTTCCCGGTCCTGAGGCCACTGACTGCCTGTCGCAGCACATGCACGTCGGCACATGCGCAGGGCCAGAGCTGCAGTCACATGGCTCTGGGCAGCCAATCCAGATACAGTATTTTCTCATTCATAATAATGGGAACTCCATAAGTTGGAGAACCCATTATTATGAATGAGAAACCCCCCCCTCCCAACACACAAAACACTTATAAAAAATAGAAAAAATACACCTCATATTTAAGATTAATTTAAATTAAAGTTAATAAATGTCTTATTAAAAAAAAATATTTTCCCGGTTTTTATTGAAGTTTTTTTAATTATGGTTTGAAATAAACCTACCTTAGTGGGCAGGGTTTTTAACATTAAAATGTGTTTTTTAAATTTTATTTTACATGTTTTAAAACTCTTATGCCTGTAAAAGTAGGCTATAAGAACTTAAGAACATAAGAAATAGGTGCAGGAGTAGGCCATACAGCCCCTCGAGCCTGCACCACCATTCAATATGATCATGGCTGATCATTTTTGCAACTTCAGTACCCCATTCCTGCTTTCTCTCCATACCCCTTGATCCCTTTCGCTGTAAGGGCCATATCTAACTCCCTTTTAAATATGTCTAACGAACTGGCCTCAACAACTTCCTGTGGTAGAGAATTCCACTGGTTCACAATTCCCTGAGTGAAGAAGTTTCTCCTCATCTCGGTCCTAAATGGCTTACCCCTTATCCTTAGACTGTGACCCCTGGTTCTGGACTTCAACATCTGGAATATTCTTCCTGCATCTAACCTGTCCAATCCCGTCAGAAGTTTATATGTTTCTATGAGATCCCCTCTCATTCTTCTAAATTCCAGTGAATATAAGCCTAGTTGATCCAGTCTTTCTTCATATGTCAGTCCTGCCATCCCGGGAATCAGTCTGGTGAACCTTCGCTGCACTCTCTCAATAGCAAGAATGTCCTTCCTCAGATTAGAAGACCAAAACTGTACACAATACTCCAGGTGTGGCCTCACCAAGGCCCTGTACAACTGTAGTAATACCTCCCTGCTCTTATACTCAAATCCCCTCGGTATGAAGGCCAACATGCCATTTGCCTTCTTCACCGCTGTACCTGCATGCCAACTTTCAATGACTGATGTACCATGACACCCAGGTCTCGTTGCACCTCCCCTTTTACTAATTACCTATTGAGATAATATTCAGCCTTCCTGTTTTTGCCACCAAAGTGGATAACCTCACATTTATCTACATTATACTGCATCTGCCATGCATTTGCCCACTCACTTAAACCTGCCCAAGTCACTCTGCAGCCTCTTAGCATCCTCCTCACAGCTCACACTGCCACCTATTCAATTCCTTCATCTAAATCATTAATGTATATAGTAAATAGCTGGGGTCCCAGCACTGAACCTTGCGGTACCCCACTAGTCACTGCCTGCCATTCTGAAAGGACCTGTTTATTCCTACTCTTTGCTTCCTGTCTGCCAACCAGTTCTCTATCCACGTCAATGCATTACCCCCAATACCATGTGCTTTAATTTTGCACACCAATCACTTGTGTGGGACCTTGACAAAAGCCTTTTGAAAGTCCAAATACACCACATCCACTGGTTCTCCCTTATCCACTCTACTAGTTACATCCTCAAAAATCCTCAAACAAATGTCAAGCATGATTTCCCTTTCATAAATCCATGCTGACTTGGATTGATCCTGTCACTGCTTTCCAAATGCGCTGCTATTACATCTTTAATAATTGATTCCAATATTTTCCCCACTTCTGATGTCAGGCTAATCGGTCTGTAATTCCCTGTTTTCTCTCTCACTCCTTTTTAAAAAAGTGGGGTTACATTAGCTACTCTCCAATCCATAGGGATTGATCCAGAGTCTATAGAATGTTGGAAAATGACCACCATCGTTTACAATATACATAGATGACCTGGAAGAGGGGACAGAGTGTAGTGTAACAAAATTTGCAGATGGCACAAAGATTAGTGGGAAAGCAGGTTGTGTAGAGGACACAGAGAGGCTGCAAAGAGATTTAGATAGGTTAAATGAATGGGCTAAGGTTTGGCAGATGGAATACAATGTCGGAAAATGTGAGGTCATCCACCTTGGGAAAAAAAAACAGTAAAAGGGAATATTATTTGAATGGGGAGAAATTACAACATGCTGCGGTGCAGAGGGACCTGGGGATCCTTGTGCATGAAACTCTTTTGGATTTTACCTGTAAAACATAAACATTAATCTGTGTCCCCCGACCTGGATGACACACCAGACATTTACAAGGCCCTTTTTTTTTCCTTTTTTTTGTGTTTTTCTTTTTTTTTTGGTTTTTTTTTGGGCACTAATATCACATTTTTTTTTTCCCTTCCAGTGCGCCCTATAAAAGGGGAGGGGGACACTAAAAGCACCGGCAATTAAAACAAATTAAACTTTAAAACGTAAAATCAAATTAAAATTTGGTTGCCGGGCGTGATGATGCACTCCAGTCCCTCCGGTGACCACCTCTTCCTTGTGCATGAATCCCAAAAAGTTAGTTTGCAGGTGCAGCAGGTAATCAGGAAGGCGAATGGAATGTTGGCCTTCATTGCGAGAGGGATGGAGTACAAAAGCAGGGAGGTCCTGCTGCAACTGTATAGGGTATTGGTGAGGCCGCACCTGGAGTACTGCGTGCAGTTTTGGTCACCTTACTTAAGGAAGGATATACTAGCTTTTGAGGGGGTACAGAGACGATTCACGAGGCTGATTCCGGAGATGAGAGGGTTACCTTATGATGATAGATTGAGCAGACTGGGTCTTTACTCGTTGGAGTTCAGAAGGATGAGGGGTGATCTTATAGAAACATTTAAAATAATGAAAGGGATAGACAAGATCGAGGCAGAGAGGTTGTTTCCACTGGTCGGGGAGACTAGAACTAGGGGGCACAGCCTCAAAATACGGAGGAGCCAATTTAAAATCGAGTTGAGAAGGAATTTCTTCTCCCAGAGGATTGTGAATCTGTGGACTTCTCTGCCCAAGGAAGCAGTTGAGGCTAGCTCATTGAATGTATTCAAGTCACAGATAGATAGATTTTTAACCAATAAGGGAATTAAGGGTTACGGGGAGCGGGCGGGTAAGTGGAGCTGAGTCCACGGCCAGATCAGCCATGATCTTGTTGAATGGCGGAGCAGGCTCGAGGGGCTAGATGGCCTACTCCTGTTCCTAGCTCTTATGTTCTTATTAATGTTGGGCAAGTCCAGAACCAGGGGTCACAGTCTAAGGATAAGGGGTAAGTCATTTAGGACCGAGATGAGGAGAAACTTCTTCACCCAGAGAGTGGTGAACCTGTGGAATTCTCTACCACAGAAAGTTGTTGAGGCCAATTCACTAAATATATTCAAAAAGGAGTTAGATGAAGTCCTTACTACTCGGGGGATCAAGGGGTATGGCGAGAAAGCAGGAAGGGGGTACTGAAGTTTCATGTTCAGCCATGAACTCATTGAATGGCGGTGCAGGCTCGAAGGGCCGAATGGCCTGCTCCTGCACCTATTTTCTATGTTTCTATGTTTCTATGTGTGAATGTCCTGGGATACGGAGGACGACCTTGACAGATCGGAAAAGCCGGTTTTCAGTGCATACGGATTTTTTAGGCCAATGTAATCGGCAGAAGAACCAGAGGCGACATGAGGAAAACCTTTTTTACGCAGCGAGTGGTTAGGATCTGGAATGCGCTGCCTGAGAGGGTGGTGGAGGCAGACTCAATCATAGCTCCTTAAAACCTGTCTCTTTGCCCAAGCTTTTGGTCACCCGCGCTAATTTCTCCTTATGCGGCTCGGTGTCAAATTTTTAAAATCTCATAATACTCCTGTGAAGCGCCCTGGGACTTTTCACATAGATTTTTGTTGAGTATATTCAAGGCTGAGATCGATAGATTTTTGGACTCTCGGGGAATCGAGGGATATGGGGATCGGGCGGGAAAGTGGAGTTGAGGTCGAAGATCAGCCGTGATCTTATTGAATGGCGGAGCAGGCTCGAGGGGCCGAATGGCCGACTCCTGCTCCTGTTCTTATGTTCTTACTACGTTAAAGGCGCTATATAAATGCAAGTTTTCGTTGTTTAAAAGCACTTTCTGTTTCTTATTTGAGATTTGCAGCATTGGCTGCTTGTGCATGGAATCAGTATATTGTCCACATTGAGGTGAACAGTGGGGGAAGCAGCAGGTGTGTGAGTGCTGACAGAGGGGCCAGGTGTTGCTGTTGTTGTTGTCACGGTTTTACCTGGTGTCCCCTTTGGGGGCGGGGTTTGGGGAGGGGGGCGGGGTTTGCCGAGAGGGGGCGGGGTTTTGTGCAGTGGGCGGGGTTTGCCGCGAGGGGGCGGGGTTTTGTGCAGTGGGCGGGGTTTGCCGCGAGGGGGCGGGGTTTTGTGCAGTGGGCGGGGTTTGTTGTGACGGTGCGAGGTAAGTGCGGGGGGGGCGGGTTTTTTTTTCGATAGGGGGCCGGAGTTTGCTGAGCGCGGTCTCGGGCCGGGGGCGGGGTTTGCCGGGAGGGGGCGGGGTCAGTGCCGGGGGGCGGGGTTTATGCAGAGGGACGGGGTTTGCCGAGAGGGGGCGGGGTCAGTGCCGAGAGGGGGCGGGGTCAGTGCCGGGAGGGGGCGGGGTTAGTGCCGGGGGACGGGGTTTGCCTAGAGGGGGCGGGGTCAGTTCCGGGAGGGGGCGGGGTCAGTGCCGGGGGGCGGGGTTTATGCAGGGGGACGGGGTTTGCCGAGAGGGGGCGGGGTCAGTGCCGGGAGGGGCGGGGTCAGTGCCGCTTTGTGTCCGGCGCCGGGCGGCTCCGGGGTCACAGGTCAGGCCGGGCCGGGCGGGGGGGCGGAGACAGCAAAATGGCGGCGGCCGCGTACGAGACGCTGAAACTGTGAGTGAGGGATGGCGGGGAGGGGGAAGAGCCCGAACCCGGGCCCGGGGGGAGAGAGAGCCAGTGTCTCCCCGCTTCCCGGCTCGGCCCGGCTCGCGGGGTTTGCGACGCGAGGCCTGGGGCCCAGGCCGCGGCGAGGCGAGGCCCCGGCAGTCCCCGTGGGAACGGGACAAGGTCCCGGAGGTGTATTTGCCGCGGGTCGAGGATAATGTTCGCCAAGGGCGGCCTCTGAGTGGTGTCACATAGAGAGACACACTTGCATTGGTATAGCGCCTTTCACCACCACCCGACGTCTCATAAGAAACAGGAGTCGGCCATTCGGCCCCTCGAGCCTGCTCCGCCATTCAATATAACCATGGCTGATCCGATCATGGGCTCAGCTCCACTCCCCGCCCGCTCCCCTTATCCCCTTATAGTTTAAGAAACTGTCTATTTCTGTCTTAAATATATTCAATGTCCCAGCTTCCACAGCTCTCTGTGAGTTCCACAGATTTACAACCCTCTCAGAGAAGAAATTTCTCCTCATCTCAGTTTTAAATGGGCGGCCCCTTATTCTAAGACCATGCCCCCTAGTTCTAGTCTCCCCCATCAGTGGAAACATCCTCTCTGCATCCACCTTGTCAAGCCCCCTCATAATCTTACACGTTTCGATAAGATCACCTCTCATTCTTCTGAACTCCAATGAGTAGAGGCTCAACCTTTCCTTATGTCAACAACCCTCATCCCCAGAATCAACCTGGTGAACCTTCTCTGAACAACCTCCAAAGCAAATATATCCTTCCTTAAATACGGAGACCAAAACTGCACGCAGTACTCCAGGTGTGGCCTCACCAATATCCTGTACAGTTGTAGCAGGACTTCTCTGCTTTTATACTCTATCCCCTTTACAATAAAGGCCAACATTCCAATTGCCTTCCTGATCACTTGCTGTACCTGCATATAACTTTTTGTGTTTTATGTACAATGACCCCCAGGTCCCTCTGTACTGCAAGTCATTAATCTAGATTGTAAATAGTTGAGGCCCCAGCACTGATCCCTGCGGCACCCCACTAATCACTGTTTGCCAACTGGAAAATGACCCTTTTATCCTGACTTTCTGTTAGTTAGCCAATCCTCTATCCATGCTAATATATTACTCCCAACCCCGTGAACTTTTATCTTGTGCAGTAACTTTTTATGTGGCACCTTATCAAATGCCTTCTGGAAATCCAAATACACCACATCCACTGGTTCCCCTTTATCCACCCTGTTCGTTACATCCTCAAAGAACTCCAGCAAATTTGTCAAACATGATTTCCCTTTCATAAAATCATGCTGACTCTGCTTGATTGAATTATTCTTTTCCAAATGTCCTGCTACTGCTTCCTTAATAATGGACTCCAGCATTTTCCCAACGACAGATGTTAGGCTAACTGGTCTATAGTTTCCTGCTTTTTGTCTGCCTCCTTTTTTAAATAGGGGCATTACATTTGCGGTTTTCCAATCTGCTGGGACCTCTCCAGAATCCAAGGAATTTTGGTACATTACAGCCAATGCATCCACTATCCCTGCAGCCACTTCTTTTAAGACCCAATGATGTAAGCCATCAGATCCGGGGGACTTGTCTGCCTTTAGTCCCATTATTTTACCGAGTACTACTACTTTAGCGGTAGTGATTGTATTAAAGTTCCTCCTTCCCTATAGCCCTTTGATTATCCACTATTGGGATGTTTTTAGTGTCTTCGACTGTGAAGACCAGTACAAAATATTTATTCAACGTCTCTGCCATTTCCCTGTTCCCCATTATTAATTCCCCAGTCTCATCCTTTAGGGGACCAACATTTACTTTACCCACTCTTTTTCAATTGCCTTCTCCTTATTCTTAAACTTTTTACATTTTTGCTCACCTGAATCCTCCCCCCCACTTTACAGCCAATGAAATACTTTTTGGAGTGTCGTCACTGTTGTATTGTGGAAAATGTGGCAGCCAATTTGTACACAGCAAGCTCCCACAAACAGCAATGTGATAATGTCCAGATAATCTGTTTTTAGTGATGTTGGTTGAGGAACAAATATTGACCCCAGAATACTGGAGAGAACTCCCCTGCTCTTCGAAATAGTGCCATGGGATCTTTTACATCCACCTGAGAGAGCAGACAGGGCCTCGGTTTAACATCTCATCAGAAAGACGGCACCTCCGACAGTGGACGCTCTTCAGTACTGTCCCTCCGACAGTGCAGCACTCCCTCGGTACTGTCCCTCTGACAGTGCGGCGCTCCCTCAGTACTGCTCCTCCGACAGTGCGACGCTTCCTCAGTACTGCCCCTCCGACAGTGCTGCGCTCCCTCAGTACTGCCCCTCTGACAGTGCAGCGCTCCCTCAGTACTGCCCTTCCGACAGTGCAGCGCTCCCTCAGTACTGCCCCTCCGACAGTGCTGGAGTTGGAGAACAGGTTTATGTATTGAATGTGTTTGGCCTGGTCTTTTACCTTTTAACCCAAGCTTTAACCCTGCCAACACAGCTTGTATTTATATAGCACCTTTAAAGTAGTAAAACGTCCCGAGGCGCTTCACGGTTGCATTATAAAACAAAATTTGACACCGAGCCACAAAAGGAGATATTGGGGTGGATGAGCAAAAGCTTGGTCAAAGAGGTAGGTTTTAAGGTGTGTCTTTGAGGAAAGGAAGAGGTTTAGGGAGGGAATTCAAGAGTTTGGGGCCCAGGCAGCTGAAGGCACGGCCGCCAATGGTGGAGTGATTAAAATCAGGGATGCTCAAGAGAGCAGAATTAGAGGAGTGCAAAGGTCTTGGAGGTTTGTGGGGCTGGAGGTGGTTACAGAGATAGGGAGAGGGGCGAGGGCCATGGAGGGATTTGTAATCAAGGATGAGAATGTTAAAATCGAGTGGTGCCAGATTTGGAGCCAATGTGAACTGGGCTGCTGCTGTTTCGGTTCCTAGCCGGGCTGCACTACATTGCAAGGCTGGCATTCATTGGCAATTTAACTCCCCCGAGATCACAGGTTTGGCTCTTGTGGGAAATGGAAAATGTAAGCCGAGTCCTTAAGGAGCCTGATAACCGAGCGCTTTTCTGAAGATGGAGTAAAGACAAGTTTGTTGGGGCAGTGTCGTGGGAGTTTTTTTCACACGGAAAAGAAAGACTTGCATTTATATAGCACCTTTCACAACCACCGGATGTCCCATAGAGCTTTACAGCCAATTAAGTACTTTTGAAGTGTAGTCAGTGTTGTAAAGTAACAATTAAAAGTCAAGTAAAATGTTTTGTGATGTACCCGACTTGGTGATGTGACAGAAGTGTTCTTTTTGTCTGCACTAACACCCCTTGGATAAAAGGCGAGTGGGGAAATTGGACGTGTGTTAGTCACCAGATCCAAGATCCCTAAAAAAAAAACAATGGTGCTGGTGGTGACAGTGTCTGGGGTATGGCACAAGTCTCCGCATTTTGCTATTTTTAAGATTTGGTTTTGAATGTAGGCAGTGCTGATAAGGCAGCATTTATTATTCAGAGCCTACTGGAGTCGCCTGTCAGCCAGGCCAGGTTGCTAGTGAACCAGTTGGATTTTTATGACAATCTGGCAGCTTTTTGAGTCATTTTTATTCTGGTGCCGGCCCACAGATAAATTGAATTCAGTTTTGCGACTTGCCACAGTGGGCCCTGACCTCGTGACCATCGGGTTACTTGTTCATTACTGCATATTCTGCTTAGTTCTGCAGTCTCTGGGTCTTGGTGTTTAAGGAAGAACGTCCCAGTTGGAATCCTCAATCCACTAGAATGAATCGATAGATTTTTGGACTCTCTGGGAAATCAAGGGATATGGGGATCGGGCGGGAAAGTGGAGTTGAGGTCGAAGATCAGCCGTGATCTTATTGAATGGCGGAGCAGGCTCGAGGGGCCGAATGGCCTACTCCTGCTTATGTTATGTTATGAATCATAGAACAGTTACAGCACAGGAGGAGGCCATTCGGCCCATCGAGCCTGTGCCGGCTCTCTGCAAGAGCACCTCAGCCAGTCCCACTCCCCTCGCCCTTTCCCCGTAGTCCTGCAAATATTTTTCCTTCAGGTACTTATCCAACTCTCTTTTGAAAGCCACGATTGAGTCTGACTCCACCACCCTCTCAGGCAGCGCATTCCAGATCCTAACCACTCGCTGTGTTGAAAATAAAAAAGTGGTTTGTATCTGCTGCAACCACATTTTAATTCAGCAGACATTTTCCCAAACTATGCTGTTTATCTCACCATTTATTGTCAACTTTAATTTTAAAATTTCATTCTTGGGATGTGGGTGTAGCTGCCCATCCCTAGTTGCCCCGAGAAAGTTTGATACAACTGAAAAGCCTTGCCTGGCCACTTCCAAGGGCAGTTAAGTGTCAACCACATTAGTGTGGGATTGAGTGTCACATCAGCCAGACCAACGTTTCCTCTAAGCTATGCTGCCAGGCAACTTCCTGTGGCTTTTCCAATGTGAAATTTCATGCATACGTGAAACTGTGAATGGGCCACACAGCCCCTTAAAGGGTACATGCCCAAATTTAAATTTGTGGGAACATTGGGTCAGATCAGGTAAGGACGGCAGGATTTCTTCCTTAATCATCATCAGAGGCAGTCCCTCGGAATCGAGGAAGACTTGCTTCCACTCTAAAAGTGAGTTCTCAGGTGGCTGAACAGTCCAATACGGGAATTACAGTCTCTGTCACAGGTGGGACAGACAGTGGTTGAGGGAAAGGGAGGGTGGGACTGGTTTGCCGCACGCTCCTTCCGCTGCCTGTGCTTGGTTTCTGCATGCTCTCGGCGACGAGACTCGAGGTGCTCAGCGCCCTCCCGGATGCACTTCCTCCTTTTAGGGCGGTCTTTGGCCAGGGACTCCCAGGTGTCGGTGGGGATGTTGCACTTTATCAGGGAGGCTTTGAGGGTGTCCCTGTAACGTTTCCTCTGCCCACCTTTGGCTCATTGCCATGAAGGAATTCCGAGTAGAGCGCTTGCTTTGGGAATCTCGTGTCTGGCATGCGGACTATGTGGCCTGCATGTGGCTTAAAGGGCATTGATGAACCAGGTGGCTTTCTCGGACAATCCACCAGCTTCGTGGCCACTTTTAAACTGCCATGGTGGGATTTGAATTTGCGTTCTCTGGATTATCGGTAACAGAATATAACTGCATTACTCTACCTTATGGTTGCCAGTTAAGACCTTTCTCGGGGGCATTTCTTGTTTACGATTGACTTTAAGCCGTGAAGTTATGCTCCGTTCTGGGTACCGCACCTCGGGAAGGATATATTGACCTTGGAGAGGTATAGCGCAGATTCACCCTAACATAACATAAGAAATAGGAGCAGGAGTAGTCAATTCGGCTCCAAGGCTGATCATTGACCTTATCTCCGCTTGCACTATCCCCATATCCATTGATTCCCTTAATATCCAAAAATCTATCGATCTCGGCCTTGAATATACTCAACGACTCAGCATCCACAGTCCTCCGGGGAAGATAATTCCAAAGATTCACCACCCTCTGAGTGAAGACATTCCTCCTCATCTCAGTCCTAAATGGCCGACTCCTTATCCTGAGACTGTGACCCCTGGTTCTAGACTCTCCAGCCCGGGGGAAACATCCTCTCAGCATCTACCCTGTCAATCCCTGTAAGAATGTTGTATGTTTCAATGAGATTACCTCATTCTTCTAAACTCTAGAGAATATAGGCCCAGTCTCCTCAATCTCTCCTAATAGGGCAATCCCCCCATCCCAGGAATCAGTCTGGCGCACCTCTGCTGCAAACCCCTCTTAAAGGGTCAAATTATGAGGACATTTTGAATAAACTTGTCTGGTCATCCCTTGAGTATTGAGGTGTGATCTAATCAGGTGTTTAAAATGATAAAAGGATTCGATAGAGTAGATTCAGAGAAACTATTTCTTCTGGTGGGAGAATCTCGAACCAGTGGATGTAATCTTGAAATGAGAGCCAGGCCAATCAGGAAAAACTACTTCACACAATATGGAACTCACTCTTCCCCCAAAAGACTGTGGAGGCTAGGTCAATTGAAACTTTCAAGACTGAGATTGATGCGATTTTTATTAGATAGCAAGTAATTTAAAACATTTTAAAATTAATTCCTGGGATGTGGGTGTCACCGGAAAGGCCAGCATTTATTGCCCATCCCTTGTTGCCCTTGAGAAGGTGGCAGTGAGCGGCCTGGACCCTTTCAGAGGGCAGTTAAGAGTCAGCCACATTGCTGTGGGTCTGGAGTCACATATCGGCCAGACCGGGTAAGGACGGCAGATTTCCTTCCCTAAAGGGACATCAGTGAACCCAATGGATATGGTGCAAAGGCAGGTGGATGGCGTTGAGGAAGAGACCAGCCATGATCTAATTAAATGGTGGAATGAGCTCGAGGGGCAGACTGGCCTACTTTTCCTAATTTGCATTGCAAGAATAAAAATGGTGTGCTACTTGTACTGGTAAAGTGTTGTTGCAGTAAAATAGCTAATCTAATGAGCAGTGGCTCTGTGGTTCAGCTAACAATCCTATCGAGAGAGATTTGCTCAGGACTATTTCTGCCTGTTAAAGTTCAGGTTAATGAAGAGGAAGTATAATGTGGATAAATGTGAGGTTATCCACTTTGGTGGTAAAAACAGAGAGACAGACTATTATCTGAATGGTGACAGATTAGGAAAAGGGGAGGTGCAAAGAGACCTGGGTGTCATGGTACATCAGTCATTGAAGGTTGGCATGCAGGTGCAGCAGGCGGTTAAGAAAGCAAATGGCATGTTGGCCTTCATAGCAAGGGGATTTGAGTACAGGGGCAGGGAGGTGTTGCTACAGTTGTACAGGGCATTGGTGAGGCCACACCTGGAGTATTGTGTACAGTTTTGGTCTCCTAACCTGAGGAAGGACATTCTTGCTATTGAGGGAGTGCAGCGAAGGTTCACCAGACTGATTCCCGGGATGGCGGGACTGACCTATCAAGAAAGACTGGATCAACTGGGCTTGTATTCACTGGAGTTCAGAAGAATGAGAGGGGACCTCATAGAAACATTTAAAATTCTGACGGGGTTAGACAGGTTAGATGCAGGAAGAATGTTCCCAATGTTGGGGAAGTCCAGAACCAGGGGTCACAGTCTAAGGATAAGGGGTAAGCCATTTAGGACCGAGATGCGGAGGAACTTCTTCACCCAGAGAGTGGTGAACCTGTGGAATTCTCTACCACAGAAAGTTGTTGAGGCCAATTCACTAAATATATTCAAAAAGGAGTTAGATGAGGTCCTTACTGCTAGGGGGATCAAGGGGTATGGCGAGAAAGCAGGAATGGGGTACTGAAGTTGAATGTTCAGCCATGAACTCATTGAATGGCGGTGCAGGCTAGAAGGGCCGAATGGCCTACTCCTGCACCTATTTTCTATGTTTCTATGTTTCTATGTTTCTAAGTGATCATTAAACTTTAGAACTCTGGGTGAGCTCTTGCTTAATCAATCAATCAATCATGGACAGTCCCTCGGAATCGAGGAAGACTTGCTTCCACTCTTAAAATAAGTCCTTAGGTGACTGGACAGTCCAATACGAGAGCCACAGTCCCTGTCACAGGTGGGAAAGGGAGGGTGGGACTGGTTTGCCGCTTGGTTTCTGCATGCTCTCGGCGACGAGACTCGAGGTGCTCAGCGCCTTCCCGGATGCTTTTCCACCACTTAGGGCGGTCTTTGGCCAGGGACTCCCAGCTGTCAGTGGGGATGTTGCACTTTATCAGGGACTCCTTCACGGCAAACAAGCCAAAGGTGGGCAGAGGAAAAAATGTTACAGGGGCACCCTCAAAGCCTCTTGCTTAAGTTGGAAAATTAAAGGCAAGTAATATTCCACACAAACCAACCTTTGCATTTTGATAAACACCCATTGAATTTTTAAATAGCCCAAGGTCATTCCTCCCTGTCCATGTGCGGTGCCTTTAGACCTGGCAATGTTACGCTACACCTTTGCTAGACATCAATACAAGACAAAGGTTCAGGGCTGTGAGTATAGATTGCAAACTTTAAATCCAAATGGTAGCAACATCCCTGGCTACGAGCCAGCTAAGATTGTGCCATGTCATTCCAATCCTGGTCTGTGGTGTGGTGTTGATAATGTTTAATTCCCCAAATGTGATGTTAGCATGCCTAGCGCCAGTTCTGCTCCTGGACTTTGAGCTGTGAGCACCTCAGTGTGAAGTTAAAACCCATTGTTATAATTGCACAATGGTATCACTAGCTTTTTCCGTATTTGAGGTGATCCAAAATTCGGCTGCCCCATGTCCTAACTCACACCGAGTCCCGCTCACCCATCACCCCCTGTGCTCGCTGCCCCGTGTCCTAACTCACACCGAGTCCCGCTCACCCATCACCCCCTGTGCTCGCTGCCCCGTGTCCTAACTCGCACCGAGTCCCGCTCACCCATCACCCCCTGTGCTCGCTGCCCCGTGTCCTAACTCACACCGAGTCCCGCTCACCCATCACCCCCTGTGCCCCATGTCCTAACTCGCACCGAGTCCCGCTCACCGCTCACCCATCACCCCCTGTGCCCCATGTCCTAACTCGCACCGAGTCCCGCTCACCCATCACCCCCTGTGCTTGCTGCCCCGTGTCCTAACTCACAACGAGTTCCGTTCACCCATCACCCCCTGTGCTCGCTGCCCTGTGTCCTAACTCGCACCAAGTCCCGCTCACCCATCACCCCCTGTGCTCACTGCCCCGTGTCCTAACTCACACCGAGTCCCGCTCACCCATCACCCCCTGTGCTCGCTGACCTGCATTGGCTCCCGGTTAAGCAACGCCTCGATTTTAAAATTCTCATCCTTGTTTTCAAATCCCTCCATGGCCCTCGCCCCTCCCTATCTCTGTAACCACCTGCAGCCCTACTACCCTCCCAAGATCCCTGTGCTCCTCCAATTCTGGCCTCTTAAGCATTACTGATTTTAATCGCTCAACCATTGGTGGCCTTGCTTTCAGCTGCCTGGGTCCCAAGCTCTGGAATTCCCTCCCTGAACCTCTCCGCCTCTCTATCCCTCCTCCTTTAAGACGCTCCTTAAAACCGACCTCTTTGACTAAGCTTTTGGTCATCTGCCCTGATTTCACCTTGTATGGCTCGATGTCAACTTTGTTTATAATGTTCCTGTGCAGCGCACTGACATTTTACTATGTTAAAGGCGCTATATAAATGCAAGTTGTTCTGTTTGGCTGAAAACAAACCTTACCATGGGGGTGTGGGCAATGATGTCATCTGGACATCTTGTGGCAATCCACGTGCCAGTATTATTTGACTTGCGTCATGCGTGGCACAACCTGGTCAGGAGCCGTGGGATGAATCGCTATCCCATTTGTGGTGTTGATCATTTGTGACTTAGTTACGTGCGAGTCATTTGTTCAGCCCTTGGGATATCCGTTGTCCCCTTGGAATCTTCATCGGTTATCCTCCCTCCTTCCGGATATCCTTATTCAGAGGACATATGTCTACATCATCAGGTTTGGATAGCACCACGGGATGTGCCTGTGCTCAGAAATTGTACACTTTTATGATAACATAAGAAATAGGAGCAGGAGTCGGCCATGCGGCCCCTCGAGCCTGCTCCTCCATTTAATACGATCATGGCTGATCCAATCATGAACTCGGGTCCACTTCCCTGCCCACTCCCCATGACGTGTTAATAGATGTGAATATTTTGAATGGGGTTTGCCGGTCGATGCTGAGAGGATGTTTCCCTCGGGCTGGGGAGTCTAGAACCAGGGGTCACAGTCTCAGGATAAGGGGTCGGCCATTTAGGACTGAGATGAGGAGGAATTTCTTCACTCAGAGGGTGGTGAATCTTTGGAATTCTCTGCCCCAGAGGGCTGTGGATGCTGAGTCGTTGAGTATATTCAAGGCTGAGATCGATAGATTTTTGGACTCTCGGGGAATCGAGGGATATGGGGATCGGGCGGGAAAGTGGAGTTGAGGTCAAAGATCAGCCGTGATCTTATTGAATGGCGGGGCAGGCTCGAGGGGCTATGTGGCCTACTCCTGCTAATTCTTTTGTTCTTATTATTGATTTAAATGAGTAGAAGTGCAGATATTGCTCACCAGCAGTGCTTAACACAAACCCTGTTATGTTGTATATACTCTCTGGCATTTATATCTCTGCCGCCCCCTGCATTTAACCACTCAGCGAAGATCATGGACAGTGAGCTGTTGCTGTGCCTTGGTAATGCCACTGTGCCACAGAGCTGGGAGGCACACGGTGATCAAATGAGTTGTCTGAGCCTCTGCTTTGATTTCTTGTCTCGCCTGTCAGTTAATTGAGATTAAAAACTCTGCAGAAAGCAGCACCTTCCATTTTATTTCGATTTTTCTAGCATTTAAAAAAAAAAAACACCCAAGGCGAGTCACAAGTGGGAATAGAGGAAGCAATTGAGCCTGAACCGAGGAGGGCGTGACCGTAAAGTTGGGTTTTGAAATATAAAGCAAGACTTGCATTTCTATAGTGACTTCCACCACCTAAAATCGTCCCAAAGCGCTTTACAGCCAATGAAGTACTTTTTGGAGTGTAGTCATTGTTGTATTGTGGGAAACGCAGCAGCCAATTTGTGCACAGCAAGCTCCCACACACAGCAATGTGATAATGACCAGATAAGCTGTTTTAGTGATGTTGCTTGAGGGATAAATATTGGCCCCAGGACACCTGGGAGAACTCTTCTTCGAAATATTGCCATGGGATCTTTTACGTCACCCGAGAGAGCAGACGTGGCCTCAGTTTAACTGCTCATCCGAAAGCCTGCCCCTCCGACAGTGCGGCGCTCCCTCAGCACCGCCCCTCCTACAGTGCGGCGCTCCCTCAGCACCGCCCCTCCGACAGTGCGGCGCTCCCTCAGTACTGCCCCTCCGACATTGCAGTGCTCCTTCAGTACTGCCCTCTGACAGTGCAGCACTCCCTCAGCACTGCACTGGGAATGTCAGCCTAGATTTTTGTGCTCAAGTCTCTGGAGTGGGATTTGAATCCACAACCTTCTGACTCAGAGGCGAGGGTGCTGCCCTCTGAGCTATGGCTGAGACACAGATAGTTCTTGAGGGAAGTGGAGCGGCTAAGGGGTTTTGGGGGAGAGTTCCAGAGCGAGGGACTAGTGCGGTTGAAGACTTTGCCACTCATCTCTATATAAGCTTGCATCCATGGACAGCTTATTTAAATATCCTGATTTTATTTTGAATTTTCCCTCGCCTCTTGGAGGAAGTAGCCTGCGCTGGGGAATTATTGCACGGGCATGGAGTATGAGATTCTGGTTTTGGCAAAAGTGAACTATTGCAGATGCTGAAGATCTGAAATAAAACCTGGAAAGGCTGTAAATACTCAGCGGGTCAGGCAGATTCTGTGGAGCGAGAAACAGACTTAACGTTCCAGGCCGGAGACGTTTTGATCAGAACAGAATCTGTGTTTGGTCACTTTTCTCGATCACCTATCAGCAGTCACAGTGTGGCTCTAAGTTGGAATTGGCACCGGGTGTATTGTGGAAGAGTTGAGCGACCAGTGATGCCTTCAGAGCACTCTGAAGTAGCATAAAATTGAACTTTGCCTTTTCTTGGTTCTTGAAGGCACACATCAGACTTCAGTCTGAGATCTTGTGGTTGTGATTGCCAGCACTGATGATATGGGAGGGGTGAAGCGTGTTTTGAAATTATCAAGAATTAATGTTTTTATAAAAACATTTGTCAGTAAAAATAGAAATATGTCTAGAGAGGTTCATCGTAAATTTAATGGAGTAGAGGTGATGTATCATGTGGTGCATGGCAGCCTTAAGTCACAGTTATTTGATGGAGAAGCTGTTTTGTTGATGTCTCTTTTTATTTGTTCCTGGGATGTGGGCGTCGCTGGCAAGGCCGGCATTTATTGCCCATCCCTAATTGCCCCTTGAGAAGGTGGTGGTGAGCCGCCTTCTTGAACCGCTGCAGTCCGTGTGGTGAAGGTGCTCCCACAGTGCTGTTAGGGAGGGAGTTCCAGGATTGTGACCCAGCGACGATGAAGGAACAGCCGATATATTTCCAAGTCGGGACGGTGTGTGACTGGGAGGGGAACGTGGAGGTGGTGGTGTTCCCATGCACCTGCTGCCCTTGTCCTTCTAGGCGGTAGAGGTCGCAGGTTTGGGAGAAGAAGAAGCCTTGGCGAGTTGCTGCAGTGCATCTTGTAGATGGTACACACTGCAGCCACGGTGCGCCGGTGGTGGAGGGATTGAGTGTTGAAGGTGGTGAGTAGCGTGCCCATCAAGTGGCTGCTTTGTCCTGGATGGTGTCGAGCTTCTTGAGTGTTGTTGGAGCTGCAACTCATCCAGGCAAGTGGAGAGTATTCCATCACACTCCTGACTTGTGCCGTGTAGATGGTGGAAAGGCTTTGGGGAGTCAGGAGGTGAGTATTTTGCCTAATAAATATACAATCGAATGCTAGCAACCGTATGGAAATGATGTAAACGGTTATACAGCTGGTATTAAAAATGGACAGCAGTGCCAGCAGAAGAATAGAAAATGGAATAAAAACAAAGTAACCAGCTGCCTTGTAGGCAATTGAACAAGCCCCTGTTATATCAATAATACATTTCAAAGATAGACTTCAAAGCTGTCATCTCATTTTGGAATACTGCCATGCTACATTGGTCTTGACCCTGGGAGATTACTGCTTTATATCCATTACTGTGGACTGAATACTTTCACAACATTGTCACATCCCCCTGCTGGTTAATATGCATCTAGTTCTCTAATGGATATTGAACTGCTTTACTTTGGTCGATGTGGCTCCAATCTAATATCGGGGAGGGAGGCAAGTAAATTATTGAGCCGAAAATTGTTGCCTCGCTGGGTGCGTACGATGTGCGCATGCACCCGGTGAGGTGTCGCCAATGCCGGTTCTCGGGGCGCGATGCGCACGCGACAAGAACCGGCTTTTGCGATCTGTCGAAATGTCCTTTGACAGATTGCACGCGTCCCCAGGAGACGGACATTCACGGGCGGAGAACTCTTGCCCCGCAACTGTCCTTCAAACACTTACGCCTGGTAAAAGCATATAGCCTACTTTTACCAGCATAAGAGATTTAAAACATAGAAACATTAAATAAACAATTTTTATATTTTAAAAACTCTGTCCATGAGGTAAGTTTATTTTTAACCCTATTAAAACACCTTTTTAAAACATTTCAAAAAAACATTTTTTTTCTAAAACTTTTAATTACATTCAATTTCAATTAATTTTAAATATGTGAGGTGTTTTTTAATTTATTGTGCTGTGTTTCTGTGTTTTGCGGGGTATTCTCACTGATAGTAATGGGAACTGTACAAACCGAGCTCCCATTATCATTGGTGAGAATACTAGATGTCCATTGGTGGTCCAGGCCCACGTGATCCCAGGATACGAACACGTACCTGGAAGACATGTTCCCGTATGCTGCACAGTGAATGGAGGCCTCCGATCGCAATCCTCCGGGATCCCAAGGTATTTTCGTTAAAACAGAATCTGGTCGGAAGCGTTCGCCCGCAGGAAACCTCCGACTGAAATTTTTCCCCTTTTTTCTATATACGCAAACGGTGGGGAATGTGCTGATTACCTGATCCATCAAGCTTCTCCTGTACTGCCATGGAGCACCTTCTGCTGTGCACAATCTCCCGGGAGGGAGCTGCTTATCATTTATTTTTTATATGCAATAACAATTTAATAGACAAGACATAGTGAAACCAGGTACACCCAACAACCAGACACTTGCTGACATACCCAAATAACTTGCATTGTAAAATAATCAAGAGGCACTCAGAAACCATGGCACTCGTGAATTCTGAACTATGGATAGCCTTCAATGCACCGAACCCTTTTACACCTTAGAGCACTGCTCTTGTGACCTCTCCGAGCTCATCCTGTCCGTGAGACCCACTTCCTGCTCCCTTGACCCTATTCCCACCAAACTGCTGACCACCCAACTTCCTTTTCTGGCTCCCATGTTAGCCGACGTTGTTAACGGGTTCTCTCTCCTCAGGTACTGTCCCCCTCTCCCTCAAATCTGCCGACATCACCCCTCTCCTCAAAAAAAAAACCAACCCTCAACCCCTCCGTCCTTGCAAACTACCGCCTCATCTCCTTTCCTCCAAAGTCCTTGAACGTGTTATTGCCTCCCAAATCCGTGCCCATCTTTCCCGCAACTCCGTGTTTGAATCCCTCCAATCCGATTTCCGCCCCTGCCACATTACCGAAACGGCTCTCATCAAAGTCACAAATGACATCCTGTGTGACTGTGACAAAGACAATCTATCTCTCCTCATCCTCCTGGACCTGTCTGCAGCCTTTGACACGGCTGACCACTCCATCCTCCTCCAACGCCTCTCCACCATCGTCCAGCTGGGTGGGACTGCACTCGCCTGGGTTCCATTCTTATCCATCTAATCGTAGCCAGAGAATCTCCTGCAACGGCTTCTCTTCCCACCCCACACCGTTACCTCTGGTGTCCCCCCAGGATCTGTCCTTGGCCCCTCCTATTTCTCATCGACATGTTGCCCCTCGGCGACATCATCCGGAAACACAGCGCCAGTTTCCACGTGTACACTGATGACACCCAGCTCTACCTCCCCCCCACTGCTCTCGACCCCCTCCTCGGTCTCTAAATTGTCAGACTGCTTGTCCCACATCCAGTTCTGGATGAGCAGAAATGTTCTCCAATTGAATATTGGGAAGACCGAAACCATTGTTTTTGGTCCCCGCCACAAACTCCGTTCCCTCCATCCCTCTCCCCAACTTCTGTCTGAGGCTGAACCAGACTGTTCGCAACCTCGGTGTGGTATTTAATCCCGAAATGAACTTTTGACCACATATCCGCAGCATAACTAAGACCGCCTATTTCCACCTCCGTAACATCGCCGGACTCTACCCCAGCCTCAGCTCATCCGCTGCTGAAGCCCTCATCCATGCCTTTGTTACCTCTAGACTTGACTATTCCAACATACTCCTGGCTGGCTTCTCACATTCTACTCTACGTAAACTAGAGGTGATCCAAAACTCGGCTGCCTGTGTCCTAACTCGCACCAAGTCCCGCTCACCCATCACCCCCTGTGCTCACTGCCCCGTGTCCTAACTCGCACCAAGTCTCACTCACCCATCACCCCTGTACTCGTTGACTACATTGGCTTCTGGTTAAACAACACCTCGATTTCAAAATTCTCAGCCTTATTTTTAAATCCCTCTGTGCCCTCGCCCCTCCCCATCTCTGTAATCTTTTCCAGCCCAAACACCGCCCCCCCGAGATATCTGCGCTCCTCTAATTCTGCCCTCCTGAGCATCCCTGATTATAATCGCTTCACCATCGGTGGCTGTGCCTTCTGTTGCCTGGGCCCCAAGCTCTGGAACTCCCTCCCTAAACCTCTCTGCCTCTCCTCCTTCAGGATACTCCTTAAAACCGACCTCTTTGACCAAGCTCTTGGTCACCTGCCCTGATTTCTCCTTTTGTGACCCCGTGTCAAATTTTTTTATCTCATTATACTCCTGTGAAGCGCCTTGGGACATTTCACTACGTTAAAGGCGCTATATAAATACAAGTTGTTGTTGTCATCGTCATCATCGGCAGTCCCTCGAAATCGAGGAAGACTTGCTTGCATTCGAAAAATTAGTTCTTAGGTGACTGAACAGTCCAATACGGGAATTACAGTCTCTGTCACAGGTGGGACAGACAGTGGTTGAAGGAAAGGGAGGGTGGGACTGGTTTGCCGCACGCTCCTTCCGCTGCCTGCGCTTGCTTTCTGCATGCTCTCGGCGATGAGACTCGAGGTGCTCAGCGCCCTCCCGGATACACTTCTTCCACTTAGGGCGGTCTTTGGCCAGGGACTCCCAGGTGTCGCTGGGGATGTTGCACTTTATCAGGGAGGCTTTGAGGATGTCCTTGAAACGTTTCCTTTGCCCAGGCTCGCTTGCCGTGTATGAGTTCCGAATAGAGTGCTTGCTTTTGGAGTCTCATGTCAGGCATGTGGGCACTGTGGCCCGCCCAACAGAGCTGGTCGACTGTGGTCAGTGCTTCAGTGCTGGGGATGTTGGCCTGATTGAAGACACTGACATTGGCGCATCTATCCTCCCAATGGATTTGCAGGATCTTGCGGAGGGAGATCTCAGAGCTGCCATAATGGTGACCATCTTTAAAAAAAAAAGGGGACAAGTCCGACTACGGCAACTACAGCGGAATCTCCCTGTTGTCGGCCACTGGGAAAGTCATCGCAAGAATCTTCCTCAACCGCCTTCTCCCTATGGCTGAAGAGCTCCTCCCAGAATCGCAGTGCGGATTCCGTCCACTAAGGGGTACAATGGACATGATCTTCACCGCGCGACAACTACAAGAGAAATGCAGGGAGCAGCACCAACCCTTGTACATGGCCGCCTTTGACACTGTCAACCGTGAGGGGACTATGGAGCGTCCTCCTCCGTTTCGGCTGCCCCCAAAAGTTTGTCACCATCCTCTGCCTGCTCCACGACGCCATGCAAATTGTTGCTGTAGAACGCGGGCCGCAGCCTGACGTCATAGGGTAGCATGTTGAAAGTGCGCGCTGTATCTGAGCCAGATGATTGATGGATTGTTACTGGATTTCGTTCCGCCATTGCCAGTCTACAGCTACTGCCCCACACCCTGGGGGCGCGCACACAACCCCAGGTGGTTCAGTCGTCGCTGGGAGCAGCTTCCACGTGCCAACCAGCAGCGAGCCCTTTCTCCTGCCGGTCGGAGCCACTGACAGCTTTTTAAGAACGTAAGAAATAGGAGCAGGAGTCGGCCATTTGGCCCCTCGAGCCTGCTGCAGGCTCGAGGGGCCAAATGGCCTACTCCTGCTCTGCCAGTCAATAAGATCATGGCTGGACCCGATCATGGACTCGGCTCCACTTCCCGCTGTACTTGGCACATCAGTTTTGTCAGATCTGCTTCCAATCTGAAGTTTTCAGCATCGTTGCAGCTGATTAGGTGCTGATCATAATCTCTGCTGGTTCTCCCAGATTGTCGGTGATATTTTACAGTATGTACAATGAGCAAATTGAAAATAAGGACACCTGCAAAAGTGGATGCCAGGGTCCCTTGGGAGCCTGCAATTTGCAGATTTCACGACCAATAATTTAGTATTTAAAATGTTAACTGTTTTAAGAGGTTATGAATCCTTTGATTGCATTGGTGGCTTAAATTCAGCTGGAAATAGACGCTGTCTGTGAAGCCCAGAATTACTGGTCGAGAGCCATTTGCACCAGCTGTGTGGCCCTGACTTGTACTTGCAGTGGGTCCTTCATCAATTCGTTGTAATGTTAGCATTGCATTTGTTGACGAAAAGTTGAGGAGGTGTAACAGGAATACGCTGTCGGCCTGCTAAGTAGGCAGTGCCAATTAGGGCCAAGCTGCTCTCTGGATAAGACGCGAGCCTCTTCTGCTGATTAAGCGGCTCCGTTTTCAGGATAGGGTTTCGCTGCTTGATTATTTTTTTCTAAAGTAACTTTTTGTTTTGTCGGTGTGTCCGTGTTAACATTTCACTTGCAGCTCGATTAAATTCCTGCAAAGAAATTGGAAGTATTTTTTGGCAGTAATGTAGCAGATAGGGGGGGGCCGAAATTGCCCGGCCCCCCCCCCCCTCCTCTTTTAGAGCAGATAGGCCTCACCGACTGGGGGCCGACCCGTCCTAAATTGTCCCCGGGCTCGGAGCCACGGGAACGTTTCCACGCTGCCCGTGCTGCTGCTCCGTCGGGCACATGCCGACCGGCGGCGAACCCTTTCTGACGCCCCACGGGAAATTGCCCTGCGGGAGTGGCACCTCTTCCGGTGTGTGTCACTGACAGCTTCATAAGAACATAAAGGGATCAAGGGGTATGGAGAGAAAGCAGGAATGGGGTACTGAAGTTGCATGATCAGCTATGATCATATTGAATGGTGGTGCAGGCTCGAAGGGCTGAATGGCCCACTCCTGCACCTATTTTCTATGTTTCTATAAGAAATAGGAGCAGGAGTAGGCCATACAGCCCCTCGAGCCTGCTCCGCCATTCAGTAAGATCATGGTTGATCTGGTCATGGACTCAGCTCCACTTCCCTGCCCCAGCTCCCCATAACCCTTCACTCCCTTATCGCTCAAAAATCTGTCTATCTCCGCTTAAATATATTCAATGACCCAGCCTCCACAACTCTCTGGGGCAGAGAATTCCACAGATTTACAACCCTCTGAGAGAAGACAGACATTCCTCCTCATCTCAGTTTTAATTGAGTGACCCCTTATTCTGAGATTATGCCCCCAAGTTTTAGTTTCCCCTATGTATGGAAAGATCCTCTCTGTATCCACCTTGTTGAGCCTCCTCGTTATCTTATCTGTTTCGATAAGATCAACTCTCATTCCTTCTGAACTCCAATGGGTATAGGCCCAACCTACTCAACCTTTCCTCATAAGTCAACCCCCTCATCTCAGGAATCAACCGAGTGAACCTTCTCTGAACTGCCTCCAGTATCCTTCCTAAATAAGGAAACCAAAACTGCACGCAGTACTCCAGGTGTGGCCTCACCAATATCCTGTACAGTTGCAGCAAGACCTCTCTGCTTTTATACTCCATCCCCCTTGCAGCATTCCATTTGACTTCCTGATTACCTGCCGTACCTGCATACTCACATTTTGTGTTTCATACACACACACCCCCTGTTGGAAGCTGTGTGTGGCTGGGCGTTGTGTCCACCGTTAAAAGTGGAGGGTGTGCTATCGGCACCTCCATTTTATTTTAATCGTCGGGCTGACTCTGGGGTGGGCCCGACAATGGCACCCAACAGGCAGCCCAGTACCCCTTTTTGGGTATGGTCTGCTGGCCCGGTTGAAACCCTCCCCGCTGGGCCAAACTAAACCCTATGTAGAGCTCGCAGCGGCCCTCCCTTTTAACTGAAGGGGGGGGGAAGGATGTCGTGATCCGTCAGGGCGCGCTGATGACTTGGTGCGTCGTTCCAACGCTACTTCTGCCCCTCACCACCGCCCCGGAAGCTGAATTAAAAAAAAAAAGTTTGATTCTCTGCCCCGTGGATTGGGTTGGTGATCGCAACACTTTTAGATCGGGGGTGGGGCAATTTCGGCCCCAGGGACTCTCGGCTATCGTTTGTCCTTCGTGTGTTTGCTGCGAGAGTTCCCAAAATGTAGGAGAGTCATTATTGAAACATGGCAGGTGTGTACCTGTGGAAGGTGTTTGGTGGAAACACCTCTTCTATAAAGGATATCTGCGAGCTGCAGTGAAATCCCAATGGGGATTGTGCTGTGTTGTGTGCTCCAGGGCACGAGAAGGCTCCTGTACAGAGGTGCAACCACTTATGGCCATCTCTGTGGTCTGTCAAACAACCCAATTATCTGCATATCCCTACAAGCAAAACTCATTACCCTTGTTGCTGGGAGTCTGCACATAATCGTCTGTGGGGCACGCAGTTTAATCACTAAGGGTGTACATCGGAAGTGACCATCAACCACTTTGCCTACAACAAATTTTATTAAATATTAAATCACAACGATGCGGCCTTTGTGATCACAATCTGTCGGGTACAAGCAGTTCGAAAGGCATCCTGGTTTATAAGAACATAAGAAATTGGAGCAGGAGGGGCCAGGCTCCAGGGGTCACAGTCTAAAGATAAGGGGTAAGCCATTTAGGACCGAGATGAGGAGAAACTTCTTCACCCAGAGAGTTGTGAACCTGTGGAATTCTCTACCACAGAAAGTTGTTGAGGCCAGTTCGTTACATATATTCAAAAGGGAGTTAGATGTGGCCCTTATGGCTAAAGGGATCAAGGGGTATGGAGAGAAAGCAGGAAAGGGGTACTGAGGTGAATGATCAGCCATGATCATATTGAATGGTGGTGCAGGCTCGAAGGGCTGAATGGCCTACTCCTGCACCTATTTTCTATGTTTCTGTGTTTAATAAAATCATGGCTGATCTGATCTTGGTCTCAACTCCACTTCCCTGCCCGCTCCCCATAACCCTTGACTCCTTTATCATTCAAAAATCTATCTCCACCTTGAATATATTCAATGACCCAGTCCTCTGGGGCAGCTCTCTGGGGCAGAAAATTCCACAGATTCACGACACTCAGAGAAGAAATTTCTCCTTATCTCCGTTTTAAATGGGCGTTTATGGTTGCAATGCAGCATCGAAGAAAGACAGAACCCTACGTGAATGTTGCTGATACCTTTAGCTGCAAACCTCTTCCCCTCAAATTTTGCCTCAACACTTTAAAAAAAAAAATCTGCACTACATTAGTCTTTTCATTCGGATAAATTTTCCTGGCGAGTGTGCCTTTATTATTAAGTGACGCACGCACCGCATTTTCTAATACAGCTGCCATCCTGATGCACTCTTCATTCCGAGGCTTCACAGTGAAGACTGGCAGCTGGAGGATGACCGGTTGATCAGACACTGGATGACCGTGACTTACTCCTGACTTTGGTGTCCATCAAAGTTTAAAAAAAAAAGCTCCATTGCACATTAGAAGTAAAAGGAGTGCTGCAGGTTGTAACTTAAGCCGCCGTTGTCCAAGAAAGAAAGATTTGCATCTGTAGAAATGCCGTAACCTACAGGACTACGGACTAAGAGCTGGAAAGTGGGATTAGGCTGGGTAGCTCTTTGTCGCCGGCGTGGACACGATGGGCCGAATGGCCTCCTCCTGTGCTGCAAAATTTCTATAATTCTTTCATGATCGCCGGACATAGAAACATAGAAATTAGGTGCAGGAGTAGGCCATTCGGCCCTTCAAGCCTGCACCACCATTCAATATGACCAAGGCTGATCATGCAACTTCAGTACCCCTTTCCTGCTTTCTCTCCATACTCCTTTATCCCTTTAGCTGTAAGAGCCACATCTAACTCCCTTTTGAATATATCTAACTAACCGGCCTCAACAACTTTCTGTGGTAGAGCATTCCACAGTTCACAATTCTCTGAGTGGAAAAGTTTCTCCTCATCTCGGTCCTAAATGGCTTACCCCTTATCCTTAGACTGTGACCCCTGGTTCTGGACTTCCCCAACATCGGGAACATTCTTCCTGCATCTAACCTGTCCAATCCCGTCAGAATTTTAAATGTTTCTATGAGGTCCCCTCTCAATGTTCTAAATTCCCAAAGCGCTTTACAGCCAATGAAGTACCTTTTGAAGTGTAGTCACTGTTGTAATATGGAAACGCCATTTTGTGCACAGCAAGCTCCCACAAAAACAGCAATGTGACAATGACCACACAATCTCTTTTAGTGATGTTGATTGAGGGATAAATATTGGCCCCAGGACACCGGGGAGAACTGCCCTGCTCTTCTTTAAAATAGTGCCGTGGGATCTTTTACATCCACCTGAGAGAGCAGACAGGGCCTTGGTTTAACGTCTCGTCTGAAAGATTAAACAGTTGATTTTCTGTCACATAATAGACATTCTCAGCAACTTTTAAAAATTATTTTTTTTAGGCACACGACACCAGAAAAGTTCTACTTTGAGGCATGTGATGATGGATCAAATGACGTACTCGCGATCGACCGGGTCTCCAACGAAATCACCCTTGGAGGTAAAACATCTGTTTGAAGCAATTTCAAAGCAGGGGATTGTATTTTAGCAGGTGGCAACAATTTTTATTTTCAAATTTTAAATGTTTTATTTACTGCCAAAAGATACACAATACTCCCTGACATGAAGGTGGCAACTACATTTTTATTTGGCGGGTTTGTTTTTGTTTTAATGGCTCGTGGGATGAGAGGGTTGCCCCACGAGGATTGACTGAGTAGATTGGGCCGATACTCTCTGGAATTTAGAAGAATGAGAGGTGATCTCATTGAAACACACAAGATTCTGAGGGGGATTGACAGGGTAGATGCTGAGAGGATGTTTCCCCCGGGCTGGAGAGTCTAGAACCAGGGGTCACAGTCTCAGGATAAGGGGTCGGCCATTTAGGACTGAGATGAAGAGGAATTTCTTCACTCAGAGGGTGGTGAATCTTTGGAATTCTCTGCCCCAGAGGGCTGTGGATGCTGAGTCGTTGAGTATATTCAAGGCTGAGATCGATAGATTTTTGGACACTTGGAAAATCGAGGGATATGGGGATCGGGCGGGAAAGTGGAGCTGAGGTCGAAGGTCAGCCGTGATCTTATTGAAATGTGGAGCAGGCTCGAGGGGCCGAATGGCCGACTCCTGCTCCTATTATGCTCTTATGTTACACTTCATTTTTATCAACCTAAGCTTTATTTCTTGCATTTTGCCAGAGGGCCACAAAATCACAGGAAGATGTTTCTGTGATCGGTAATTGAATAGCAGAGATGCAACTAAGGGGGAGCAAGATAAGGACGAGGGAGGGAGGAATAGAGGGATATGCTGATTGGGTGAGATGAAGAGGGTGGGAGGAGGCTAGTGTGAAGTATAAACCCCGAGTTGGGCTGAATGGGTGCTGTCCATTCTGTGTAAGATTTCCCTCGGTGAGGCTTTGTAAAGTGCTTGCTCAGTGGTATCTTTCCAATGGAGCACTGCTTTGTAATGCAAAAAGCTATTTGTCCGACTTAATCAGTTCCTGTGCGCGATGCGGGATGTGTACGGTTATGGGGCTGAAATACGTTGGGCACTCTTGGCGTGCCGTGTACAGATCAGAAGGAATGCCGAGGCACTGGAGAGGGTGCAGAAAAAAATGTACAAGGATTATTACCGCAACTGAGCGGTTCCAACCATCAGGAAAGACCAGGGAATGGAGATCATCATCTCTCTAGAGCAGAGAAGGCTGAGGGGTCACATAGAGGTCTTTATGTTTACCTTATCAAACCCCTTCATAATTTTAGAGAAGATGTTTCCACCTGTGGGGAGTCCAAAACGAGATCCAAAAATCAGATAGTCACTAATAAATTCAATGGGGAATTCAGGAGAAACTTCTTTACCCAGAGAGTGGTGAGAATGTGGAACTCGCTGCCACAGGGAAATATCATTTAAGGAGCAGCTAGGTAAGTACTACGATTCTATGATTCGAGGGAGAAAGGAATAGGAGAAGACGGAGAAGAGATTTGATCGAGGTGTTGAAAATCATGAGGGGTCTGGACAGAGTAGATAGAGAGAAACTGTTCCCATTGGTGGAAGGGTGGAGAACCAGAGGACACAGATTTAAGGCGATTGGCAGAAGAACCAAAGGCGACATGAGGGAAAACGTTTTTACGCAGCGAGTGGTTAGGATCTGGAATGCGCTGCCTGAGAGGGTGGTGGAGGCAGATTCGATCACGGCTTTCAAAAGGGAGTTGGCTAAGTACTTGAAACAAAAGATTTGCAGGGCTACGGGGAAAGGGCGGTGGGGTGGGACTGGCTGAGGTGCTCTTGCAGAGAGCCGGCACAGGCTCGACGGGCCGAATGGCGGCCTCCTGTGCTGTAACCGTTCTGTGATGTGCTGATAGAGTGAGATGAAGTAGGGTGGGAGGAGGCTCGTGTGGGACACAATGAGCCAGTTGGTCCGAATGGCCTGTTTCTGTGCTGTAAACGCTTTATAATTCCATATTGTGGATAATGTAGACCACACTTGCTGATCTGGGTAACTCATAGAAACATAGAAAATAGGTGCAGGAGTAGGCCCTTCGAGCCTGCACCACCATTCAATAAGATCATGGCTGATCATGAAACTTCAGTACCCCATTCCTGCTTTCTCTCCATACCCCTTGATCCCTTTAGCCATAAGGGCCACATCTAACTCCCTCTTGAATATATCTAACGAACTGGCCTCAACAACTTTCTGCGGTAGAGAATTCCACAGGTGAACAACTCGCTGAGTGAAGAAGTTTCTCCTCATCTCGGTCCTAAATGGCTTACCCCTTATCCTTAGACTGTGACCCCTGGTTCTGGACTTCCCCGGGAACATTCTTCCTGCATCTAACCTGACTGGAATAATCATCCCCTTGGTAATTTAGTTTTGGCATGTTCAGTATTGCTGAAGGTTAAGAGGTAAAAGGATGCCATCTCCTTCGAGATTTTAACTTTTCCAACCTGCAAATTTCCTTCTACTGATACTATAACCTACCGACCTTGCTGTGCGTGTATTGATTTTAAACAGAGATTGACGAGTGCGAAATGATCTCTTGCTTCTGTGTTCAGGTTTCATAACTTGTAGAAAGAAGTGTCTCCGCAATGAAAGCTCGAGACAGGCAGGCACCTAGCTGTCAAAGGCACTGTGGAATCTATCAGCCCAATTCTAGCATTGAGTTTGATGTAAGGGAAACACAGTTGCAGAATCAGACAGTCACATCCCCTGGGAGGACAGACGCACCAACATTAGTGTCCTCGACCAGGCCAATATCCCCAGCATTGAAGCACTGACCACACCTGATCAGCTCTGCTGGGCAGGTCACATCGTTCGCATGCCAGACACGAGACTCCCAAAGCAAACGCTCTACTCTGAACTCCTACACGGCAAACATGCCAAAGGTGGGCAGAGGAAATGTTAAGGGACATCCTCAAAGCCTCCCTGATAAAGTGCAACATCCCCACCGACACCTGGGAGTCCCTGCCCAAAGACCACCCTAAGTGGAAGAAGTGCATCCGGGAGGGCGCTGAGCACCTCGAGTCTCGTCGCCGAGAGCATGCAGAAACCAAGCGCAGGCAGCGGAAGGAGTGTGCGGCAAACCAGTCCCACCCACCCCTTCCCTCAACCACTGTCTGTCCCTCCTGTGACAGAGACTGTAATTCCCGTATTGGACTGTTCAGTCACCTGAGAACTCACTTTGAGTGGAAGCAATTCTTCCTCGATTCCGAGGGACTGCCTATGATGATGATTTATAATGAATTCAGCAGGAACTTTGATCATTTATATATTCAAATAAATATTTCCACGGACCTTTAGTTATGCATCCACATGGAAATCCCTGATCGAGCAACCATCTGAGAGGTACAGATACCTACACCCCCCTTCCCCACTCCAGTGCCCTAAGAGTTGTGCCTGCTGCCCAGAGGCCTCTGCTACACTTGCTACTGACAGCTTTTCCACACTGAACATCAGAGATCTGATAACATAAGGATCAGGAGCAGGAGTCGGCCATTTGGCCCCTCGAGCCTGCTCCACCAATCAATAAGATCATGACTGATCTTCGACCTCAACTCCACTTTCCCGCCAGATCCCCATATCCCTCGCTTCCCCTAGTGTCTAAAAATCTATCGATCTCAGCCTTGAATATACTCAACAACTCAGCATCCACAGCCCTCTGGGGCAGAGAATGCCAAAGATTCACCCCCCTCTGAGTGAAGAAATTCCTCATCATCTCAGTCCTAAATGGCTGACCCCTTATCCTGAGACTGTGACCCCTGGTTCTAGACTCCCCAGCCCGGGGGAAACACCCTCTCAGCATCTACCCTGTCAATCCCCCTCAGAATCTTGTATGTTTCAATGAGATCACCTCTCATTCTTCTAAACTTCAGAGAGTATCGGCCCAATCTACTCAATCTCTCCTCATAGGGCAACACTCTCATCCCAGGAATTAATGTAGTGAACCTTAATTGCACCGCTCGAAGGCAAGTATATCCTTGCCTTAAGGCATGATCATACTTAGTTCTCGCTGTTATTTTTATGTTTACATGAAAGCACTGCCTCTGCCTATGTTGCAATCTGGTATGGTTTTCTTCTTGCTAAATTACACTTCAAATTGTTTTCTCCAGAGAGGATTCCCTGGGAGAAATTAATCTCACTGTCCATGAGTTTTGCCGAGCTGCTAATTAGTGTCTCGGATGTTTGATTCTGCGGGTAACCCTGGAGATGTTTCTCCAATGACAGCATGTCCATCAGTTTGACTGAGTGTGCACACTATAGGTTGACCTATTTTGTTCTTTCTATGCATACATATCTCTGCATCTCAACTTTACAGGAAAGATGTAATTGCACTAAAGAGGGTACAAAGGAGATTTAACAGGATGTTGCCAGAACTGAAGAATTTTAGCGATGAGGAAAGATTAGCGAGGCTGGGCAGTTTTCTTTGGAACAGAGAAGGCAGAGGGGAGACTTAATTGAGGTGTATAAAATTATGAGGGGCCCAGATAGATGGATAGGATGGACCTATTTCCCTTAGCAGACGGGTCAATAACCAGGAGGCATAGATTTAAAGTAATTGGTAGAAGGATAAGAGGGGATTTGAAGAGAAGGTTTTTCACCCAGAGGGTGGTGGAGGTCTGGAACTCACTGCCTGAAAGGGTGGTGGAGGCAGAAACCCTCACCACATTTAAAAAGTACTTGGATGTGCACCTGCAGGGCTATGGACCGAGCGCTGGAAAGTGGGATTAGACTGGGTAGCTCTTTGTCGGCCGGCACGGACACGATGGGCCGAATGGCTTCCTTCTGGATAACAAGTGACTGTACTTCAAAAAAAAAAGTAATTCATTGGTTGTAAATCACATCGTCCACGTTGTCCAGGGCTGTGCCGTGGATCTTGATGACTAGGGGGCAGTTCTGTGTGGCAGGGTCAGGTTGGTGGAAGACCTTTGTCTTACGGATGTTTAGTGTAAGGCCCATGCTTTCGTACGTCTCGGTGAAGATGTTGATGGTGACTTGGAGTTCAGCCTCTGTGTGCAGACGCAAGCGTCGCCCGCATACTGTAGTTCGACGACAGAGGATGGGACGGTCTTGGATCTGGCCTGGAGACGACGAAGGTGGAACGGGTACCCACTAGTTTTATAGTTTAGTTCCATTCCAACGGGGAACTTGTTGAGCGTGAGGTGGAGCATTGCAGCGAGGAAGATTGAGAAGAGGGTTGGCGCGATGACGCAGCCCTGCTTGACCTGCTCAAGGAAGGATATACTTGCATTGGAGGCAGTTCAGAGAAGGTTCACTAGGTTGATTCTGGAGATGAGGGGGTTGACTTAGGAAGATAGATTTGAGTTGGTTGTGAGTATACTCATTGGAGTTCAGAAGAATGAGAGGTGATCTTATCGAAACATGAAAGGTAATGAGGGGGCTCGACAAGGTGGATGCAGAGAGGATATTTCCACTCATGGGGGAAATTAAAACTAGGGGACATAGCCTCAGAATAATGGGCTGCCCATTTAAAACTGAGATGAGGAGAAATTTCTTCAGTGGGTTGTAAATCTGTGGAATTCTCTACCCAAGAGAGCTGTGGAGGCTGGGTCATTGAATATATTTAAGGTGAAGATAGACAGATTTCTTTTGAGTGATAAGGGAATAAAGGGTTATGGGGAGCGGGCGGGGAAGTGGAGCTGAGTCCATGATCAGATCAGCCATGATCTTATTGAATGGCGGAGCAGGCTCGAGGGGCCGAATGGCTTACTCCTGCTATTTCTTGTGTTCTTAGGAGGTCACCGAGCACCTCGAGTCTCGTTGCCGAGAGCATGCAGAAACCAAGTGTAGACAGCGGAAAGAGCATATGGCAAACCAGCCTCCCCACCCACCCTTTCCTTCAACCACTGTCTGTCCCACCTGTGACAGAGACTGTAATTCCTGTATTGGACTATTCAGCCACCTGAGAACTCACTTTTAGAGTGGAAGCAAGTCTTCCTCGATTTCGAGGGGCTGCCTATGATGATGATCTCATGTGCCCATCCTGTTCTCATATTCCTTAATGCTACTTTCCTTCAGCCTCCTATCTAACCTATACTTAAATATTAACCTGGTCTCTGCTTTATTCCCAACTCCTGTAATACATTCTTCAGCCTCACGACTCTCTTTGTTTAAAGAAAAGTTTCTTCTTGTTGTCCTAAATCTTTTAACTTTATAACTATGTCCCTCCAAACTAGACCCCTTAACAACCATCTCTTTCTAACTACTTTGTCCTTGAATAATAATAACAACTTTTATTTATATAGCGCCTTTAACATAGTAAAACGTCCCAAGGGGCTTCACAGCAGTGTTGCAGACAAACAGATAAATTTGACACCGAGCCACAGAAGAAATTAAGGCAGATGACCAAAGACTTGTTTAAAGAGGGAGATTTTAAGGAGCGTCTTAAAAGGAGGAAAGAGAGGCAGAGAGGTTTAGGGAGGGAGTTCCAGAGCTTGGGGCCCAGGCAACAGGAGGCACGGCCACCAATGGTGGAGCGATTATAATCAGGGATGCTCAAGAGGCCAGAATTTGAGGAGCGCTGACATCTTGCGGGATTGTGTGGCTGAAAAAGATTACAGAGTTAGGGAGGGGCATGGCCATGGAGTGATTTGTAAACAAGGATGAGAATTTTATAATCGAGGTGTTGTTTAACTGGGAGCCAATGTAAGTCAGAAAGCACAGGGGTGACTGGTGATCTTGACTTGGTGCAGGTTAGTGCACGGGCTGCTGAGTTTTGGATGACTTCAACTTTACATATTGTGGAATGAGGAAGGCTGGCCAGGAGTAAGTTGGAGTAGTTAAGTCTAGAGGTAACAAAGGCATGAATGAGGGCTTCAGCAGCAGACGAACTGAGGCAGAGGTGATGGAAAAAGGCAGTTTTAGTTATGCCGCGGATATGTGGCTGGAAACTCATTTCGGGGTCAAATATGACACCTAGGTTGCGAACAGTCTTCACCCTCAGATTGATGTTGGGGAGAGGGATGGAGTCATTGGTTTGGGAACGCAGTTTGTGGCGGGGACCAAAGATAATGGCTTCAGTCTTCCCAATATTCAATTGGAGAAAATCTCTGCCCATCTAGAACTAGATGTCGGACAAGCCGTCTGACAATTTAGAGACCGAGGAGGGGTCGAGAGAAGTGGTGGTGAGGTAGAGCTGGGTGTCATCAGCGTACATGTGGAAACTGACTCCGTGTTTTCGGATGATGTCACCAAGGGGCAACATGTAGATGGGCAATAGGAGGGGCCGAGGATAGATCCTGGGGGGACACCAGAGGTAACGGTGTGGGGTGGGAAGAGAAACCGTTGCAGGAGATTCTCTGGCTACGATTAGATGGATAAGAATGGAACCAGGCGAGTGCAGTCCCACCCAGCTGGACGATGGTGGAGAGGTGTTGGAGGAGGATGGAGTGGTCAGCCATGTCAAAGGCTGCAGACAGGTCCAGGAGGACGAGGAGGGATAGTTTACCTTTGTCACAGTCACAAAGGAAGTCTTCTTTGTATGTAACCAGTCTGTTGTACTTTCTCCCGGATCGATGTATAATATGTTTTAATGTCTAAACAAATTTGTAAAACCTAAATTGTATTAATGCATTTTTCTTCCCTTTTTTCCCTCCTTTCTCAGTTAAGAAAGATGTCCCCCCCTCTGCAGTTACCAAACCTGTTTATGGAATCATGGGAACAATTCGCCTGGTGGCAGGTGGGTGAACTGAATTAACTAACGCGCACCTTGTTAGAGCCAGGCGAGGTATGCGTGTGTTTGAATTAATTTATGCCGGAATCCCCGAGCTTTGCTTTCGTTGATTGTTGAGATAGAGGCCCAAACTATCAACCCTCCTACAAATATCACATTGCAGCTTCTCCAGATTCTTGGCCAGTGGCCGTCGAGGCATTGGGGCTGCACTAGGGTTCAGTGTTTTATGCGCAGTTTGCCACGACTGAGTTGAATTGTGTCTCTGGACAGCGCTGGGCTGCAACTGTGTTGGGTGGGCCGTGGATCTTGATGACTGGGGGGGCAGTGCTGTGTGGCGGGGTCAGGTTGGTGGAGGACCTTTGTCTTATGGATGTTTAGTGTAAGGCCCATGCTTTTGTACACCTCGGTGAAGATGTTGCTTAAGTATGTTTAAAAAAAAATCTCGCTTTAATTAACCAGCAAAAATGAGTTAGAAATACACTGCACTAATTGACAAGGATGCACACCTGGGAGTCCCTGGCCAAAGACTGCCCTAAGAGGAGGAAGTGCATCCGGGAGGGCGCTGAGCACCTCGAGTCTCGTCGCCAAGAGCATGCAGAAACCAAGCGCAGGCAGCGGAAGAAGCGTGCGGCAAACCAGACTCCCCACCCACCCTTTCCTTCAACCACTGTCTGTCCCACCTGTGATAGGGACTGTGGTTCTCGTATTGGACCGTTCAGTCACCTGAGAACTCACTTTTAGAGTGGAAGCAAGTCTTCCTCGATTCCGAGGGTCTACCTATGATGATGGGTTGTGACACCGGCTGGAGGCAGAGCTGACAAAACACTCAAATTATCCGTGAGTTTGGATTATCCTCTGGGGAAATTCATCATCGTTATGGTGCCAGAGTCAACGTTCCTTTTAATTTCATTTTTTTGGGGAGTACGTGGTCCCATTAGCATTCCACCCGTGGGCGACTTTTCCCGTTTAAAAGCCAGCGAGCCGGAATGTGCGGGGGCTCTAGAGCGCTGCGCAGCTTATACAGTGAGCATCGGCCAGCCTATGCAGCAGTGAGATATCAAACAGCAAGTTATTATTTAAATGGAGAAAGATTGCAAAGTGCCGCAGTACAGCGGGACCTGGGGGTACTTGTGCATGAAACACAAAAGGATAGTATGTAGGTACAGCAAGTGATCAGGAAGGCAAATGGAATCTTGGCCTTTATTGCAAACACGATGGAGTATAAAAGGGAATTCTTGCTACAGCTATACAGGGTATTGGTGAGGCCACACCTGGAATACTGCATACAGTTTTGGTTTCCGTATTTAAGAAAGGATATACGTGCTTTGGAGGCAGTTCAGAGAAGGTTCACTAGGTTGATTCCGGAGATGAGGAGGTTGACTTATGAGGAAAGGTTGAGTAGGTTGGGCCTCTACTCATTGGAATTCAGAAGAATGAGAGGTGATCTTATCGAAACGTATAAGATTATGAGGGGGCTTGACAGGGTGGATGAGGAGAGGATGTTTCCACTGATGGGGGAGACTAGAACTAGAGGGCATGGTCTTAGAATAAGGGGCCACCCATTTAAAACTGAGATGAGGAGAAATTTCTTCTCTGAGGGTTGTAAATCTGTGGAATTCGCTGCCTCAGAGAGCTGTGGAAGCTGGGTCATTGAATAAATTTAAGACAGAGATAGACAGTTTCTTAAACGATAAGGGAATAAGGAGTTATGGGGAGCGGGCAGGGAAGTGGAGCTGAGTCCATGATCGGATCAGCCATGATCTTATTAAATGGCGGAGCAGGCTTGAGGGGCCAAATAGCTGACTCCTGCTCCTGGTTCTTATGTTCTTGTATCACGGAGACCTCCAAACAATGCTTCCCCTATAATTTTATTTTTGTGGCGGTCCCTTTAATTATCCGTGCGGGCCAATCAAATCTTCGCTCGAGCACGGTTTCTCCCCGTGTAAAAGCCGGTGAGCGGCCTGCGTGAGAGCGCTGCGCAGCTTAGCGGGAACGTTGCCTCCAAAATGAGACTGGCTGGCCAGGTGGATTATAACCTGGTGTGGACAGACGGCACAGACTCACTGCACCATGCTCTATGTACTGCATCCTTGGCAATTAGTGCAGTGTGTTTCTAACTCCGTTTTGCTGGTTAATTAAAGCGAGATTTTTTTTTAAGCAATCATTGTACTAGAGTTTCTTCCCAGATAAAAAAATAACTTGTTCCAGTCCCACTTATGGAATTATAAAGATCAATGTTGTATTGGTTGTAATTTTCATGCATTTCTTTTTATTTGTTCCTGCGATGTGGGTGTCGCTGGCAAGGCCGGCATTTATTGCCCATCCCTAATTGCCCCTTGAGAAGGTGGTGGTGAGCCGCCTTCTTGAACCGCTGCAGTCCGTGTGGTGAAGGTGCTCCCACAGTGCTGTTAGGGAGGGAGTTCCAGGATTGTGACCCAGCGACGATGAAGGAACAGCCGATATATTTCCAAGTCGGGATGGTGTGTGACTCGGAGGGGAACGTGGAGGTGGTGGTGTTCCCATGCGCTATTTTATGAATACTTGATGCATTTAAAAGTAAGCTAGATAAACACATGAGGGAGAAAGGAATAGAAGGATATGGTGATGGGGTGAGAAGAGGAGGGTAGGAGGGGGTTTGTCTGGAGTATAAACACCGGCACGGACCCAAATGGCCTGTTTCTATGCTGTAAAATTCTATGTAATGCTATGCCACGTAATCAGTAATAGTTTCTATAAGATACTGTTTGTGAATGTGTGGTGAACATTTATATTTTGAAACGCACAAAGAGCATTTTATGCAGGACTGCGGAAAGTGGTTACTTGGGAACTAAAGCAACTATCTTCATTGAAATGTATTTGGCAACTTTCCTTGTTGCCAAAATTCAGTAATGCAGTTTAAAATTGGTCACTTTTCTCCCTCTCCCCCTCTTTTATAAAAAAAAATGCCACCAAATTCAACCTGATATCCCAAATAAATTCTGCTTGTGAAGGTTTTCAGCAAGTTAACTTCTACAATCACAAAACTGTTAACAATTTTCTGCTTTCAAATGTTGATCATTTTACCAGAGGGTTAAATGACCTTCAAAACTCCATCACTGGACATTTTCCATCTGTGTCACAGAGCTGGTGTTGGGTACCTGACCAGCTCACAGGAAGGAAAGGATGACCTACTCCATTAGCACAAGTGCGTTCGCTGATTTATTTTCTCCAATTTGTTGTTTGCTGATTATAAATAAAATGATGTTTTCTGCATAATGGGACTGCATATTTCAGTCGTATTTCTCACTGCCTGTTAGACGTTGCTGCTTTTCAGAAACCCTGCATGAACGAGGAGGTTGAATAGCATTATGAGGAAAATCCTAGAATTGCACAGCACAGGAAACCATTCGGCCCATCGAGTCTGCACTGGCTTGTTCAAAGAGCAATCCCGTCAGTCCCCCCTGACCCGCCGCCCCCCCCGCCCCTCTTTCCCCATTCCCGGCAATTTTTTCTCCAATTATTTTTCCAATTCCCTTTTGAAGGCTACCATTGAATCTGTATCCACCGCCCTATCAGGCAGCGGGTTCCAAATCCTAATCCCTTGCTGTGTAAAAAAGTTTTCCCTCCCGTTCCCTCTGGCTCTTCTGCCAATCGCCTTAAATCTGTGTCCTCTGGTTCTCCACCCTTCCACCAATGGGAACAGTTTCTCTCTCTCTACTCTGTCTAGACCCCTCATGATTTTGAACACCTCGATCAAATCTCCTCTCAACCTTCTCTGCTCCAAGGAGAACAACCCCAGCTTCTCCAGTCTCTCCACGTAACTGAAGTCCCTCATCCCAGGAACCATTCTCGTAAATCTCTCCTGTAGGAAAGGACGCGAATAAAGCGACCACTTAATGTTAAGAGTTGCGGCTGATTCCGGCTGTAATTGTGAGAGTATGAGGCACTAATGAGACAAAGTTTACATAATGCCCGTAAAAAGTTTGAAGAAAACTAAATTGAGAAAGCGCTCTGGCGAGATTACATGCTGACGTAATCCTTGCGCGCACACTCACACATACAATGAATATCAAAAATCCCTCGGGTGGTTTGGTTCTGTTGGGCTCGGTGCGGGACAGTTTGATTAAATCCTTTCCTTTTATGCTATCACTGCAGGCATGTACCTAATAGTCATTACCAAAAAGCAGAAGATGGGAGACTTGTTCAATCATGCGGTTTGGAAAGCGACGGAATTCAGCATCATTTCCTACAAGAAGACAGTGTTGCATCTAACCGAGATGCAGGTAACGACTGCAATAAACACTGCCGTTGAAATACTTACAAAAACAGCTGGCTTTCAGGCGTGATTCTCTATCGACTTTTAACACATAGTGTGCGCTCCGTTCTCATTTTATCTGTAATACGTTAAGCCTTGCATCGACTGCATATTTCCTTTGTCATGATTTTCTAACGCCTGGGTAATACAGTAAACGCTGTATAATCTAAACACTGGAAGGCAAGATCTGCACACATCATATACTTTCCTTTATCACCTCTAGCCTTACAACCCTCCCCCAATTCTGCCCTCTTGCGCATCCCAATTATAATCGCTCCACCGTTGGTGGCCGTGCCTTCTGTTGCCTGGGCCCCAAGCTCTGGAACTCCCTCCCTAAGCTTCTCCGCTCTCTACCTCTCTTTCCCCCTTTAAGACGCTCCTTAAAACCGACCTCTTTGGCCAACCTGCCCGAATATCTCCTTATGTCAAAATGTGTTTGATAACGCTCCTGTGAAGCTCCTAGGGGCGTTTTACTGTGTTAAATACAAGTTGTTGTTGATTATGCCTTTCAGAATCTAGGTGATACAGTGACCGCATTCAACGACCCCACCCACTTTATTTCCTTTCCCACAGTCTCCCCTTTGCCGTAGTGCTGTTTTCCCACACTCTCTGAGTACAGTGCCCACCTTGTTCATGGTCCTCACCATTGCTACAGTTATACAGGGTATTGGTGAGGCCACACCTGGAGTACTGCGTGCAGTTTTGGTTTCCATATTTAGGAAAGGATATACCGGTACTTGCTTTGGAGGCAGTTCAGAGAAAGTTCACTCAGTTGATTCCGGGGATGAGGAGCTTGACTTATGAGGAAAGGTTAAGTAGTTTGGGCCTCTACTCATTGGAATTCAGAAGAATGAGAGGTGATCTTATCGAAACGTATAAGATTATGAGGGGGCTTGACAGGGTGGATGAGGAGAGGATGTTTCCACTGATGGGGGAGACTAGAACTAGAGGGCATGGTCTTCGAATAAGGGGCCACCCATTTAAAACTGAGATGAGGAGAAATTTCTTCTCTGAGGGCTGTAAATCTGTGGAATTTGCTGCCTCAGAGAGCTGTGGAAGCTGGGTCATTGAATAAATTTAAGACAGAGATAGACAGTTTCTTAAACGATAAGGGGTTTAAAGGGTTATGGGAAGCGGGTAGGGAAGTGGAGCTGAGTCCATGATCAGATCAGCCATGATCGTAATAAATGGCAAAGCAGGCTCGAGGGACATATGGCCTACTCCTACTATGTTCTTATAACCTCTCCTGACCCCCCTCCTGCTCCACCAACCGCAAATCCTTCAGGTACACCCAGACACTTGAAGCTCATAAAAAATAGGAGCAGGAGTAGACCATTTGGCCCCTCGAGCCTGCTCCACCATTTAATAAGCTCATGGTGATCCGATCATGGACTCGGGTCCACTTCCCCGCCCGCTCCCCATAACCCTTCACTCCCTTATCGCTCAAAAATCTGTCTTATCTCCACCTTAAATATATTGAATGACTCAGTCTCCACAGCTCTCTGGGGCAGAGAATTCCAGAAATTTACAATTCTCAGAGAAGAAATTCCTCCTCATCTCAGTTTTAAATGGGTGACCCCTTATTCTAAGACTATGTCCCCTAGTTTTAGTTTCCCCTACGGGTGGAAATATCCTCTCTGCATCCACCTTGTTGAGCCCCCTCATTATCTTATACATTTCGATAAGATCACCTCATTCTTCTGAACTCCAATGTGTATAGACTCAACCTATCCTCACAAGTCAACCCCCTCATCTCCGGAATCAACCGAGTGAACCTTCTCTGAACTGCCTCCAATGCAAGTATATCCTTCCTTAAATACGGAGACCAAAACTGTACGCAGTACTCCAGGTGTGGCCTCACCAATACCCTGTACAGTTGTAGCAGGACTTCTCTGCTTTTATACTCTATCCCCCTTGCAATAAAGGCCAACATTCCATTTGCCTTCCTGATTACTCGCTGTACCAGCATGCTAACTTTTTGTGTTTCATGCGCAAGATCCCGTTTGTTTCTGCTCACCCCACACAGTAACCCTAAACTACAATGCACCACCCAAGCTTCCCGTCACATCTTTCCCCACCATTCTGCCGCATCGCAGCAATTCCGAGTCTTAGAACTGCCGCTTAGTTTTAAATTCCACACCACCTCCAGTCTTCCCCAATTTAACTATGCCCACAGCCACACCTGACTTCTACCCAAGCCCCTGCACCCGCTCCCCAGCCCTGCACAACCTCACCACCAGGGACATTCTGAAGTCATGAAAGGCTCGACATAAATGCAAGTTCTTCATTTCTTTACCTGTATCTGGTGCATCTTCCCTACCACCTTCCTGCTTATTCTTTGCCTTCAAAAAAAGAGATAAAAGTTTAGTGCACAATTAAACCTGTAGATAACCCTCAAGGCTCATTATAGTGTCAGCTGTGGATCAGTGGGCAGCACCCTCGCCTCGGAGTCAGAAGGTTGTGGGTTCGAGTCCCACTCGAGACTTGAGCACAAAAATCTCGGCTGACACTCAGCGAGTGCTGCACTGTCGGAGGGGCAGTACTGAGGGAGTGCCGCACTGAGGGAGCGCCGCACTGTCGGAGGGGCAGTACTGAGGGAGCGCCGCACTGTCGGAGGGGCAGTACTGAGGGAGTGCCGCACTGTCGGAGGGGCAGTGCTGAGGGAGTGCCGCACTGTCGGAGGGTCAGTACTGAGGGAGTGTTGCACTGTTTGAGGGTGCTGCCTTTCGGATGAGACGTTAAATCGAAACCCTGTCTGCTCTCAGGTGGATGTAAAAGATCTCATGACACTATTTCAAAGAGTTCTCCCCGATGTTCTGGGGCCAATATTTATCCCTCAATCAACATCACTAAAACAGATTATCTGGTCATTATCACATTGCTGTGTGTGGGAGCTTGCTGTGCACAAGTTGGCTGCTGTGTTTCCCACATTACAACAGTGACTGCACTTTAAAAAAAAAAAGTTAACTTGTTGGTTGTAAAGCGCTTTGGGACATCCTAAGGTCATGAAAGAAGCAATTAAAATCCAACCCTTCCAACCCTCCCGTATAATTTTATATACTGTTTTTATAAAACCGTGTATCACAATTCTGATGGAGGCCTGTGTGTGTTTGTGGAGACATTTATCTATACTGGCTTAGAATCTCCATGTCTGAGAGCTAAGGTCACAGATCATTAATCTTTCAGTGTGGCGTTGTTACATATTCATGTGGGAGCTGGAACATTGGTTTCCCTTACCTAGCTCGGGGATCATTTGTTGCACTCCGACATCAACCTTCTAACTGACACCTGAGTTTAACTGAGCAAGATCTCTTTTTGACTTTTTATTCGTGGGCTATGGGCGTCGCTGGCAAGGCCGGCTTTTATTGCCCATCCCTAATTGCCCCTTGAGAAGGTGGTGGTGAGCCGCCTACTTGAACCGCTGCAGTCCGTGTGGTGAAGGTGCTCCCACAGTGCTGTTAGGGAGGGAGTTCCAGGATTGTGACCCAGCGACGATGAAGGAACGGCCGATATATTTCCAAGTCAGGATGGTGTGTGACTGGGAGGGGAACGTGGAGGTGGTGGTGTTCCCATGCGCCTGCTGCCCTTGTCCTTCTAGGGGGTAGAGGTCGCGGGTTTGGGAGGTGCTGCCGAAGAAGCCTTGGCGAGTTGCTGCAGTGCATCTTGTAGATGGGGCACACTGCAGCCACGGTGCACCGGTGGTGGAGGGAGTGAGTGTTGAAGGTGGTGGGTAGCGTGTCGATCAAATGGGCTGCTTTGTCCTGGATGGTGTCGAGCTTCTTGAGTATTGTTGGAGCTGCACCATCCAGGAGGTACAATGCTATTTAAAAAAAATGCTTGTCCTGTTTACAAGTTTTGAATTTTTAAGCTGACTTCTAAATGGTGCTACAGCACTTTGCCACATGGTGGCAGGCTAAGCTCAGTGATGAAGGCTGCACCTAATAGTTCCTTCTGAGATTGTAAGAAACGTACATCCATAATCCAGGCTTCTAACGTGGGCTGTCTGCCCGTACTTCGCACAGTTTGTTTTGAAACGTGTGCAGTGTTGGTGCTGGGTGGTCAGCACGCTGCCCATTCTGTGTTTCAGTTCCGCCAAAACTAATGAAATGTCCGATCTCTGCTGACTAAGAGCGCTGCATAAAAACGTCTAGAGCGCATACACCTATCATACATCTATCTATGGCCTCCCCCCTTCCCTATCTCTGTAATCTCCTCCAGCCCCACAACCCCCCGAGATGTCTGCACTCCTCTAATTCTGCCCTCCTGAGCATCCCTGATTATAATCGCTCCACCATCGGTGGCCGTGCCTTCTGTTGCCTGGGCCCCAAGCTCTGGAACTCCCTCCCTAAACCTCTCCGCCTCTCTACCTCTCTTTCCTCCTTTAAGACGCTCCTTAAAACCGACCTCTTTGACCAAGCTTTTGGTCACCTGCGCTAATTTCTCCTTATCCGGCTCGGTGTCAAATTTATTTGTTATGGCTTATAACACTCCTGTGAAGCACCTTGGGACATTTTACTACATTAAAGGCGCTTTATAAATACAAGTTGTTATCCATGTATTGCTTGCAATGTTAATAACAGTATGTCAGCATCTGTTACAGACGCACAAACAATCTTTAGGCTAAATGCTTCTCAACTGCAACCTGTAATAGATGACGGGTCGGCCATTTAGGACTGAGATGAGAAATGTTTTCATTCAGAGGGTGGTGAATCTTTGGAATTCTCTGCCCCAGAGGGCTGTGGAGGCTGAGCCATTGAGTATATTCAAGGCTGAGATCGATAGATTTTGAATATTAAAGAATCAAGAGATATGGGGATCGGGCGGGAAAGTGGAGTTGAGGTCGAAGATCAGCCACGATCTCATGGAATGGCGGAGCAGGCTCGAGGGGCCGAATGGCCGACCGCTGCTCCACATTCCGACCAGCAAAGCTCGCTGACCGAAGAGTTAAACTCTGAGTGACCGGGGATTCTGTTTACTTGCAGCAAGTGGACTTTTGGGTCTTCGATTAATCAGTGCTCCGCTTCAGCAGCAAATTGACGCATTGTGCGTCACATGGTATAACACCCCCAACCGTATAATATATATAAAATGCTAGCCAATCGTCTGCGACATTGCGCATAATCGGGGCTTGAATCCATGACCTTTTGACTCCGAGGCGAGAGTGCTACAAGTGAGCCAAATGTACAAAATCCGTTTGAAGTCAGAACACGGAAAAGTGCATTTTGGTAGGAATAACGAGGAGAGGCAATATAAACTAAAGGCTACAATCCTAAAGGGGTGCAGGAACAGAGAGACCTGGGGATATATGGGCACAGATCATTGAAGGTGGCAGGGCAGGTTGAGAAAGCGGCTGAAAACCATACGGGATCCTGGGCTTCATAAATAGAGACACAGAGTACAAAAGTGGAAGTTATGAGGAACCTGTATAAAACGCCGGTTCGGCCCCAGCTGGAGTATTGTGTCCAATTCTGGGCACCACACTTTAGGAAGGATGTGAAGGCCTTGGAGAGGGAGCAGAAAAGATTTGCGAGAATGGTCCCAGGGATGAGGGACTTCAGTGACGTGGATAGACTGGAGAAGCTGGGGTTGTTCTCCTTGGAGCAGAGAAGGTTGAGAGGAGATTTGATCGAGGTGTTCAAAATCATGAGGGTTCTGGACAGAGTAGATAGAGAGAAACTGTTCCCATTGGTGGAAGGGTGGAGAACCAGAGGACACAGATTTAAGGCGATTGGCAGAAGAACCAAAGGCGACATGAGGGAAAACGTTTTTACGCAGCGACTGGTTAGGATCTGGAATGCGCTACCTGAGAGGGTGGTGGAGGCAAACTCAATCGTGGCTTTCAAAAGGGTGTTGGATAGGCAGCTGAAGGGAAAAGATTTGCAGGGCTCCGGGGAAAGGGCGGGGGAGGGGGACTGGCTGAGGGGCTCTTGCAGAGAGCCGGCACGGGCTCGATGGGCTGAATGGCCTCCTTCTGTGCTGTAACCGTTCTATGATTCTAAGTCAGTTACATTGGATTTTTCATCACATGATCTGTTTCAAAATCCTGATCAAGTCAGTTTCTTAACCCCCAGTGCACTTCATGGTTTCCTGATTCCATTTTATGTTTGTTCGGCTGAAACATTACTAAACGCTGGGAGTAATGTGATGCCTAATTAGAATCATAAAAATCATAGAAATTTTTAAGCACGGAAGGAGGCCATTTCGGCCCATCATGTCCGTGCCGGCCGACAAAGAGCTATCCAGCCTAATCCCACTTTCCAGCTCTTGGTCCGTAGCCCTGTAGGTTACGGCACTTCAAGTGCACATCCAAGTACTTTTTAAATGTGAAAGGGTTTCTGCCTCTACCACCCTTTCAGGCAGTGAGTTCCAGACCCCCACCACCCTCTGGGTGAAAAACCTTCTCTTCAAATCCCCTCTAAACCTTCTACCAATTACATCTACCTCATTGCTTGCTGTACTTCGTACTCCCGTGGCTTTCAAAAGGGAGTTGGATAAGTATCTGAAGGGAAAAAGATTTGCAAGGCTACGGCGAAAGGGTGGGGAAGTGGGACTGGCTGAGGTGCTCTTGCAGAGAGCCAGCACGGGCTCGTATCAATGTTGGAAAAGGTTCACCACCAAACGTTGTGGGTTTGCTCTTGCCCAACAGATGCTGGATGACAAGACCTTCCTAACGATGCTCAACAGCGTGCTCAACACTGATGGATTTTACTTCTCCACGACCTACGACCTTACTCACACTTTGCAACGATTGGCCAACACCAGTCCCGAGTTCCAAGAGATGACGCTACTGGAAAGGGTAAGGTTGCCGCTGGCTCTCGTATTCCCGTAGTGTCCAAGGTGTGCGGTCTGCTCGAGAGTCACAGACTACAGAGTACTGTGCACTGTTTCCTTATCCGACAGAAGATACGAAAAAAATGGCCCACGGTGCTCGAGTGTTGACTCTGTTGGTGCTGCAGAGCTGCCATTGGGCCGCTGATTTTGTCTGGACTGGTGCTCGTCCAGTGCTGGTTGGTAGCACCATCCTGTTGCGTTGGTTTTAAGCAAGGTGCTTTTTACATGGACTGTTTAGCCATCATCATGGGCAGTCCCTCGGAATGGAGGAAGACTTGCTTCCATTCTTAAAATGAGTCCATCGGTGACTGAACAGTCCAATACAAGAGCCACAGTCTCTGTCACAGGTTTGACAGAGAGTCGTTGAGGGAAAGGGAGGGTGGGACTGGTTTGCCACACGCTCCTTCCGCTGTCTGCGCTTGCTTTCTGCATGCTCTCGGCGACGAGACTCAAGGTGCTCAGCACCCTCCCGGATGCACTTCCTCCACTTAGAGCAGTCTTTGGCCAGGGACTCCCAGGTGTCGGTGGGGATGTTGCACTTTATCAGGGAGGCTTTGAGGGTGTCCTTGTAACCTTTCCTCTGCCCACCTTTGGCTCACTTGCCGTGAAGGAGTTCCGAGTAGAGCGCTTGCTTTGGGAGTCTTGTGTCGGGCATGTGAACAATGTGGCCTGCCCAGCGGAGCTGATCAAGTGTGGTCAGTGCTTCGATGCTGGGGATGTTGGCCTGGTCGAGGACGCTAACGTTAGCAATATCCACATCAGGAAAGGTATAGCGAGCCTGTCGTGTTGCAGGTTGCAATTTTTAACCACCAAGCTGCATGTATCTAATTAAACTTTTGAGGGCATCCGAGACGGAGGAGTACGCTCCATAGACCCTCACGATTGACAGTGTCAAAGGCCTTTGTAAGATCAAAGAAAGCCATGTATAAGGACTGGCGCTGCTCCCTGCATTTTTTCCTGCAGCTGTCGCGCTACAAAAATCATGTCCGTTGTGCCCCGTAGAGGACGAAATCCTCGCTGCGACTCCGGGAGGAGCTCCTCGGCCACAGGGAGAAGACGGTTGAGGAGGACTCTAGCGACAACTTTCCCAGTGGCTGATAGCAGGGAGATTCCCCTGTAGTTGCCGCAGTCGGACTTGTCCCCTTTTTTAAAGGTGGTCACGATCACAGCATCTCTGAGATCTCCCGGCATGCTCTCCTCCCTCCAGATGAGAGAGATGAGGTCATGTATCCATGCCAATAGCGCCTTTCCGCCAGACACGGGACTCCCTCAGCAAATGCTTTATGCGGAGTTCATCACGGCAAACGAGCCAAAGGTGGGCAGCGGAAACGTTACAAGGACACACTCAAAGCCTCCCTGGTAAAGTGCGATATCACCACTGACACCTGGGAGACCCCGGCCAAAGACTGCCAGGAAGTGCATCCGGGAGGGCGTTGAGCTCTTCGAATCTCAATGCCGAGAGCGTGAAGAGGTCAAGCGCAGGCAGCAGAAGGAGCGCGTGGCAAACCAGTCCTACCCACCCTTCCCTCAACGAATGTGTGTCCCACCTGTGACAGAGTCTTGGCTCTCGTATTGGAATGTTCAGTCACCAAAGAAGTCACTTTAGGAGTGGAAGCAAATCTTCCTCGATTCCGAGGGACTGCTGATGTTAATCTAATTAAATAGTGTTGTGAGGAGGTTTGCCTTATACCCGTGTTTACAATGACATTATCCTTGCAGGCGGACCAGCGCTTTGTATGGAATGGGCACCTCCTGCGGGAATTTGCTGCACAGCCAGAGGTGAGCTCTTTGATGGTAATGTATTTTATGTTTCGGAACATGATACAGCACAGAAGGAGGCCATTCCATCTACCCTATCCTTACGCCGAAAGGACAAAGGACTGATGCGCAATTCACTTTGCTATTTCCAAAAGCACTCCCTATAGAAGACTAATTCCCTACCCGTGTTATTAATTGAGGTAATACTGTTAAAAATTGAAGTTAGTTTTCTATTAATATTGTATTGCGCAACAATCAATACATGGGATTACGGTCACACATTGTATTACAGTAAAAAGAAAGACTTGTATTTCTGTAGCGCCTTTCACGACCCTCAGACATCTCAAAGCGCTTTACAGCCAATGAAGCACTTTTTGGAGTGCAGTCGCTGTTGTAATGTGGGAAACGCAGCAGCCAATTTGTGCACAGCAAGCTCCCACAAACAGCAATGTGATAATGACCAGATAATCTGTGTTAGTGATGTTGATTGAGGGATAAATATTGGCCCCAGGACACCGGGGAGAACTCCCCTGCTCTTCTTCAAAATAGTGCCGTGGGATCTTTTACATCCACCTGAGAGAGCAGGCGGGGCCTCGGTTTAACGTCTCATCCGAAAGATGGCACCTCCGACAGTGCAGCACTCCCTCAGTACTGCACTGGGAGTGTCAGCCTAGATTTTTTAATGTGCTCAAGTCTCGAGTGGGACTTGAACCCCCAACCTTCTGATTCAGAGGCAAGAGTGCTGCCCACTGAGCCACGGCTGACAGTACTTCTCACTTGTATTATGTCCAGACTGCTGAGTTGAGCAGTATGTTGTTGAGTTAAGAAATCTGCATTGTAGTGGATGTTGAAGTGAACTGACCTAACCATAGCCATACTAACAGCATCAGCAATGGACACCGCACGGAACAAAATGGCATGTTGGCCTTTATTGCAAATGGGGTTGGAGTACAAGAGCAAGGAAGTCTTGCTACAATTGTACAGGTCTTTGGTGAGATCACACCTGGAGTACTGCGTACAGTTTTGGTCTCCTTATCGGAGGCAGGATATACTTGCCTTAGAGGCTGTGCAACAAAGGTTCACCAGACTGATCCCTGGGATGAGAGAGTTGTCCCATGAGAAGAGATTGAGTAGATTGGCCCGATACTCTGGAGTTTAGAAGAATGAGAGGTGATCTCATTGAAACATATAAGATTCTGAGGGGGATTGACAGGGTAGATGCTGAGAGGATGTTTCCCCCGGGCTGGAGAATCTAGAACCAGGGGTCACAGTCTCAGGATAAGGGGCCGGCCATTTAGGACTGAGATGAGGAGGAATTTCTTCACTCAGAGGGTGGTGAATCTTTGGAATTCTCTGCCCCAGAGGGCTGTGGATGCTGAGTCGTTGAGTATATTCAAGGCTGAGATCGATAGATTTTTGGACTCTCGGGGAATCGAGGGATATGGGGATCGGGCGGGAAAGTGGAGTTGAGGTCGAAGATCAGCCGTGATCTTATTGAATGGTGGAGCAGGCTCGAGGGGCCGAATGGCCGACTCCTCCTGATATGTTCTTATAAACTGTTGTACCCATTTCCCATGGACGTTCTTGACTCATGGGCTTGAGACAGAACTGTTAGTGTTTACATTACTTCCAATATTCAAAACCTGCACACCATATTTATCCTTTGCGATTCATTGCTGAGTCTATATTTGTTTTAAAATGCGTTCGGGGGAACATAATGTAGTGGAAACCTCTCCAACGCATGATTGATTTGTGCAGTCAAATATTAAATCTTGAATAGTGATCTTTAATGACATTTTCTGATATATTATAGGAAAGTGAATGTGCTTTTAATTGTGGCTGTTATTACACCAGACTTGTTGGAGAAATACTTGGAAGATCGTAGTCTGTATATACTCTATGCACACTTAAATGATTGTGAGTGCTTTTAAATGTCTCAATTTTGACCAAAGGTGTTGGGAAGCAATACATTTAATAAGGGTGCCTCTATGCTGGGACTTCGCATCATTTAGAACAGCATCCCTCGACACTGTCCCAGTGATTTCATTATTTCTACAGGAATACTGTGCAGAACAGCTACATTGTTTTGCACTGTCTTTGTAGAAAGCCAGACCATATTGTCACCTTTTCCATTCACTTTGTGTCAGCTGTGGTTCAGTGGGCAGCAGCCTTGCCTCTCAGTCAGAAGGTTGTGGGTTCAAATCCCACTCCAGAGACTCGAGCACAAAGATCTAGGCTGACACTCCCAGTGCAGTGCTGAGGGAGCGCCCCACTGTAGGAGGGGCGGTGCTGATGGAGCGCCGCACTGTCGGAGGGGCAGTGCTGAGGGAGCGCCGCACTGTCGGAGGGGCAGTGCTGAGGGAGCGCCGCACTGTCGGAGGGGCGGTGCTGAGGGAGCGCCGCACTGTCGGAGGGGCAGTACCGGGGGGAGCATCGCACTGTTGGAGTGGCAGTGCTGAAGGGAGTGCTGCACTGTTGGAGGTGCCATCTTTCGGATGAAACGTTAAACCGAGGCCCCGTCAGTGGACATAAAAGATCCCACGGCACTATTTCGAAGAGGAGCTGGGGACTTCTCCCCTGCGTCCTGGGCCAATATTTATCTCTCGATCACCACCAATAAAAACAGATTATCTGGATCATTATCACCTTGCTGTGTGTGGGAGCTTGCTGTGCGCAAATTGGCTGCTGCGTTTCCCACATTACAACAGTGATTGCAGGCCAAAAAGTGTTCATTGGTTGTAAAGCGCTTTGGGACGTCTGGTGGTTGTGAAAGGCGCTATATAAATGCTTTCTTTTTCTTTCACACTATGAACATGTGACTTCGTGTCTCCCCTTGAATACTGGACAGCATTTATGTTAAAATTACTCCAAGTTGCGCTCTAAGCATCGCACTCCCAGTTGTCGGTTAGCGTGTATGGGTATGACGTGCGATGCCCAGTCCCCAAACATTGACAGCTGAGTTGATTCATTCTTCCTTTCTGCCCCACAGCTTCACAGGTTTGCTGTCCCAGTGATTCATGGCTGTATCCTTTTCCAAACTGGTGCTGGAGTGGCGGCAATAGCGATTATAAATCAAAATGCCAGCTCAAAGTGTGTATTAGCGATGGTAGGAGATAATGCATTGTTGCTTGCCATGACTGTTCCATGTGTGCGTTTATGATTTGCAGGGCAGGCTGGGCTACTGACCAGAGCACAGGGAATATATTGGAGCCACAGGGAGTGGCTCAGGCTGGGTCACTTAGATTTTTAAAGGACTTTTAAATGGGCCGCGCACCCAGAAAACATTAAAGGGAACACTGGTCTTGACTATGGTTTGTTTGTTTCCTGATGACAGCAACAGGCTCGCTATACCTTTCCTGATGTAGATATTGCTAGCATTAGCGTCCTCGACCAGGCCAACATCCCCAGCATTGAAGCACTGACCACACTTGATCAGCTCCGCTGGGCAGGGCCACATTGTCCACATGCCAGACACGGGACTCCCAAAGCAAGCGCTTTACTCTGAACTCCTTCACGGCAAACGAGTCAAAGGTGGGCAGAGAAAACGTTACAGGGACACCCTCAAAGCCTCCCTGATAAAGTGCAACATTCCCACCGACACCTGGGAGTCCCTGGCCAAAGACCGCCCTAAGTGGAGGAAGTGTATCCGGGCGGGCGCTGAGCACCTCGAGTCTCGTCGCCGAGAGCATGCAGAAACCAAGCGCAGGCAGCGGAAGGAGCGTGCGGCAAACCAGTCCCACCCTCCCCTTCCCTCAACCACTGTCTGTCCCACCTGTGACAGAGACTGTAATTCCCGTATTGGACTGTTCAGCCACCTCGGGACTCATTCTAAGAGTGGAAGCAAGTCTTCCTCGATTCCGAAGGACTGTCTGTGATGATGATGCTTCAAGTAGGAGAAATTGGGCCGAGTGACAGAAATGACCAATAAGATGGTTAAAAGATTTTTTAAGGCAGCTTTTAAAAGCAGGAAGAGAAGGTGTCGAGGGAAAGAGGTTTAGATAGGATGTCCCAGAGTGGGGACAGGGCGGCTGAAAGCCTTTCTCATTAATAACGAGACGAATCCTCTTGTTAGATAAATCTGTGACATGATCCTATTTATATTGTATTAAAAGCAGAAAACGCTGAAAATCTCAGCAGATCAGGCAGCGTCTGTGGAGAGAGAAACAGAGTTAACGTTTCGGGTCGATGACCCTTCGTCAGAACTGGGAAAGTCCGAGATGTAACAGTTTCTTAAGGGAGTGCAGGGACTGGGAAAGGGGGAGGGAAGAACAAAAGGGAAGGTCTGTGATCGGGTGGGAGGCAGGAGAGATTAGAGAGACAAAAGGGATGATGGGCAAAAATGATATGGGTAATGGGACGTTAATGGAACTCAGATAAGGAATTTCTTCTGAGTGTTGTAAATCTCTGGAATTCTCTGCCCCAGAGAGTGGTGGAGGCTGGGTCATTGAATATATTTAAGGTGGAGATAGACAGATTTTTGAACGATAAGGGAGTTGAGGGTTATGGGGAGCGGGCGGGGAAGTGGAGCTGAGTCCATGATCAGATCAGCCATGATCTTATTGAATGGCGGAGCAGGCTCGAGGGGCCGATTGGCCAACTCCTGCTCCTATTTCTTAAATTATGTTGTTCAGAAACAAAAGATGAGTCTCATCATCATAGGCAGCCCCTCGGAATCGAGGAAGACTTGCTTCCACTCTTAACATGAGTCCTTAGGTGGCTGTACAGTCCAATACGGGAATTACAGTTTCGTATTTTCTCACAGAACACGTTACCTTCATCAAAAGCTTACGTCCAATCACTCACAAATGGTTTCATCATCACAGGCAGTCCCTCGAAATCGAGGAAGACTTGCTTCCACTCTAAAAATGAGTCCTTAGGTGGTTGAACAGTCCAAAACGGGAATTACAGTCCCTGTCACAGGTGGGACAGACAGTGGTTGAGGGAAAGGGTGGGTGGGACTGGTTTGCCGCACGCTCCTTCCGCTGCCTGCGCTTGGTTTCTGCATGCTCTCGGCGGCGAGACTCGAGGTGCTTAGCGCCCTCCCGGATGCACTTCCTCCACTTAGGGCGGTCTTTGGCCAGGGACTCCCAGGTGCCGGTGGGGATGTTGCACTTTATCAGGGAGGCTTTGAAAAGATGAGTCTAGACAGGGTGTGAATGGCAGAATCATCACTAGCTGCCATGGGAAAGAGAAAGACAAGGGAGGATTTGTAAAAAAAAAAAGCAGAAAGGGACACATTATTTATATTGTAGTGGCTTTATAACAGTAACATATTTACATAGTTGTATCTCGGTCAACGTTCCCGTCAAGCCGCGTGGCCGCGGCGGTCTGAAGGTTCCGCGCAGGCCACTCACCAGCTTTCAAATGGAAAAAGCAGTGCGTGCACAAAAATGTTAATGGGCCGTGTGGCCAGTTAAATGGACCAGACGCTCAAGAAAAGAATAAGGGAAGATTGGCCTCGGTATGACTGCATCAGCCATCGGTTGATTTTTCTTGATCACTGCTTCTGTTCATCACAGTTTCAGTTCTTGTATTGTATTACTTGTTACTTTTTAAAAAGTCCTAGGGCAGGATTTTCGATTGACAGCGGCTTAGGGCACTAATGGCGGTGGGGCGGTAAATTTTGCGGCGGAAAATGGTTTGCGATGGCAGCCAAAAAATGTGGTTGCTGTGCCCGGAGAGCGGAGCGGAGAGCTAAAGGGAGGTGTTCCACCCCTAAAATGGGGGGCTGAGCAACTGAAAATCCCGAGCTAAAGAGCTGGCCTCTGAGAGAGGCCTGCCTGGCAAAAAAAAGAAATCGGGACAAAAACACAAAATACATTCCAAATAAAGTGTTCCCCCCCCCCCCCCCCACACCCTCCCTTAAAAAAAAAAGCAAAGAAATATTCATTTCACTTCCCTTTTTCAATCATTTCTTCCCCTCGTGCCCCGGGACAGCTCTACCCACCAGCTTTCTCGGGCGGTCTCACTACGGGGTGCCGTTCCGAGCAGATATTGCATTGCTGTCAAAAACGGGCGGGGAGGCGTTGCACAGCGGCGAGATGCTCCCGGGCAGCACTGCTCGGCGCTCCCTCGCAAAACCGACACCAAATTTCCCGGTGTGGCGCTGGAAGCAGGCCGCCTCGCCGCTAAGCATATCGAGACCCATTTACCGCCTCTCCCAGTGCGAGGGGCCGGGGGGGTGGCGCTAACTGAGGTGCAACCCAAACGGACATCCAGCTCCTAAAATTTATCAGATTAACATCGCTTGCATTCCAAACTTTCTCCTTTTGTTTCATGATTTCCCTTTTGATTGCTCCCGCCCACTTGCCGGCACTTTGATTGGGTATCATCATCACAGGCAGTCCCTCGGAATCGAGGAAGACTTGCTTCCACTCCTAAAATGAGTCCTTTGGTGGCTGAACAGTCCAATACGAGAGCCGCAGTCCCTGTCACGGGTGGGACAGATATTTGTCGGGGGGGGGGGGGGGGTGGCACTGGTTTGCCGCACGCGCCTCCCGCTGCCTGCGCCTAATCGCTTCACGCTCGCGGCGTTGAGATTCGAAGAGCTCAACGCACTCCCGGATGCACTTTCTCCACCTAGGGTGGTCTTCGGTCAAGATCTATCAGGTCGCTGTCTTGTTCACCCCTCCTAATTGAGGAATGGAGTTGCAATCAATCCTTTCCAGAATTGAAACAGCAGTCACTGTCACGTCTTGACCGAGTTATTTGATGGAGATTTTATTGACGAGCCGTTCCTTTTGAATGCCACCGAACACATGACACATCGAAGGTGACATCCTATTACTCTCACTGCACACATGGCTGTCTCTATTTATTTGGCTGACAAATTGATGGGTATCCACTCTCCTTTATCTTGTCTGTCTCTCTCTCTCTCTCTCTCTCTCACACAACCTGTTCTCTTTCATTTTTGACTTAACTTTTTTTTAATGTGCTTTTTTAAAATACAGTTTTTAAAATTATAGTCTTAATTTATTGCTCTAATAGTTTGTGGAGCTTTACTTTTGGTACACCTGAAGTATTGTGTACAGTTTTGGTCTCCTAACTTGAGGAAGGACATTCTTGCTATTGAGGGAGTGCAGCGAAGATTCACCAGACTGATTCCCGGGATGGTGGGACTGACCTATCAAGAAAGACTGGATCAACTGGGCTTGTATTCACTGGAGTTCAGAAGAATGAGAGGGGACCTCATAGAAACGTTTAAAATTCTGACGGGTTTAGACAGGTTAGATGCAGGAAGAATGTTCCCGATGTTGGGGAAGTCCAGAACCAGGGGTCACAGTCTAAGGATAAGGGGTAAGCCATTTAGGACCGAGATGAGGAGAAACTTCTTCACCCAGAGAGTGGTGAACCTGTGGAATTCTCTACCACAGAAAGTAGTTGAGGCCAATTCACTAAATATATTCAAAAGGGAGTTAGATGAAGTCCTTACTACTCGGGGGATCAAGGGGGTATGGCGAGAAAGCAGGAAGGGGGTACTGAAGTTTCATGTTCAGCCATGAACTCATTAAATGGGAGTGCAGGCTAGAAGGGCTGAATGGCCTGCTCCTGCACCTATTTTCTATGTCTTGCAAGTGCCCTATCTGGATATCAGGGACAAAAGAGATGAATTGGATCAATTTGTGTGGCTTTCTGCAGCTGCAGAATGTTTATCCAAGTACTATTGTTGAGAGTTCCATGGAAAACATGTAGATGCAGCAAGCAATTAGGAAGGCAAATGGTATGTTAGCCATTATTGTAAGGGGGTTGGAGTATAAGCATGAGGTAGTCTTGCTGCAATTATACAGGGCCCTGGTGAGACCACACCTGGAGTACTGTGCACAGTTTTGGTCTCCTTACCTAAGGAAGGATATACTTGCCTTGGAAGGGTGCAACGAAGGTTCACTAGATTGATTCCTGGGATGAGAGGGTTGTCCTACGAGGAGAGATTGAGCAGATTGGGCCGATACACTCTGGAGTTTAGAAGAATGAGAGGTGAATCTCATTGAAACATACAAGATTCTGAGGGGGATTGACAGGGTAGATGCTGAGAGGATGTTTCCCCCGGGGCTGGGGAGTCTAGAACCAGGGGTCTCAGGATAAGGGGTCGGCCATTTAGGACTGAGATGAGGAGAAATTTCTTCACTCAGAGGGTGGTGAATCTTTGGAATTCTCTGCCCCAGAGGGCTGTGTTGGCTGAGTCGTTGAGTATATTCAAGGATGAGATCGATAGATTTTGGGACTCTCGGGGAATCGAGGGATATGGGGATCGGGTGGGAAAGTGGAGTTGAGGTCAAAGATCAGCTGTGATCTTATTAAATGGCGGAGCAGGCTCGAGGGGCCGAATGGCCGACTCCTGCTACTAATTCTCATGTCCTATGATAAAATGATGGCCCCATCGTTCTGAACAACAAACAATCTAACTGAGAAACTTATAAAGCTCCTTTTAAACCAGATTAGCTTTCTCACATGCTGTATGTTCCTCTAGGGATTTGTTGGATTACGCAGCATGTAAGTTAAAACTGATTTACTCTTTAATATTTTTCAGTTTTATTTTATTTTAAGTGAATATTGAACCCTGGAGCTCAGTGACATTGTATTAAAGAAGGGAAACCTAACATGTGCTCCAAGCAAAACATATTACGGAGTCTGTTTGTTTAATGTCCCTGTAATCCACTTCAACCTTTTTCATTTTAGCTGCGTCTAATAAAAGTAGTTTAACAAATCATGTTATGGTGAACAAACATAATGATAAAAAAAATTGTGTTGATTGGTGCATTAAATTGTAATCGGACCATTTTACCTTTTCCCATCCCTGCTTTCAGCAGAATATTGAGGCTTTGTATGTCATGCCCACTGCCCAATATCCGTGATTTATATCTGCTGCCAATTGCCGTATACAAAGACATTGACTGGCTTCCTGTGGTGGTACGTGTGCTTTGACGTGTCATGCTGTGTCACCACTTTGGACTATCCAAGCATACCCAATGGGGGGAGAGCAAGTGTGAGACCACACCGGGAGTACTGTGCACAGTTTTGGTCTTATCAGAGGAAGGATATACTTGCCTTGGAGGCGGTGCAACAAAGGTCCACCAGATTGATTCCTGGGATGAGCGGGTTGTCCTAGATTGAGTAGATAGGGCCGATACTCTGGAGTTTAGAAGAATGAAAGGTGATCTCATTGAAACATACAAGATTCTATCACAGACCTTCCCTTTTGTTCTTTCCTCCCCATCGCCTCTCAGTGCTCCTTAAGAATTTGTTAATTTCGAACATTCGCCAGTTCTGATGAAGGATCACAGACCTGAAAAGTTAACTCTGTTTCTCTCTCCACAGATGCTGCCCGACCCGCTGAGTATTCCCAGCATTCGCTGTTTTTATTTCAGATTCCAGCATCCGCAGTATTTTGCTTTCGTAGATGAGAGGATGTTTTCCCCGGGCTGGGGAGTCTAGAACCAGGGGTCACAGTCTCAGGATAAGGGGTCGGCCATTTAGGACTGAGATGAGGAGGAATTTCTTCACTCAGAGGGTGGTGAATCTTTGGAATTCTCTGCCCCAGAGGGCTGTGGATGCTGAGTCGTTGAGTATATTCAAGGCTGAGCTCGAGAGATTTTTGGACTCTCGGGGAATCGAGGGATATGGGGATCGGGCGGAAAAGTGGAGTTGAGGTCGAAGATCAGCCGTGATCTTATTGAATGGTGGAGCAGGCTCGAGGGGCCGAATGGCCGACTCCTCCTGATTCCTATGTTTAAAAAGGTTGGGATTTTACATTCTAAACCCTCTGCTTGGCAGTCAGTGTTCCAGTGCTGGGGTTCATAAGCTGCTCATACATTTTGCTTTCTAAAACTACAGAGTCATGTGCTAACTGAGAATTACTGCCGCCTCAAGTGATCTGATAGACCTTTCAGATATAGATCGTGAGTGTTCTGACCAGACTTTGGGCCCAAGTTTCCACAAGAAAAAAAACGGGCGCCCCTCCGAGCTGGGCGCCCGTTTTTCGCGCCTAAAAAAATCCTCGGTATTCTCCACCGACTTACAGGTCCTGTGGCACTCGGCGCAGCCGGCACGAGCTGTGGGGGGGGGGGGGCGGAGCCAGGCCCCTGCGCTGAAAGCAGTGCCGGGACCTCTGCACATGCGCGCTACAGTCGGCACGCAAGTGCAGTAGCTCCAGGCGCCGAACTGTGTGGGAGGGGCCCGAAGCACGCAGCCCCTAGCCCTGGCCCAATGGCCTCACTGGGGCTGCGTGAATGAGGCTCCTCCCACGGCCAGCTCCTGCTCCCCGCCCCTGACAAGACCCGACCCCCGCTCCCCCCCCCCCCCCCCCCCCGCCGACCCGACACCGCTCCTCCCCCCCCCCCGCCGACCCGACCTGACCCCCACCCGACCCGACCCGACACCCGCCCCCCCGACCCGACACCCGCTCTCTCTCCTCCTCCCTCTCCCCCCCCCCCCCCCCCCGCCGCCGAGACCCGACACCCGCTCCCCCCCCCCCACACACTGGACCCGACTCCCGGACTGGATCCGATCCGACCTGACCTCTCCCTTCCCCCCCCCCCCCCCCCCCCCCCACGGCTCTCTCTCCCTCCCTCCCTCCCCTCTCTCTCTCTCTCCCTCTCTCTGTCTCTCTCTCCCTCTCTCCCCCTCCCTCCCCTCTCTCCCCCTCTCTCCCCCCCTCCCTCCCCTCTCTCCCCCTCCCCTCTCTCCCCCTCCCTTCTCTCCCTCCCCCCCGCCCTCTCCCTCCCCCCCCCCCCCTCTCTCTCTCTCTCTCTCTCTCCCGCTCCCGCTCAGCGGCACGAACGGCTGCAGAATTCTCCCTGGCTGAAGCACTTTCACACAGGTAGGAAGATGGTTTATTTAATCTTTTCTTGGCTTATAAATGTTTATTCAGGTTGGATTTATTTGTATAATATTTGTAGAAGTATAAATAAGGATTTATTGTCGAATTTAATGAGTTCCCTTCCCCCCACCTCGTTCTGGACGCCTAATTTGTAACCTGCGCCTGATTTTTTAATGTGTAGAACAGGTTTTTTCAGTTCTACAAAAATCTTCACTTGCTCCATTCTACTTTAGTTTGGAGTACATTTTCACTGTGGAAACTTTCAAATCAGGTGTCAGTGGCCGGACACGCACGCCCCCTTTTGAAGAAAAAATTCTGTTCTAAACTAGAACTGTTCTACCTGACTAGAACTGCAGAAAAAAAAATGTGGAGAATTGCGATTTCTAAAATAGTCCGTTCTCCACCAGTTGCTCCTAAAAAATCAGGCGCGAATCATGTGGAAACTTGGGCCCATTAAGCGTACTGTGGAAATGAAGTGCAGAATTGTTTGCGTTTTCTGTAAATTGGTGGCAGTGCTGGCATTATGATTTGTGTTACCCAGTGCACAATATCTGTGTTATACGCAGCACTTCAAAGGTAATGGAATTGTGCAATTCATCAAATTGATTGATTTCTTTTGACAGTTTTGCCAGTGAGATGTTGTTTGCAATTAACGGAGCCGCTACCTCCTGCAATGGTGCATTGAGAGAGACTCATTTTAGGAGCTGTCTGTCGAGTGAGGGTCATTACAAAATTAAGTTCTGTGGTAGTTTTCAACTATAAAATGAATATCTCGGATACTGGCAGCAAATCTGCTGCATGGGTGAATCCTGAAAAGGTCACGTTCTGGCAATTAATCTTGCCCCTATTTTATTTTATAAATAACGGTCAGAGTTAACTGTTGCTATCTGTGGTGTATATTGTAACCATTCTTGCAGTTATCTCTTTCGGTAAAAAAGGTGTAGGGTTTCCTAGCCTACTTGCATTCAATCCTCCGGATGTGGCTAGGGGAATTTCTATGTGAGATGCTGTCTTAATTTTTTTCCTGTTTTTACCACCTATATTTGTGCTTTGCAGTTCTCTTTATGTTCAGTGAAAGATCGTTATGGAATACTATGCTTTCTGTTTGAGAACCATAATAGGCCATACTTGCAGTTCTTTGCCATAAAACTCTATCGTATTTAATATGGATATTTTTGAAATTCTACACGCAATGTTCCATCCTGTGGCAGTAAATCCTTCTAATGATAGAAGCTCCGTAATGCCATTTGGTTTAAAAATCCTTAACCAGCCATCTCTTACCTCAGTCCTCACTGTGAAGCGTTGCAGCATCAATGGAAAATATTTTGACTGGGCATTGCTCTCCAGGAGGAGTTGTTTCAGGGCTGGAGTCCGATACTATGTTCGAGGTAAGTTGGCTGATCCAGTTAGCTCGGGGACCTTGAGATTTTTTTTGGTCATAAGAATATCGTAACATAAGAAATAGGAGCAGGAGTAGGCCATACGGCCCCTCGAGCCTGCTCCGCCATTTAATAAGATCATGGCTGATCTGATCATGGACTCAGCTCCACTTCCCTGCCCGCTCCCCATAACCCCTTATCCCCTTATCGCTCAAGAAACTATCTATTTCTGTCTTAAACTTATTCAGTGTCCCAAATTCCACAGCTCTCTGAGGCAGCGAATTCCACAGATCCACAACCCTCAGAGAAGAAATTTCTCCTCATCTCAGTTTTAAATGGGTGTCCCCTTCTTCTAAGATTATGCCCTCTAGTTCTAGTCTCCCCCATCAGTGAAACATCATCTCTGCATCCACCTTGTCAAGCCCCCTCATAATCTTATACGTTTCGATAAGATCACCTCTCATTCTTCTGAATTCCAATGAGTAGAGGCTCAACCTACTCGACCTTTCCTCAAAAGTCAACCCCCTCATCCCCGGGATCAGCCGAGTGAACCTTCTCCGAACTATCTCCAAAGCAAGTATATCCTTTCGTAAATATGGAAACCAAAACTGCACGCAGTATTCCAGGTGTGGCCTCACCAATACCTTATATAGCTGTAGCAAGACTTCCCTGCTTTTATACTCCATCCCCTTTGCAATAAAGATCAAGATACCATTTGCCTTCCTGATCACTTGCTGTACCTGCATACTAACCTTTTGTGTTTCATGCACAAGTACCCCCAGGTCCCGCTGTACTGCAGCACTCTGCAATCTTTCTCCATTTAAATAATAAGTTGCTCTTTCAACTTGGAAAGGAGGCATTCGAGAGGTGATCCTATTGAGGTATATACGGTTGTTAGGGTGCAGACAAAGTTAATCCACAACAGTACCTTAAATTAAACTACAGGAATAGAACAAGATGACAGGATATTTTCCTTGCAAAATGATCAGTACTGGAGGCAAACCCACCGGGAATAGTAAGACTCAGGCCACGGTGCAGGTGCAGAGAAGAGCCACGAGGTTGGACCTTGATGTCAGCACTGCATTATAAAAAATGACTGGAGAAAATAACCCTAAAAGGAATTGACCGAGAGGGAATCTTGCATACATTTAGAAAATATTAAATGGTATAAATGAGGTAAACTTGAAGCACTACTTATAGGTAGGACTGTGCACCAGAAGTAAATATGAGAGAAACCCGCGACCTCCACCACCTAGAAGGACTAGACTCTCCAGCCCGGGGGAAACATCCTCTCAGCATCTACCCTGTCAATCCCCCTCAGAATCTGGTATGTTTCAATGAGATAGATATATGTTGCTCCAGGTAGATCACCTCAATGTTGTAGAGTTTGAGAAGCTCAGCACATGAACATGGGTATAGCTACAGCTCTGCCTGGTACACACGATGTTTTTGGATTATTAAAATATCAATTAATTGATTGAGGGCATACCCAACTATAAATTTACGTTCCATCATCTGCCAGCACCTCCCAAACCCGCGACCTCTACCCCCTAGAAGGACAAGGGCAGCAGGTACATGGGAACACCACCACCTCCACGTTCCCCTCCCAGTCACACACCATCCCGACTTGGAAATATATCGGCCGTTCCTTCATCGCCGCTGGGTCACAATCCTGGAACTCCCTCCCTAACAGCACTGTGGGAGCACCTTCACAGGGATCAGTGCTGGGGCCTCAACTATTTACAATCAACATTAATGACTTGGATGAAGTGACCAAGTGTAATGTTACCAAGTTTGCTGATGATACAAAGATGGGTGGGAAAGCAATTTGTGAGGAGGACACACAAAATCTGCAAAGGGATATAGACAGGCTAAGTGAGTGGGCAAAAAGTTGGCAGATGGCGTATAATGTGAAATGTGAGGTTATCCACTTTGGCAGAAAGAGTAGAAAAGCAAATTATTTTTTAAATGGAGAAAAGTTGCAAAGTGCTGCAGTACAGAGGGACCTGGGGGTCCTTGTGTATGAAACAAAAAGTTAGTATGCAGGTACAGCAAGTAATCAGGAAGGCAAATGAAATGTTGGCCTTTATTGCAAGGGGATAGAGTATAAAAGAGAAGTCCTGCTACAACTGTACAGGGTGTTGGTGAAGCCACACCTGGAGTACTGCGTACAGTTTTGGTCTCTGTATTTAAGGAGGGATATACTTGCATTGGAGGCAGTTCAGAGAAGGTTCACTAGGTTGATTCCTGAGATGGAGAAAGGTTGAGCAGTTCGGGCCTATACTCATTGGAGTTTAGAAGAATGAGAGGTGATCTTATCGAAACATATAAGATAACGAGGGGGCTCGACAAGGTGGGTGCAGAGAGGATGTTTCCACTCATAGGGGAAACTAAAACTAGGGGACATAGTCTCAGAATAAGGGGCCGCCCATTTAAAACTGAGTTGAGTAATTTCTTCTCTGAGGGTTTTAAATCTGTGGAATTCTCTGCCCCAGAGAGCTGTGGAGGCTGGGTCATTGAATATATTTAAGGTGGAGATGGACAGATAAGAGAATAAAGCGATAGGGGAGCAGGCAGGGAAATGAAGCTGAGTCCATGATCTTATTGAATGGCGGAGCAGGCTCAAGGGGCCGAATGGCCGACTCCTGCTCCTAATTCTTATGTTTTTATTAGGGCAGATGGTCAAAAGCTTGGTCAAAGAGGTAGGTTTGAAGGAGTATCTTAAAGGAGGAAAGACAGGTGGAGAGGTTTAGGGATGGCATTCCAAGAGCTCGGGGCCCAGGCAGTTGAAGGCATGGCCGCCAATGATGGAGCGATTTATAATCAGGGATGCTCAAGAAGCCAAAATTAGAGGAGCACGAATATCTCTCGGGGGTGGGGGGGTGTTGTGGGGCTGGAGGAGATTACAGAGATGGGGAGGGGCGAGGCCATGGAGAGATTTGAAAACAAGGATGAGAATTTTAGAAATCGAGACGCTGCTTAACCTGGAGCCAATGTAGGTCAGCGAGCACAGGGGGTGATGGGTGAGCGGGACTCGGTGCAAGTTAGGACACGGGGCAGCGAGCACAGGGGGTGATGGATGAGCGGGACTCGGTGCAAGTTAGGACATGGGGCAGCGAGCACAGGGGTTGATGGGTGAGCGGGACTCGGTGCAAGTTAGGACATGGGGCAGCCGAGTTTTGGTTCACCTCTAGTTTACGTAAGATAGAATGTGGGAGGCTAGCCAGGAGTGCGTTGGAATAGTCAAGTCCAGAGGTAATAAAGGCATGGATGAGGGCTTCAGCAGCGGATGAGCTGAGGCAGGGGCGGCGACGGGCGATGTTACGGAGGTGGAAATAGGCGGTGTTAGTTATGCTGCGGATATGTGGTCAGTCGCTCATTTCAGGGTCAACTATTGACACCAATGTTGCGGATAGGGCAAATTTTCCATCAGGCCAACAAAATTTTCCCAAAATGTTTGATCAAACCTGCATCCCTTCAATATAAAATTTGTGCAGTTTGCTGTCATGGTGACACTTGCTCACAAGATTAGTTTATATCCAAAGCTATTTTAGGGATTCAGATTCTCATATTGCAATTTTTTGGACTAAAGAAAAATCTGCCTGCTGTGCTGTCACTCGAGACTGTACCATTGTTGTGGAACCAGTTGAGATGTGCTCCTAGCTGTCACAGCCCTTTTTACATTTGCTTTTAAATTTGTGGTTGTCAACTGTGTCATTTGAAGTGCACTCGGACTGTTATACCCTTTTCACTGTTTTCTGTTCTTTTGTCTCCTTTTTGCAGTACTGGTTAGCAAATTGAATAGAATCACAGGAATTTACAGCTCGGATGGAAGCCATTCGGCCCATCGTGTCCGTGCCGGCCGACCAAGAGCTACCCAGCCTAATCCCACTTTCCAGCTCTCGGTCCGTAGTCCTGCAGGTTACGGCACTTCACGTGCGCATCCGAATATTTTTTAAATGTGGTGAGGGTTTCTGCCTCTACTGCCCTTTCAGGGAGTGAGTTCCAGACCCCCACCACCCTCTGGGTGAAGAAATTTCCCCTCCACCTCCCCTCCACCTCCTCTAAACCTCCTACACATTACTTTAAATCTATGCCGCCTGGTTATTGAAACATAGAAACATAGAAAGTAGGTGCAGGAGTAGGCCATTCGGCCCTTCGAGCCTGCACCACCATTCAATAAGATCATGGCTGATCATGTAACTTCAGTACCCCATTCCTGCTTTCTCTCCATACCCCTTGATCCCTTTAGCCATAAGGGCCACATCTAACTCCCTTTTGAATATATCTAACAAACTGGCATCAACAACTTTCTGTGGTAGAGAATTCCACAGGTTCACAATTCTCTGAGTGAAGTCCTAAATGACTTAACCCCTTATCCTTAGACTGTGACTCCTGGTTCTGGACTTCCCCAACATCGGGAACATTCTTCCTGCATCTAACCTGTCCAGTCCCCTCAGAATTTTATATGTTTCTGTGAAATCCCCTCTCATTCTTCTAAACTCCAGTGAATACAGGCCTAGTCGATCCAGGCTTTCTTCATATGTCAGTGACCTCTCTGCTGAGGGAACTAGGTCCTTCCTATCCACTCTATGTAGAACTGCATTTAAGAAAATAAGATTTAGTAACAGTTGAGTCTTTAGGTGAATTGTACGTTTTGTTGTGAAGCCTAGCCAGTAATTTAAATTGGATGTTTAATTTAAGGATGTTTTATTTAATAGAATTTCATGTTTAAACTTGTTTTTAAGGTATTGATTCTGAAGGACACGCTGCAAACTTTGTGGAGACCGAGCAAATAGTTCAATACAATGGTTATAAAGTATCGTTTGTGCAAGTAAGTCGCTTTCCACTGCATGTTGAGTCTGTGTTATCAACCAAAATTTGCATTTCTGTAGCGCCTTCACGTGGAAAACCATCCCACTGTACTTCCCAAGTGGGAATAGACAAGGAAATGGATGCTGAGCCCATGGATGGAGAGATTATGGATGGTCTCGTTGAAAAGATGGACTGTGAGGAGACTTTTAAAAGAAGATGGGGGGAGGAGGCAAAGTGATTTGGAGAGGGGAGTTCGAGAGAGTGCAGACACACTGGCTGAAGGCTTCACCACAAGTGGTGAGGGAGGACAACAACAACTTGCATTGATATAGTGCCTTTTAAGAAAAATGTCCCAAGGTTTCACAAAAGTGTAATCTGATTGGACGCGACTGCCTCCAACGAAGTTGGAGTAGTTTGCACGTGCAGTCTAAGTGTTTTGTTGGTTGTTCGCTTTGCGGGGAAAGGAGTGGGTTCGCTTGTTTTTTTTAAAAAGCAGGAGCATCATGTTTCCGATCGGCAGAGCTTCCAGATTAATGCTCAGCTTCCAGTCGTTGGCAGCAGTCGCTCCGAGTCAGATATCGGCGCCAAGTCCGAGGAGGTACCAAGAAGGGTGACTAAAAACCTGGGTCAAAGGGATGGGTTTTAACAAAGCTTGTAAAGGAGGAGATGGAGTTGGAGAGACAAAGAAGTTTAGAGCGAAAACACCAAGGGCCCAGACTGCTCGAGGCATAGTCGCCGATCGTGGGGCGAAGGGAGTAGGGGGGCTGCACAAGGGGCCAGAGTCTGAGGAATGCAGTGTGATGGGGAGAGGTGTCGGACTTGAAGAAGGTGGAGGCCATGAAGGGATTTTAACACCAGGGTGACAATTTAAAATTTGACCCTTTGGGGATTGGGAGCCGACGTAGGTCAGTGAGCACCGAGGTAATGGGCGAGCGGGACTTGGTGTGGGAGAGGACATGGGCAGTGGAGTTTTGGTTGAGCTAAAGTTTATGGAGGATGGGTGGCTATCCATTAAAATAGCCGAGTCTGGAGGTAACAAAAGCATGGATGATGATTTCAGCAGCAATCGGGGCTGGTGGAGAGATAGAGCTTAGCTCAGAGCAAAGTGTCAACTGTGGCTCAGTGGGCAGCACTCCCACCTCGAGTCAGAAGGTCGTGGGTTCAAGTCCCACTCCCGGGACTTGAGTACAAAAATCTAAGCTGACACTCCAGTGCTGTGCTGAGGGAGGGGCAGTACTGAGGGAGCGCTGCACTGTCGGAGGGGCAGTACTGAGGGAGCGCCGCACTGTCGGAGGGGCAGTACTGAGGGAGCGCCGCACTGTCGGAGGGGCAGTACTGAGGGAGCGCCGCACTGTCGGAGGGGCAATGCTGGGGGAGTGCCACAATGTCGGAGGTGCTGTCTTTCGGATGAGACGTTAATCTGAGATCCCATCTGCTCGTTCTGGATGTAAAAGATCCCATGACACTATTTCGAAGAAGAGCAGGGGAGTTCTCCCCGGTGTCCTGGGGCCAATATTTATCCCTCAATCAACAGCACTAAAACAGATTATCTGGACATTATCACATTGCTGTGTGTGGGAGCTTGCTGTGCGCAAATTGGCTGCCGCGTTTCCCACATTACAACAGTGACTACACTTCAAAAGTACTTCATTGGCTGTCAAGCGCTTTGAGACGTCGTTGGTAGCTATATAAATCCAAGTGTTTCTTTAAGCATTGTGGTATAGTACCCTCGGTGCACAATTAAGACGCTGCTTAAAACCTATCTCTTTGAACAAGCTTTTGGTCACTTGTCTTAGTATCTCCTTATGGGGCTCGGGGTCAAATTTTGTTTGATAATCGCTCCTGTGAAGCACCTTGGGACCAATGTTTCCTGTGATTTTTTTTTTTGGGCGGCCCCTTTAACAGGCTGCACGGCCCCTTTCAGAATACCACACATGCACAGCGTTTCCATTTAAAAGCTGGCTGATCGGGGCCTTCAGAGCTCTGTGGCCGCGCAACTTAAAGGGAAACATTGCTTGGGAACGGTATAAATGCAAGTTGTTTAGGGAAAAAATATTTTGTTCCAGTTCTGAGAATGGAGATTGAGCCAATAGAGACAGAGGAAAACAAGATTGTTTAGTAAGGAAACAAAGATTTGAAAGACTTGCATTTATATAGCGCCTTTCACGACCACCAGGCGTCTCAAAGCACTTTACAAACAATTAAGTACTTTTGGAGTGTAATCACTGTTGTAACGTAGGAAACGTAGCAGCCATTTTGTGCACAGCAAGCTCTCACAACTAACAATGTGATAATGACCAGGTAATCTGTTTTTGTTATGTTGATTGTAGGACACCGGGGATAGCTCCTCTGCTCTTCTTCAAAATAGTGCCAGGGGATCTTTTACATCCACTTGAGAGAGCAGACAGTGGCTTGGTTTAATGTCATCTGAAAGAAGGCCCCTCCGACAGTGCAGCACTCCCTCAGTACTGCACCTCCAACAGTGCGGTGCTCCCTCAGTACTGCCCCTCCGACAGTGCAGCGCTCCCTCAGTACTGCCCCTCCGACAGTGTGGCACTCCCTCAGCACTGCCCCTCCGACAGTGCAGCGCTCCCTCAGCACTGCCCCTCCGACAGTGCGGCGCTCCCTCAGCACTGCCCCTCCGACAGTGCGGCGCTCCCTCAGCACTGCCCCTCCGACAGTGCAGCGCTCCCTCAGTACTGCCCCTCCGACAGTGTGGCACTCCCTCAGCACTGCCCCTCCGACAGTGTGGCGCTCCCTCAGTACTGCCCCTCCGACAGTGCAGCGTTCCCTCAGTGCTGCCCCTCCGACAATGCGGCGCTCCCTCAGTACTGCCCCTCCGACAGTGCAGCGCTCCCTCAGTGCTGCCCCTCCGACAGTGCAGCACTCCCTCAGTGCTGCCCCTCCGACAGTGCGGCGCTCCCTCAGTACTGCACTGGGAGTGCCAGGCTAGATTTTTGTGCTCAAGTCTCTGGAATGGGACTTAAACCCACAACCTTCTGACTCTGAGGTGAGGGTGCTGCCCACTGAGCCACAGAAAAATGTAAAAGTAGGGAATATAATTAATAAATAAAAGGTACAACGGATGATGGGAAAGAAATAAGAATGGAACTAATGGTTTAGAGCTGTTTTTATTTAAGATTTTTAATAAAGTGTTCATTTTTAAATATATAAACCAATAAAATTACTTTTATGATCTCTTTCACACCGTGAAAGATGATTCTCGAGGGCTGCCTGATGTTGAATAACTTTCTTTTCTGTTTTGAAGACACGAGGGTCGATTCCTTTCTTCTGGTCACAGAGGCCGAACCTGAGATACAAACCCAACCCCCAGATCAGTAAATCCATGAACCACGTGAGTACAATTAAAACACAGCATGACTCGTTTCATTAAGAATCTCACAAATACATTGACCTGCAGTAAGAGGAACAGTTGTACGAACATAAGAACAGGAGCAGGAGTCGGCCATTCGGCCCCTCGAGCCTGCTCCGCCATTCAATAAGGTCACGGCTGATCTTCGACCTCAACTCCACTTTCCCGCCCGATCCCCATATCCCTCGATTCCCCGAGAGTCCAAAAATCTATCGATCTCAGCCTTGAATATACTCAACGACTCAGCATCCATAGCCCTCTGGGGCAGAGAATTCCAAAGATTCACCACCCTGAGTGAAGAAATTCCTCCTCATCTCAGTCCTAAATGGCCGACCCCTTACCCTGAGAATGTGACCCCTGGTTCTAGACTCTCCAGCCTGGGGGAAACATCCTCTCAGCATCTACCCTGTCAATCCCCCTCAGAATCTTGGATGTTTCAATAAGATAACTGTGATAATGTATTTATATTTGCATTTTCTTTCTACCTGTGCTCATTTTGGATATGTTAAACTCAGAATTTTTCTTGGCAGACTTCTAATGTTCTCAGTTATGTTCTCAAATACATTAGTTGCTTGGAAAAACACTGAAATCGTGCAGCTAAACAAAGCTGTTCAGGAGATGCAAAAGCCTGTTATTAAACCGTAATTTTAAGGCAATTCAGTGTCAGTTAAAGACTAGCGTCAGTTAAATGCCATGATGGATGGGGGTTCATTTTTAGATAGATGAGGTTATGCACACAGAGTTGTTGCCAAGGTGTTTGTGATCAGATGTTAAGTATTAGGAACAGGGCAAGTGATTTGTTTTCTCTCAGAAATGGACGTTTTCACTCCCAGAAATGTTTGTGTAAGATTGCAGTACTTGGGGAGTGAGTTGTGTTCTGTGTGGTATGTGTGGAAATATGCAGACTGAATCATAGAACGGTTACAACACAGAAGGAGGCCATTCGGCCCGTCGAGCCCGTGCCGGCTCTCTGCAAGAGCACCTCAGCCAGTCCCCCTCCCCCGCCCTTTCCCCGTAGCCCTGCAATTCTTTTTCCTTCAGGTACTTATCCAACTCCCTTTTGAAAGCCGCGATTGAGTCTGCCTCCACCACCCTCTCAGGCAGCGCATTCCAGATCCTAACCACTCGCTGCGTAAAAACGTTTTCCCTCGTGTCGCCTTTGGTTCTTCTGCCAATCGCCTTAAATCTGTGGCCTCTGGTTCTCCACCCTTCCACCAATGGGAACAGTTTCTCTCTCTCTACTCTGTCCAGACCCCTCATGATTTTGAACACCTCGATCAAATCTCCTCTCAACCTTCTCTGCCCCAAGGAGAACAACCCCAGCTTCTCCAGTCTATCCCCGTCACTGAAGTCCCTCATCCCTGGAACCATTCTTGTAAACCACTTCTGTGCCCTCTCTAAGGCCTTCACATCCTTCCTAAAGTGCAGTGCCCAGAATTGGACACAATACTCCAGTTGGGGCCGAACCAGTGTTTTATAAAGGTTCCTCATATCTTCCTTGATTTTGTACTCTCTGGGGCTGAAATTCAGCCTCCCGATAAAACCTCTTGCTGTCAGAAAGCGACGGCCATGTGGTGGAGTCGAATGGCCGCCGCTCGCGAAATTCCCCTTGGTAGTTTTTCCGGCGGCTGCCGACCCCTCTGAAGTGCATCACCAAAGCGCGCACCACCGATCTCCCGCACCGCCATCGAAATTCACCTGTAAAAGTCTTCGGCCCGCCGAGCGGTCCTACAGCTTTTTCTGTGGGTGCAGTGTGTTGGAAGTGTGTGCGACTTGGCTGTGCGCCGGCCGTTCAAGGGGAAGGCGCACTGCCGCGGTCGCCATTTTTTTTTTTTTTTTTGTTGGCCGACTGCCAGGTCGTCCCGACAGTTATGCCCTCGGGTTTGGCCGGGCCGGCGGCCTGGCAGCCTCTATTCCCGGCCGAAACCCTCCCTGGTGGCCCAGTGGTCCGAACTGAAATAATCGCAGAGCTCGCAGCGACACCCTCCCCTTTAAGTGAAGGGAAGAAACGTGGTGACGTACGCGCGCTTCGTGACGTCAACAGCGCCAGGCCAGTGACTGACAGCGGCGGAGACCTCGTCCCCGCCTCCACTTCTGGCCCTCGAGTGTGCTCACCGCCGCACTACCGCCCCCCCTCATTGTGACCGACTTCCGGTCCGCCGGGAAAAATAAAGCCAAAGAGCGGAATTCCGCTCGAGGCCACCTCTTTCACCGCGGCGGAAAAAACACTTCAGTGGTAGGTGCAACCCGTTTCGGGCGGACCTGAATTCTACCCCTCTATTTATGAAGCCCAGGATCTCGTAAGCTTTTTTCTCAACCTGCCCTGCCACCTTCAACAATTTGTGCCCATATACCCCCAGGTCTCTCTGGTCATGCACCCCCTTTAGCATTGTACCCTTTAGTTTATATTGCCTCTCTTTGTTCTTCCCATCATTAAGCTGCGTCAAGTTTTTTGTCCTATCATCATCATCACAGGCAGTCCCTCGAAGCGAGGATGACTTGCTTCCACGCCAAAAAAAAGGATGAGTTCACAGGTGTTTCAATGAAGGACCTAATATTCCAGATCCCGAACTACATCCTGAAGGGTGGAAGATCCCTGTGTGTGGATTGTTTTAACGTGGGGTGACCGTTGCACACCAGCCACCACACGGGCTTGACAGAGCGAGGTCTTGGTCCAGTGGCAAGGGTTAACCAGGACGACTGGAGACCTGCTCTGCTGCACGGGCCTAGTGCGCGCACATATCGCAGTGTGGGCTGGTCCTATCAATGACCTCCGCGACCACAGAGAGCAGTTTTAGAGCATATTACACAGATTACTGCTGCTTTTGAATTGATTTTCTTTGTAAAGAGGATTGTAAACATCTTTTTATTTCTGATTCCAGATGGATGGCTTTCAAAGGCATTTTGATTCCCAGCTCATCAGCTATGGGAAGCAAGTGATCATTAACCTGGTAGGTTTTATTTTTTAAACAAATAATGTCTTGATGTTAACCCTTAGCTGTGATGCCAATGAAAAGCATTGTTTTATGGTTTTGAACATTTTAACTCTGCAGATTGATCAGCGAGGTGCAGAAAAATCCCTGGAACAAGTTTTCTCCAAGATGGCGGCAAGCCTGGGGAATGGGATGGTCCGGTACGTTTGCACACTCCTGTCGGCAGAGCGTACTGCTGGCTATCGGCAGTCTTTATTCATTTAAAAGCAGAACAATTGTTACAAGTGGCTCGGATTCCCCCCCCCCCTTCTCCCCCTCTCCCTCCCACTCCTTCTCCATCCCTCCCTCCCCACTCCCTCTCCCCTCTCCCCCCTTATCCCCCTCTTCCCCCCCCTCTCCCCTTCTTCCCCCCTTCTCCCCTTCTTCCCCCCCCTTCTCCCCTTCTTTCCCCCCCCTTCTCCCCTTCTTCCCCCCCCTTCTCCCCTTCTTTCCCCCCCCTTCTCCCCTTCTTTCCCCCCCTTCTCCCCTTCTTCCCCCCCTTCTCCCCTTCTTCCCCCCCTTCTCCCCTTCTTTCCCCCCTTCTCCCCTTCTTTCCCCCCTTCTCCCCTTCTTTCCCCCCCTTCTCCCCTTCTTTCCCCCCCTTCTTCCCTTCTTTCCCCCCCTTCTCCCCTTCTTTCCCCCCCTTCCCCCCCCTTCTCCCCTTCTTTCCCCCCCTTCTCCCCTTCTTTCCTCCCCTTCTCCCCTTCTTTCCCCCCCTTCTCCCCTTCTTTCCCCCCTTCTCCCCTTCTTTCCCCCCTTCTCCCCTTCTTTCCCCCCTTCTCCCCTTCTTTCCCCCCCTTCTCCCCTTCTTTCCCCCCCTTCTCCCCTTCTTTCCCCGCCTTCTCCCCTTCTTGTCCCCCCTTCTCCCCTTCTTTCCCCCCCTTCTCCCCTTCTCCCCCTCTTCCTCCCTCCCTCCCTCCCTCCCTCCCTCCCTCCCTCCCTCCCTCCCTCCCTCCCTCCCTCCCTCCCTCCCTCCCTTCTCCCCCTCTTCCCCCCCCCTTCCCCCCCTCTTCCCCCCCCCTTCCCCTCCCCACTCCTTCTCTCTCCCCTCTCCCCCCTTTTCCCCCTCTTCCCCCTCTTTCCCCCTCTCCCTCCCTCCCCTCTCCCCTCTCCCCCCTTATCCCCCTCTCCCCCCTTATCCCCCTCTCCCCCCCCTTCTCCCCCTCTCCCCTCCCTTCTCTCCCCCCCCCCCCCCCCCCCATCTCCTCTGCCTCTTCCCCTCACCCCCACTCTCCCGACTCTCCTAAGAACATACAAAATAAGAGCAGGAGTGGGCATTCATTGGCAGTGTGACTCGGAAGCCCCAGAATGCCTGTTGCAGGAAATGAACAATGTGACACTGCCGCGGCCAGGGTGGGTCCTGGGTTGGGGCTGAGACATTTTAGCTGGGCCTTAACATTTTGGCGGAATCTCAGCCGGATGTTGGTATGGGGTGTGTGCCCGCCGGACAGGACCGCCATTGATCCAGCACAGTTTCTGTGGTCAGGCTGGTTTACATCCTTTTAGCGGGATTGTGACTTTACATCCCGGAATGGGAGCGGGTGCCCCCGTCAGTTGTTGCAGGGTCAGCTTATCTCTGCATCCAACCCTTGGGTGAACTGGTGGGGCTTGATGCCAGAAATAGAAATCGTTCCGATCATCAGCACACGGTGACTCATTGTGACGACCACTAGATTCATAAGCAACAACTACTTGTATTTATATAGCGCCGTTAACGTAGTGAAGTGTCCCAGGGCGCTTCACAGGAGCATTATGAGATACAAATTTGACACCGAGCCGCATAAGGAGAAATTAGGGCAGGTGACCAAAAGCTGGGTCAGACAGGTATGTATTAAGGAGCGTCTTAAAGGAGGAAAGAGAGGCAGAGAGGTTTAGGGAGGGAGTTCCAGAGCTTGGGGCCCAGGCAACAGAAGGCACGGCCACCAATGGTGGAGTGATTATAATCAGGGATGCTCAAGAGACCAGAATTAGAGGAGCGCAGATACCTCGGGGGGGTTGTGGGGCTGGGGAGATTGCAGAGATAGGGAAGGGCGAGGGTCATGGAGGGGTTAGAAAAAGAGGATAAGAATTTTTAAATTGAGGTGTTGCTTAACCGGGAGCCAATGTAGGTCAGCGAGCACAGGGGGTGAGCGGGACTCGGTGCGAGTTAGGACACTGGTCAGCGAGCACAGGGGGCGATGGGTGAGCGGGACTCGGTGTGAGTTAGGACATGGGGCAGTGAGCACTGGGGGTGATGGGTGAGCGGGACTGGGTGCGAGTTCGGACACGGGGCAGTGAGCACAGGGGGTGATGGGTGAGTGGGACTCGGTGCGAGTTCGGACACGGGGCAGTGAGCACAGGGGGTGATGGGTGAGCAGGACTCGGTGCGAGTTAGGACACGGGGCAGCGAGCACAGGGGGTGATGGGTGAGTGGGATTTGGTGTGAGTTAGGACACGGGTCAGCGAGCACAGGGGGTGATGGGTGAAGCAAGAAAAGATTCAATTTCTCAGTGAATGTACAGCACAGAAACAGGCCATTCGGTCCAGTGGGTCCGTGCCGGTGTTTATGCTTCACACCAGCCTGCATCAACATATCCTCCTCCTCCTGTCTCCCTCGAGTGCTTAGCTACCTTCCAAAGTTCCCTTTTATTTTGGGTGCGCGGCCATTCAGATTCCCGTGCATGCGCGAGTGTTCCTATTGTAAAGGCGGCAAGTGGCCTGCGTGGGGGCTCCAGACAGCCGCGCAGCTTAACGGGAACGTTGCAACCGTCCCCTTCAACGCATCTGTGCCATTCGGCCCAACGACTCCATGTGATGTGATTCTAACCTCAAGCTCACAGGAAGGCACTTTCCACTCCATTGTTTATTTTAGAAAACATTCTACTTGGAGCCCATTAATATTTTGGCAAAGGCTGGCAAAAAGTGTAAACAGCCCGCAAACACACTTGCAACTCTTTTGAGCTGTTAGGCCAGCGTATTTATATTACGTAAGCCTAAGTACGGCGCCCTCCATTATAAAAATAAAGACTTGCATTTCTATAGCGCCTTTCACAACCTCAATGTCCCGATGCACTCTGCAGCCAATGAAGTACTTTTTGAAGTGAAGTCACTGTTGTAACGTGGGAAACACGGCAGCCAGTTTGCGCACAGCAAGCTCCCACAAACAGCCATCTGATGATGACCAGATCGTCATTTTTTTTGTTACGTTGATTGAGGGATAAATATTGGCCCCAAGACCCCGGGGATAACTCCCCTGCTCTTCTTTGAAATGATGCCATGGGATCTTTTATATCCACCTGAGAGAGCAGTCAGGTCCTTGGTTTAACATCTCATCCGAAAGACGTCACCTTGACAGTGCAGTACTGCCCCTCTGACAGTGCAGCGCTGCCTCAGTACTGCCCCTCTGACAGTGCGGCACTCCCTTAGCATTGCCCCTCTGACAGTGCGGCACTCCCTCAGCACTGCCCCTCCGACAGTGTGGCTCTCCCTCAGCACTGCCCCTCCGACAGTGCGGCTCTCCCTCAGCACTGCCCCTCCGACAGTGCGGCGCTCCCTCAGCACTGCCCCTCCGACAGTGCGGCGCTCCCTCAGTACTGCCCCTCCGACAGTGCGGGGTTCCCTCAGTACTGCCCCTCCGACAGTGCGGCGCTCCCTCAGTACTGCCCCTCCGACAGTGCGGGGTTCCCTCAGTACTGCACTGGGAGTGTCAGCCTAGATTTTTGCGCTCGAGTCTCTGGAGTGGGACTTGAACCCACAACCTCCTGACTCAGAGGCGAGGGTGCTGCCCACTGAGCCACGGCTGACTAATGCTTATGAATTACTTTTTTTAAAGTTCACGAATCACCCTGGTCTTATTTTTGTAGATACTGCGCATTCGATTTCCACAAGGAATGCAGCCGGATGCGGTGGGAGCGGCTCCAAATCCTTTTGGATCGTGTAGCAGACCAGCAGGATGAGTTTGGGTAAGCAGTCTTTGAGCTTCTGTTAGTTACCCATAACTCTGAAAGTTAAGATACTTTGATTATTGTAAAATCTTGATTGTTTCCAACTTTTTAAAAAAGGAAGTCACTTATTTTTCTATTTTACAAAGTTATTTCTTAGTGGATTCTGACGGGAAGATGCTGTTACAGCAGGAAGGAACTTTCCGGACCAATTGCATTGACTGTTTGGATCGGACAAATGTGGTGCAAAGTTTGTTAGCCCGTCGTTCTCTCCAGTCACAGCTTCAGGTTAGAAGCACGTTACCTAGTTGTTGTTTGTTGATGTAATGTTTAAATACTCTCTCTATTCAGAGATACTGGCGTGTGTAAATAGTGAGTGAAACAGGATGCAGTACTCCTCTTGGAGCCTTGCGTTGTCAACTCTCGTCTGGTCCTGAACGAGACAGAGCAGGAGCTGGGCAGAAGGGCCGGAACATGCTGGGCCGGAAATTGTGGCCTCCAGAGCGCGTACGACATGCGCACGCTACCTGAATGGGCCTCGCAAACACCGACTCTCGGTGAGCGATGCGCGTGGACTGAGTCCTGGCTTTTGCGATCTGTCAAAATGTCCTCCGACAGCTCACACACATCCCCGCAGGAGGGACATCCATGGGCCCTGATTGTTCTCCGACAGCTCACACACATCCCCGCAGGAGGGACATCCATGGGCCCTGATTGTCCTCTGACAGCTCACACACATCCCCGCAGGAGGGACATCCATGGGCCCCGATTGTTCTCCGACAGCTCATACACATCCCCGCAGGAGGGACATCCATGGGCCCCGATTGTCCTCCGACAGCTCACACACATCCCCGCAGGAGGGACATCCATGGGCCCCGATTGTCCTCTGACAGCTCACACACATCCCCGCAGGAGGGACATCCATGGGCCCCGATTGGTCTCCGACAGCTCACACACATCCCCGCAGGAGGGACATCCATGGGCCCCGATTGTTCTCCGACAGCTCACACACATCCCCGCAGGAGGGACATCCATGGGCCCTGATTGTTCTCAGACAGCTCACACACATCCCCGCAGGAGGGACATCCATGGGCCCCGATTGTCCTCTGATAGCTCACACACATCCCCGCAGGAGGGACATCCATGGGCCCCGATTGTCCTCTGATAGCTCACACACATCCCCGCAGGAGGGACATCCACAGGCCGCGATTGTTCTCAGACAGCTCACACACATCCCCGCAGGAGGGACATCCACGGGCCAAGATTGCGCTATTTGTCCAACTCCTGCCCAGTGAATGTCCTTCAAACTCTTACGCCTGATAAAAGCAGGCACATAGGTTACTTTTACCAGCGTAGGAGTTTTAAAACATAGAAAAATTTAATTTAATCATACATATTTATATTAAAAACCCTGTCCATTAAGGTAAGTTTATTTTTAACTCTTATTAAAACACATTTTAGAAAAAAAATTCAATTTTTTTTTCTAAAACATTTAATTTCAATTAATTTGAAATATGAGTTTTTTAATTTATTGTGCTGTGTTTCTGTGTTTTGGGGGGTATTCTCATTGATTGTAATGGGAGCTCGTACAAACAGAGCTCCCATTATCATCGGTGAGAATACTAGATGTCCATTGGTGGTCCAGGCCCAGGATACGAAGACGTACCTGGAAGACATGTTCCCGTACGCTGTACAACGAATCTAGGCCTCCGACTGCAATCGTCCGGGACCACCAGGTATTTTCGTTACAACAAATCCGGTCGGAGGCATTCGCCCGCAGGAACCCTCCGACTGCAATTTTCCCCCTCTTATATTTGCATTGCCGAAGAAGATTTATTGCAAACCTCGATGACCATAATAATATAACTGAAGTAAATTTAAAAAGTTGATTTTTCTTATTACGTTTCTGCTTCTAATTTTCATTAAAAAAAAAAATAATTCTGACCACATTCTAGTGTGCCATTATCAGCTGTGGCTCAGTGGGCAGTACTCTCGTCTCTGAGTCAGAAGGTCATGGGTTCATTGCCCCACAGAGTTCCAAACCTCTCCCACCCTTTGTGTGTCGAAGTGTTTCCTAATTTCACTCCTGAAAGGTCTGGCTCTAATGTTCAGACTCTGCCCCTAGTCCCAGACTCCCCAACCAGCGGGAACAGTGTCTCTCTGTCTACCCTCTCTGTTCCCCTCAATATTCTGAAAACTTCCATCAGATCACCCTAACTTCTCGGGAATACAACCCTAGTTTGTGTAATCTGTGCTCGTAACTTAATCCTTGAAATCCTGAAACTACGGCCCCTAGTTCTCAACTCTCCAGCCAGGGGAAAGAGTCACTCGGGTTGTCTATAAACATTTTATACGTTTCAATGAGATCACCTCTCATTCTTCTAAACTCTAAAGAATATCTCATCCTTGAATATACTCAACGACTCAGCATCCACAGCCCTCTGGGGCAGAGAATTCCAAAGATTCACCACCCTCTGAGTGAAGAAATTCCTCCTCATCTCAGTCCTAAATGGCCGACCCCTTATCCTGAGACTGTGACCCCTGGTTCTAGACTCTCCAGCCCGGGGGGAAACATCCTCCCTGTCAACCCCCCTCAGAATCTGATATGTTTCAATGAGATCACCTCTCATTCTTGTGTGTGTCCAGCAGCTGTTGACTGGACAGTGATCAGGGACATCATTACCACTCCTTAGTTCCCTAGCCACTGACTTTATCCCTCTCCCTAGCATCTGTCTGAGGCTAAACCAGACTGTTTGCAACCGAGGCATCATATTTGAGCATGAAATGAGCTTTCGGCCACATACTCGCGGCCTAACTAAAACCGCCTATTTCCACCTCCGTAACATCACCCGTCTCCGCCCCTGCCTCAGCTCTTCTGCTGCTGACACCCTCATCCATGCCTTTGTTACCTCTAGACTATTCCAACGCATTCCTGGCTGACCTCCCACATTCTACACTATGTAAGCTTGAGGTCATAGAAACATAGAAAATAGGTGCAGGAGTAGGCCATTCGGCCCTTCGAGCCTGAACCGCCATTCAATGAGTTCATGGCTGAACATGCAACTTCAGTACCCCATTCGTGCTTTCTCGCCATACCCCTTGATGCCCCTAGTAGTAAGGACTACATCTAACTCCTTTTTGAATATAGAACTTGGCTGCCCGTGTCCTAACTCGCACCAATTCCCGTTCACCCATCACCCCTGTGCTCGCTAGCAACGCCTCGATTTCAAAATTCTCATCCTTGTTTACAAATCCCTCCATGGCCCTCACCCCTCCCAATCTCTGTAACCTCCTCCAGCCCCACAATCCCCTACCACCCCCCCTCCCCAGAGATGTCTGCGCTCCTCTAATTCTGGCCTCTTGAGCATCCCTGATTATAATCGCTCCAATATCGGTGGCCGTGCCTTCTGTTGCTTGGGCCCCAAGCCCTGGAACTCCCTGCCTAAACCTCTCCTCTCTTTCCTCCTTCAAGATGCTCCTTAAAACTGACCTCTTTGACCAAGCTTTTGATCATCTGCCTTAATTTCTTCTTTTGTGGCTCGGTGTCAAATTTATCTGTTTTGTGTTATGACCCTGCTGTGAAGCACCTTGGGGCATTTTGCTACGTTAAAGGCACTATATCAATACAGGTTATTGTTGTTGCTAATGTGCAGGATAGAGAGATCAGTTGTGGTGATCTGGCTCAAACTGACTCGCTCCCAAAGACTAGGGAGTAGGCCCTCATCCATATGCTTAAGAACTGCGCCATTTACTCTGAATTATTGAAAGCACCTTATGTCGGTATTTAAAAGCAGAGAAGGTGGATCCAAAGTGAACCATAACTTTAACGTATAATATTACAAGCGTTGTATATATATATCAAATAGTACAGCACAGGAGGAGGCCATTTGGCCCATCGAATCTGCGCCGACTCTTTCGAAGAGCATTCCAGTTAGTCCTAAACTTTTTCTCCTCCAAGTATTTACCAAATTCCCTTTTTGAAGGGTACGATTGAATCTGTAGCCACCGTCCTATCAGGCAGTGCATTCCAAATCCTAATCACTCGCTGCTTAAAATAGTTTTTCCTCATGTCGCCTCTGGTTCTTCTGCCAATCACCTTAAATCCGTGCTCTCGGGTTAGCGACCTTTCAGTCACTGGGAACAGTTTCTCTATCTAAACCCCTCATGATTTTGAACGCCTCGATCAAATCTCCTCTTCGCCTTCACTGTCCCAAGGAGAACAGCCCCAGCTTCTCCAGTCTATCCACGTAACTGCAATCCCACATCTTGTTCCACAACTCATTATTAACCTGTTTCTTTCTATCGTGTTTAGAGGATGGGTGTTCTTCACGTAGGCCAAAGAATTGAGGAGCAAGCGGAGTTCGAAAAGATTTACAAAAATGGTGAGTGTTCCTTCAGTTTTCAAACCCTATTTGCTGAAGTCTTTTAACACAGCACAGTGGGCTTGTCAGTGAGCTTATCCTGGGGACTAGCTGAGCCACACACACACACCGGAAGGTTTGGACTTCGATCCCCGGGCTGTGTGTGTGTGTGTGTCTGTGTCTGTGTTAGCGGACCCCAGTGGTGGGATCAGCACAGTCAGCTTTAGCGCCCCTGGGTGAGGGATGGGAGAGTTCCTGCTCCTGATTGCTACCTGCCGCTCCCTGCTAGATGCGTGTGTGCTTGGAGATTGGGTGAGAATAGGCTGGTATTGGCGGTGATTATTTCACTACGGAGGGGCAGTGCTGAGGGAGCACTGCACTGTCGGAAGGCCAATGCTGAGGGAGCGCCGCACTGTCGGAGGGGCAGTGCTGAGGGAGCACCGCACTGTCGGAGGGGCGGTGCTGAGGGAGCGCCGCACTGTCGGAGGGGCGGCGCTGAGGGAGCGCCGCACTGTCGGAGGGGCGGCGCTGAGGGAGCGCCGCACTGTCGGAGGGGCGGCGCTGAGGGAGCGCCGCACTGTCGGAGGGGCGGCGCTGAGGGAGCGCCGCACTGTCGGAGGAGCGGTACTGAGGGAGCGCCGCACTGTCGGAGGAGCAGTACAGTCGATGCCCGAGGAACCCGATACCAGCCTTCAAAGAGAGAGGAGAAAAATGGCAGGGGAAAATTTGGAGGAAAATCTACTTTAAAATCTAGCATTTGTTACTTTTGCCAAATACTTTGATGTTACATTTGCTGAGTGAAGTACTGAAGCTTAGCGATAATTTGATTTGTCCACAGCTTGGGCTGATAATGCGAATGCCTGTGCCAAACAGTATGCTGGAACTGGGGCCTTAAAGACTGACTTTACAAGGTAATTATCTCTGCTAGGGTTAGCTTGCACCGTGAATGTGTTTGTGACAAAATGTTCAGGTGCATGGGGAGGTGAGCAGGGAAAGCAACTCGAGCTGTGGGATATGAAAAAACGTCTCGCTGAGGGACTGTGACACTTGGTTAAGAATATGGCAGTGTGTGTTTTTTACATCAGTTTATTCTGCTTAAACCATTGATTTTAGAAGTTAGTGATTGCATCTTCCACCCTTCAATATGTAGTTTGGGACCTGGAATATCAGGTCCTTCATTGAAACACTGATGAACTCCTTTTCGGCGTGGAAGCAAGTCATCCTTGATACGAGGGCCTGCCTAAGAAGTAGTAGTATCTGTTAGTCTGTATAATTAAACGCCTTGTGTATAGGGGGTCATGTAATACATAGAAACATAGAAAATAGGTGCAGGAGTAGGCCATTCGGCCCTTCTAGCCTGCACCACCATTCAATGAGTTCATGGCTGAACATGCAACTTCAGTACCCCATTCCTGCTTTCTCGCCATACCCCTTGATCCCCCTAGTAGTAAGGACTATATCTAACTCCTTTTTGAATATATTTAGTGAATTGGCCTCAACAACTTTCTATGGTAGAGAATTCCACAGGTTTACCACTCTCTGGGTGAAGAAGTTTCTCCTCATCTCGGTCCTAAATGGCTTACCCCTTATCCTTAGACTGTGACCCCTGGTTCTGGACTTCCCCAACATTGGGAACATTCTTCCTGCATCTAACCTGTCTAAACCCGTCAGAATTTTAAACGTTTCTATGAGATCCCCTCTCATTCTTCTGAACTCCAGTGAATACAAGCCCAGTTGATCCAGTCTTTCTTGATAGGTCAGTCCCGCTATCCCGGGAATCAGTCTGGTGAACCTTCGCTGCACTCCCTCAATAGCAAGAATGTCCTTCCTCAGGTTAGGAGACCAAAACTGTGCATAATACTCACCAATGCCCCGTACAACTGTAGTAACACCTCCCTGCCCCTGTACTCAAATCCCCTCGCTATGAAGGCCAACATGCCATTTGCTTTCTTCACCGCCTGCTGTACCTGCATGCCAACCTTCAATGTTTATGGTGACACGTTAAATCTGTTCTTAGTAGGAAAATGAATATCAACTGTCATGTTTTTATTAGTTGGCTCCAATAAGGAATCTAAGCATATGTAGCGATACGTCCCAAGGTGCTGCACAGGAGCATTATCAGACAAAAATTGACACCGAGCCAAGAGATATTTGGGCAGGGAAGAGGTGGGTTTTAAGGAGCGTCTTAAAGGAGAAAAGTGAGGAGGAGAAAGATATCCAGAGCTTGGACCGAGGCAGCTGAGGGGACGGCTGCCGATGGTGGAGCAATTCTAATCAGGGATAGAATCACAGAAATTTACAACACGGAAGGAGGCCATTCGGCCCATCGTGTCCGTGCCGGCCGACCAAGAGCTACCCAGCCTAATCCCACTTTCCAGCTCTCGGTCCGTAGCCCTGTAGGTTACGGCACTTCAGGTGCACATCCAAATGTGGTGAGGGTTTCTGCCTCTACCACCCTTTCAGGCAGTGAGTTCCAGACCCCCACCACCCTCTGGGTGAAGACATTTCCCCTCGTATCTCCTCTAAACCTCCCCCCAATTACTTTCAATCTATGCCCCTTGCTTGTTGACCCCTCTGTCAGGGGAAACGGGCATTTCCTATCCACTCTATCCAGGCCCCTCAATTTTATACATCTCAGCCTCCTCAAAACAGACTCAGCATCTCCAATATTTCCTCGTAGCCAAAACTCTTCAGTCCAGGCAACATTCTTGTAAATCTCCTCTGCACCCTTTCCAATGCAATCTCATCTTTCCTGTAATGCGGTGACCAGAACTGCACGCAGTACTCCAGCTGCGGCCTAACCAGTGTTTTATACAGTTCAAGCATAACCTCCTTGCTCTTGTATTCTATGCCTCGGCTAATAAAGGCAAGTATTCCATATGCCTTCTTAACCACTTTATCTACCTGGCCTCCTACCTTCAGGGATCTGTGGACCTGCACTCCAAGGTCCTTTTGTTCCTCTACATTTTTCAGTGTTGTACCATTTAACGTGTATTCCCTTGCCTTGTTAGCCCTCCCCAGATGCATTACCTCACACTTATCTGGATTGAATTCCATTTGCCACTGT